>NC_141877.1:487456178-487759209 GCF_056163025.1 Triticum urartu
CGTTGGTGATGACGATGGCGATGATTTCCCCCTCCGGGAGGGAAGTTTCCCCGGCAGAACAGCTCCGCCAGAGCCCTAGATTGGTTCCGTCTCGTGGCGGCAGAGTTTCGTCCTAGAAGATGGCTTGTTATTTTTTCCCATCGAAAGACTTCATATAGAAGAAGATGGCCACCGGAGGGCCACCAGGGGTCCCACGAGGTACGGTCGCGCGCCCAGGGGGGTAGGGCGCGCCCCCACCCTCGTGGGCAGGGTGTGGCCCCCTGGTGAAATTCTTGCTCTTAGTATTTTATATATATTTGGAAAACGTCTTCCGTGGAGTTTAAGGTCTTTTGGAGCTGTGCAGAATAGGTCTCTAATATTTGCTCCTTTTCTAGCCCAGAATCCCAGCTGCCGGCATTCTCCCTCTTTATGTAAACCTTGTAAAATAAGAGAGAATAGGCATAAGTATCGTGACATAATGTGTAATAACAGCCCATAATGCAATAAATATCGATATAATAGCATGATGCAAAATGGACGTATCAACTCCCCCAAGCTTAGACCTTGCTTGTCCTGAAGCAAAAAGCCAAAATCAAAAAAATATGTCCACATGTTTAGAGATAGAGGCGTCGATAAAAATAAAATACGGACATGAGGGCATCATGATTATTCTTAGAACAACAACTTATATAATTCTTGCCATATGATTTCTTATGCTAGAATAATAATTCAATCACAATCTTAAGTATGAATAGTAAACTTTATTGAAAACTAACAAACTATAATCTCAGTCATTGGAGCAATTGCAATTTATCATAACATAGGAAAGAGTCAATATATAAGAGCTTTTCAGCAAGTCCACATACTCAACTATCATATAGTCTTTCACAATTGCTGACACTCACGCAATACTTATGGGTATGGAGTTTTAATCGGACACAGAGAAAGATAGGGGCTTATAGTTTTGCCTTCCAACATTTTACCTCAAGGGTAATGTCAACAGTAATAGTTCATGAAAACTCACATCCAATTAGCCATATATACCAGGATCTTTCCAACATACTGTGCTTGCCAAAGGATAAAATGTAAAAAGGAAGGGTGAAGATCACCATGACTCTTATGCAAGGAAGGGGATAAAAGTAAAAGATAGGCCCTTCGCAGAGGGAAGTAGAGGTTGTCATGCGCTTTTATAGTTGGATGCACAAAGTCTTAATGCAGGAGAACGTCACTTTATATTGCCACTTGTGATATGGACCTTTATTATGCAGTCTGTCGCTTTTATTTCTTCCATATCACATGATCGTATAAAGCTTATTTTCTCCCACACTAATAAGTCATACATATTTAGAGAGCAATTTTTATTGCTTGCACCGATGACAACTTACTTGGAGGATCTTACTCAATCCATAGGTAGGTATGGTGGACTCTCATGGAAAAACTGGTTTAAGGGTATTTGGAAGCACAAGTAGTATCTCTACTTGGTGCGATGAATTTGGCTAGCATGAGGGGGAAAGGCAAGCTCAACATGTTGGAGGATCCAAGACAATATAATTTATCTCAGATGTAAGAAAACATAACCCATTACGTTGTCTTCCTTGTCCAACGTCAACTCTTTAGCATGTCATATTTTAATGAGTGCTCACAATCATAAAAGATGTCCAAGATAGTATATTTATATGTGAACACCTCTCTTTCTTTATTACTTCCTATTACTTGCCACGATGACCAAAACTATGTTTGTCAACCCTCAACAACTTTTATTCATCATACTTTTTCTATGTGAGCTCATTACTCTCCATAAGACTCACATGATCTCTTTGTTTCTTTTTATTTTTTTCTCTTTTCTTTTATTCACTTAGGATCATGGCAAAATAATCAAGCCCTTGACTCAACACTGATCTTTATTATATAGCGCAAGGACTCGATTACATAGAAGGATTATAAAGCAAAACTCACAACTAGATCATACTAAGAACTTTTATTCTACTGGATCAAGATATTACCAAAAGGATCGAACTAAGAAAAATGGTAAATATAAAAGTGATGGTGATACGATACCGGGGCACTCCCCCAAGCTTGGCAGTTGCCGAGTGGAGTGCCCATACCAGATACTCAATTGTTCTTTGTTGGTGGAGACGGTGGTGATTTTGTTGATGGCGTAGGCTTCTTCTTTAATTTGTGCTTGAGGACAGAATTTTGGTCCCTTAGGTCCTCGATCTCCTGCTCCAAGCTCAGTATCTTTTTGCATAGTTCCTGCTTGTTCTCCTGCAAGAGGCGAAAAGGGATAAACTCGATCTTAGGTTTCTTTACCCTATCCAGGAGGCTTGACTTTTTGAACTCCACATGCATGTCCCCAGGTTGAGGTAGTGGGACTTCATCTTCATCTGAGCTCGTCTCCTCCTTTCCCTTGGGTTCATAGTCCTCTTCTTCTTCCGTAGTCCAACCGCAATGCTCCACATCCCCATAGACCTTAGGATCTGCAAGGTAATCAGCCACGTAGCTTTCTCCTTTCGAATCCTGGGACGGCATGTTGCTTTGTCTGCAGCAGGACAGCTTAAAACAAAGACAAGATATATTTGCGTGATACAGGAGTCAAAACCCCCGGGAGATTATATAATGAATTTTTACCGACCAAAATACCTGTCGTGTACGAAAACGGAGTCCGGAGAGCACACGAGGTGCCCACGAGGTAGGGGGGCACGCCCAGTAGGGTAGGGCGCGCCCTCCACCCTCGTGGAGGCCTCATGTCCTTCCCGGACTGCAACTTATTTTTCTATTTTTCTAAATATTCCAAAACGGAGAAATATTGCCTTAAAAACTGTTTTCGAGTCGGTTTACTTACCATACCACATACCTATTCCTTTTCGGAGTCTGAAACGTTCCAGAAAGTGTCCCTTATGTATTCCTCCGGGGTTACGGTTTCAATAACATTGGTTTCAACATTTATGGGATTACCTGAGATATAATGTTTCATTCCTTGACCGTTCACCACCTTCGGATTTGTGCCTTCGAAGTTGTTGATTTTTATGGCACCGGAACGATAGACCTCCTCGATAACATAGTGACCTTACCATTTAGAGAGAAGTTTTCCTGCAAAAAATCTTAAATGAGAGTTGTATAGTAATACATAATCACCTACATTAAACTCACGCTTTTGTATCCTTTTGTCATGCCATATTTTAACTTTTTCTTTAAACAACTTGGCATTTTCGTAGGTTTGGGTTCTCCATTCATCAAGTGAGCTAATATCAAATAACCTCTTCTCACCAGCAAGTTTAAAATCATAATTGAGTTCTTTAATAGCCCAATAAGACTTATGTTCTAGTTCGAGAGGTAAGTGACATGCTTTTCCATAAACCATTTTATACGGAGACATACCCATAGGATTTTTATATGCAGTTCTATAGGCCCATAATGCAGCATCAAGTTTCTTGGATCAATTCTTTCTAGATCTATTAACAGTCTTTTGCAAAGTTAATTTGAGCTCTCTATTACTCAATTCTACTTGACCACTAGACTGAGGGTGAAGGGAATGCAATTCTATGATTAACATCATACTTGGCAAGCATTTTACGGAAAGCACCATGAATAAAATGTGAACCACCATCAGTCATTAAATATCTAGGGACTCCAAATCTTGAAAAAATAACTTCTTTAAGAATTTTAATAGAAGTGTTATGATCAGCACTACTAGTTGGAATAGCTTCTACCCACTTAGTAACGTAATCAACATCAACTAAAATATGTGTATATCCATTAGAGGAAGGAAAGGGTCCCATATAGTCAAGGCCCCAAACATCAAATGGTTCAATAACAAGTGAATAATTCATAGGCATTTCTTGACGTCTACTAATATTACCAATTCTTTGATATTCATCACAAGATAGGACAAACTTACGGGCATCCTTGAAGAGAGTAGGCCAATAAAAACTAGATTGCAATACCTTATGTGCAGTTCTATCTCCAGCATGGTGTCCTCCATAAGCTTCAGAATGACACTTGCGTAGGATCTGTTCCTGTTCATGCTCAGGTACACAATGTCTAATAACACCATCTACTCCTTCTTTATAAAGTTGTGGGTCATCCCAAAAGTAATGCCTCAAATCATAGAAGAACTTTTTCTTTTGCTGGTATGTGAAACTAGGTGGCATAAACTTAGCACCAATGTAATTAGAATAATCAGCATACCATGGAGCAGTATGAGAAGCATTTATGACATTTAATTGCTCATCAGGGAAGCTATCATCAATAGGTAGTGGGTCATCAAGCACATTTTCTAACCTAGATAAGTTGTCTGCAACGGGGTTCTCAGCTCCCTTTCTATCAACAATATGCAAATCAAATTCTTGTAGCAAGAGAACCCATCTAATAAGTCTAGGTTTAGCATCTTTCTTTTTCCATAAGATTTTTAATAGTAGCATGATCAGTGTGAATAGTTACTTTAGAATCAACAATATAAGGTCTGAACTTATCACAAGCAAATACAACTGCTAAAAATTCTTTTTCAGTAGTAGCATAATTTATTTGAGCATTGTCTAGGGTTTTACTAGCATATGAATAACATTTAATTTCTTATCAACTCTTTGTCCTAGAACAACACCTACAGCATAATCACTAGCATCACACATAATTTCAAATGGTAAATTCCAATCAGGTGGCTGAACAATAGGTGCAGAGATCAATGCTTTCTTAAGTATTTCAAATGCTTCTACACAATCATCATCAAAAACAAATGGTATATCTTTTTGTAATAAATTAGTCAAAGGCCGAGAAATTTTTGAGAAGTTCTTAATAAACCTCCTATAAAATCCAGCATGACCAAGGAAACTTCTTATACCTTTGATGTCCTTGGGACATGTCATCTTTTCAATAGCATCAACCTTGGCTTTATCAACTTCAATACCTCTTTCAGAAACTTTATGCCCCAAGACAATACCTTCATTAACCATAAAGTGGCACTTTTCCCAATTCAAGACAAGATTAGTTTCTTCACATCTCTGCAAAACTCGATCAAGGTTGTTCAAGCAATCATCAAAAGAAGATCCATAGATGGAAAAATCGTCCATGAAAACCTCACAAATCTTTTCACAAAAGTTAGAGAATATAGCCATCATGCATCTTTGAAAGGTAGCAGGTGCATTACATAAACCAAAAGGAATACGTCTATAAGAAAAAGTACCAAAAGGGCATGTAAAAGTAGTCTTTGATTGATCTTTGGCTGACACAGGTGTTTGAGAGAAACCAGAATAACCATCTAGAAAGAAAAAAATGTGTATGTTTGGATAATCTTTCTAGCATTTGATCGATAAAAGGTAAGGGGTAATGATCCTTTTTAGTAGCCTTATTTAATTTGCGGAAATCAATTACCATCCTATAACATGTAATAATTCTTTGAGGAATCAATTCATCTTTATCATTAGATACGACAGTAATACCTCCCTTCTTAGGGACACAATGGACATGGCTTACCCACTGACTACCAGCAATGGGATAAATTATACCTGTCTCAAGGAGCTTTAGTATTTCCTTTCTTACCACTTCTTTCATTTTAGGATTCAGCCGTCGTTGATGATCACGAACTGGTTTAGCATCTTCTTCCAAATTAATTTTATGTTCACATAAAGTGGGACTAATGCCCTTAAGAACATCAAGAGTACACCCAATAGCAGCACGGTGCTTCTTCAGAGTTTTCAATAATCTCTCTTCCTCATGCTCTGAAAGGTTAGCACTAATAATAACAGGATATATCTTTTTCTCATCAAGATAGGCATATTTAAGAGTATCAGGTAACGGTTTATGCTCAAACACGGGATCACCCTTGGGTGGAGGAGGATCCCCTAGGATTTCAACAGGTAAATTGTTTTTCAGAATAGGTTCCTGTTTAAAGAATAATTCATCTAATTTCCTTCTTTCATTCATAAACATGTCATTTTCATGGTCTAGCAAGTATTGTTCTAAAGGATCACTAGGAGGTACGGCAATAGAAGCAAGACCAATAATTTCATCCTTACTAGGTAATTCTTCTTCACGGTGTTGTCTACTAAATTTAGAGAAATTAAATTCATGAGTCATATCATCTAAACTGATAGTAACCACATCCCTTTTGCAATCTATGGTAGCATTAACAGTGTTCAGAAGGGTCTACCAAATATAATGGGACAAAAGCTATCTTGTGGGGAACCAAGAACAAGAAAATCTGTAGGATATTTAGTTTTCCCACACAAGACTTCAACATCTCTAACAATTCCCATTGGTGATATAGTATCTCTATTGGCAAGTTTAATTGTGACATCAATATCTTCTAACTCAACAGGTGCAATATCATGCATGATTTCTCTATATAGGCTAATAGGTATTGCACTAGCACTAGCACCCATATCAAAAAAGCCATGGTAACAATGATCTCCTATTTTAACAGAAATAACAGGCATGCCTACCACAGGTCTAGGTTTATCTTTAGCACAGGGTTTAACAATTCTAGCAGTTTCATCACAGAAATAAATAACATGCCCATCAATATTATCAGACAATAGATCTTTAACAATAGCAATATTAGGTTCAACTTTAACTTGCTCAGGAGGTGTATATGTTTTAATATTGCTTTTACGAACTATAGTTGAAGCTTTAGCATGATCCTTTATCCTAATAGGGAAAGGTGGTTTCTCAACATAAGTAGTTGGAGCAATAGGATCATTATAAGTGACAATATTTTCTTCAACTTTAATAGGTGCAGCTACTTTTACTTCTATGGGAGGATGATATTTAAACCACTTCTCCTTGGGGAGATCAACATAAGTAGCAAAAGATTCACAGAAAGAAGCTACTATCTCAGAGTCAAGTCCATATTTAGTGCTAAATTTACGAAAAATATCGGTATCCATAAAAGATTTAACACAATCAAAACTAGGTGTCACACCTGACTCCTTACCTTTTTCGAGGTCCCAATCTTCAGAGTTGCGTTTAATTCTTTCCAATAAATCCCATTTGAATTCAACAGTCTTCATCATAAAAGAGCCAGCACAAGAAGTATCAAGCAAGCACTACAAAAAAAATACACTTCCGTGATGATACGTGTTTGTCACAGTAGGTCGCATTTTTTGTCATGCATGTACATCCATGACGATTTTATGACAGAGTCAAGATAGTCATACCTGTGCTGTCATAGAAGCGTTCCATGACATTACCAAAATGATCATCACGGAAGTGTCCACTTCCATGACGATAAATCGCGCGTCATAGAAGTGCTTTCGTCAAGGGTGACCGACACGTGGCATCCACCGTAACGGAACGCCGTTAAGCTACCGGGTCGGGTTTTGGATCTGATAACTCGTTAACAGCCCCGACCAATGGGGATTTTCCACATGTAGAATCATCATTGGCTGGAGGAAACACGTGTCGACTCATCGTTGGGACAGATGTCATCCACTCATTGGACGGAAGGCGCCTATGATACATCGACATGTGGCACGGCCCAACAGAGGCCCATTCCTGTGAAAAGGCCGGCCCGTTTGACTTGGTCAAAAGGTGGCAGGCCGGCCCATGGAAAGCCTGTTAACGGCATGTTCGCATATAGCCCATTTACAGCCCGCTAACCCAAGGCCCGTTACACCCTATCCAAATTAGGCCCAGTAGCGTCATCTGGGCCATCCAATATGATTCCAGCCCGTTTTCACTTCTGGTGCATGTATGGCCCATGATGTCTTTCGGCCCATATGAGGCCCTATGTAACTCTTGGCCTATTAACGGCCCGTGGTGAAACTGGCCCGTAATGAACAATGTATCACTTTACACCCATTAACGGCCCGTGGTGAAATTGGCCCGTAATGAATAGTGTATCACTTTATACCCATTAACGGGCTGTTATTCCATTGGGCCATTTCTAGCCCATGTTATCTTTCGGCCTTCTCAGATCCCATTTATTCCTGAGCTCATTTCCAGCATTCGTTTACTTACGGCCCATTACTGTCATTTTCTGCTTGTGGGCCAAATTCAGCCCGTGGTTACAGTCGGACCGTTTGTGGTCCGTTAATACGTTGGGCCGTTTTCATAGCGTCATCAAATACGACCTATTAACGATGGCCCGTTATGGTTGGCCCATGAACGGACGATTCTAACTCTAGCCCGTTTACAGCCATAATGCGGTCTGTTTGGCCCATGTTTGGCCAATCTATCATACGGCACGTATAAGGCCAATTGATGATACGGCCCGCAGAAGGCCCATTGTTTCTATGGCCCGTAGAAGGCCCATTGTTCCTACGGCCCATAGAAGGCCCACTGTTTCTACGGCCAGTAGGAGGCCCAGTGTCACTACAGTAAATATTAGCACATGGTTATTGTGGCCTAGTTTTAAAAAAATAGGTTATTGCAGCCACTAGCTAACCACGGAAAAAGAACTGCAATGAATACAAGCAAACAAATAAACAAGATAACAAGGAAATAAATAAGCAAGCAACTAACGCTAGGCTATCACGGCTATTACACATATTACATCCACTGGGCATCAAAGTTCGCCACCAGTGCAAATATAGGGAACAAAGCAGCATATCATATGCACTGGTTGTCAAAGTTGGCGACCAGCGCAAATAAACGTCGCAACAAAACAAATCCAGAACTGAAACCACTTCAGAAGATCTCAAGAAACAATATCCTGGGTACCCATAATGCTGGCAAGATGCTTAGCAAGCTTAGTAACTTTCTCTTGTTTGGCGCTTAAATCCTCCAGTGCTTGCTGTTGCACCAGAAAATATGCATCTGAATTCTGCAGGGACTTCCTCAGTCCTTCAGCTTCCTGTCACAGCACATCTGATCGATGTCTTTCAACTTGAAGTTGAGACTCAAGAAGACGAACTGATTCAGGCAGCGAGTTCGAAGAGATTGTGCCAGCAGTAGTGGCCAGTAACTCGAACACTACACCAAGACAGGACTTTTGAGTTCCCTCACTGTCGTCAAGATAGTTTTTATCAGCTTTCTTGGAGACCAACAGGGATGTCTCACTATATTGAACCTTATCTGCATTACTTCCTTTACCATTGGATAACGCGGTACTATTCTCCAATATTTTGTCCGCATTCTAAAAGAGAAACAAGAAGACACATCACATGTTTACCATGTTGTATATGAAACTCATTTTGGTAAATGAGTTCAGTAGTAAAGTGGATAGGATAACAGCATGAAACAAACATATATCTATGTACCATGGTCACTTTATGGTCTACTAGCATAATACCCGTGCGTTGCCACGGAACAAATAAACATACAAAAATTGATCAATAATCAAAGGGTGTTAACACATGATCATTGATCTCTAGATCCTAGGCAAACATAAAGAAAATGGCCTCGTCTCTAGCTTTTCCCTATATGCTTCTGCTTAATCCTGGGCTCTGCCTCTAGCTCCATTTCCATCACACCATCGCTCAGCTGCTAAAATCTTAAACAAAAACAACTAAATCAAGGCCTAGCACTGGGTGGTTGAATTATAACCCGCTCATCTTCTTGTTCGTAATCAAGAATATAACATGATCGGTGCAGGTGCAACTATGACTCGAAGATTCAAGGAGAAAAAGAATGAAACATGTCCATGTTAATTACTTATCAATCTGATGCATATCAAGTTTACAACATATACATCATAAAAACAGATTATGATGGCAAAAACAACAACATGAGATGCAAATGAGCTCTTTTGCTAATTACCTTAGACACGAACACCAACTAAATTAAATTGGCCAATCACACTAACCTCGCTCGTGATTGTAACCATGGGATGAGGGAATATGGCCCTGCCTCCACTGAAGCCAGTCGGGCTTCGCCTGGCGGCGGCAAGGAGGAGGGGAGGTGGGGAAGATGTGCTGGCGGCTAGGGCTTCGTCCTACCGCCCGCGAGAGTGGCTCAAGCGAACATGGGCATCTTGGTCTTGAGAACCTAAAGTATACAAAGCTACAGTCAGTAGATCAATCATTACACTTTATTGACAAAAATTCCCCATTCATTCTATATTTTTAACCATTCATTATAGTTACAAGGCACATAATCTCTTATAGTTATATTTGACAATTGCTTACATGTCGATAGAGCACACAATGAAGGTATGTTTACATATTTCCTAAAGTGCTACTATGCATATCTTTATAAAAATCTCGTAAGCTATATATAATTCAATACCATGTGCATCTACATCCTAGTGCTAGAAACAATCAAAGCACTTTTGCGCACCAACCTTAACAACGGTCTTCTTTACTTCATCAGCTGCTCGCCGTCTGTGTCACCGCCATCGACCACCATAAGATAAATGTCACCGCCATTGATGGTGTCTTCACCTTCGGCACACCACACCGGCTGTGAAAGACATGATTGTAACCATGGGTTTTGCGGCATTGATGTGCACCGTACCAGGCCATGCCGCTCTCAGCTCCAACCATGAAAGTGAGTACCTACTGCAAACTGATGAAATGATCAGTACATGCTGGCAGGTAGCTCAAGGACATCGCTTAAGGACGTTAGTAGATCAGTGATTGGTTGAAGCTTGATTTGGACATAAATAAACTTAAAACACATCAATATGAGAACCTCATTGTTTGGTAACAGATTATAAATTGGAAAGGTGTGGCTGCTCTCAGGTGTGCACACACCCCTTATCCAGGTCGTTGTTATCCTTCAAGATTCATGCTAATGCATTTGTTCAATTTTCTGTTGATTTTAAAGCATGATGAATGCATCAGATTAGTAATTTTTTACAGTCTCCTTATATACTTCCAATTTGGCTAATGACATGCTGGAAATTGCATTTTGAAAAAACAAGTTGTAAACCAGGACAATAGGATGTGATATTCATGTCTCAGTCATAACATGTGAATAATGCTTACCAGTATATATACATCTCAGGTATGATAAGAAAATATGAAAAAGTAGTCGGGATTGCAGGTGAGAAGTCAACACCCAATCAGCAAAGGTAGAGACAGTAAGTAGATGACAAGCTGACTTCTTTTCCCGCCGAATCTCTGATATAACCTTAATGTGGCCAACCAATTAATTTTAACTTGCCAAATGGATGGTAAGGGCAATACACACAAAGAAAAATAATAAATTGTTAGTAAAGATTTGACGAAATAATTGTAGAAGACAGGGATACCCATGGAAGCAAAATCTCACTTGAGTTTCCCCCTAAAAAACAGAGTCCACGCCCAGTCAGTATGCATAACAACTGGCTTTAGTTGGCTAACTGTACTGTGAATTTCATAACACACTTCACCTCTGTTATTACAGGCACAATGGGATTAACATTGGCAAAATCAACTATGCGTGCCGCAAAACATCCACTCAACTCAACTGTGTCATCAAATTGCAGTAGTAGAAAAAAGATGGTAATTGCTATAAATTGAGTGCTAATTCAGTTGACATAGAATCATCAGAGCAAATCGTTTGTGCATGTTTAACGCATCTAAAAAACAATACTTTATATGTTTTTTCTGCAATTTTTCTCGTCGAAGTAAAATCTGACATGATGGAGAAATTGAAGATTAGCCCATCCAGTTTACTTTAACATGCAATGCACTCACAACAAATTGCTTTATGAAAGAAACCGTAGCTGCCCTTATGCGATGCACATATATACCTGAAGCGTTGTAGAAGCTCGGCCTGTGTGGCGGCCTATATGACATAGAGCATGCGTTCCCGACGACGGCATAGATGTGCTAGTCCCGAAGCGTAGGGGTGGTATGGGAGTGCAGGCACGTCCTGCGGCATCCGCGTCAAGACGACCTCCTCGATGGAAGCCTCAACCCCGGCCTCAAAGCGGCAGTTGGCGATGGCGTCGATGACCACCAGCAGGCGGAACCGAGGGGTTAGGGCCTGTTGAGTGCCATGACCTCATGGATCGCGGCGAGGGAGGCCGATGTGACGACGCCGCCAAGTTAGAGCGAACACCTCAGGGGGTAAATAGGAGTTGTCTTCTCCTTCTGAATCCCCCTCAGAACAGATATCTTCCTCTCGATTACAATCTGAAATGCGTGGAGGGGGGCTGCCTTTGCGCCAACCATGGAGCGACGTCTGCATGAAATTTTATTGCCACGCGAGGCTCGTCTCTTTTGCTCTACATGTTCAGTTCCATTGTTTACAATAACTGTCATGCATAGGAATAAAACATAGTGAGATTATGTAAGGAGTGCATGCAGAAATCCAGAGTGATGATAGCAACCTGTGGATAGACCCAAAACCAATAATAGCAGGAAGATAATGGCTTCAGTTAAAAAATACAGATAATGGCTTCTTTACTATTTGTTTCCCACCCAACATGAAACTCATAGTAGACACCGGAGATTAACCAGATGGTAGATAGATACTATTGATAGCGGCCCGATATGTACCCCACAACCATTTAAAAACTCAAGTTTGACCATTAGTTTGGAGCTGACTCAGGGTCTAATCGGTGAACAGGACGATAAAGTAGCATGTAATATTAAGCGATGCATAACGTAAGCAGACACGAAAGAGTGCAACCTCTCTTGTGGACCCCTGTAGTCCTCGAGGTCATCTGCTCGGTTGATGATGGTAATGCAGTTTTCATGGCTGCCAGCAGAGGGGAAGAAGATCTGAGGCGGCGAAAGCCAGTCTGGAGGCCGGATCCCTGCTGTGCTGGACCCTTCTGTCGTTGGAGTAGCTGAGCTGGGGTGGAGGACGGCGCAGCAGGAGCGGGACAAACCACGCAAGGTTTTCTTTGACAACTATCTATAAGAGAAGTAATTATGTAAGGGATCGTTTGAATCGAAGGATTCCAACAATGCAGGGATAGGAAATAGACAGGAATAGGATAGGAATGCACGTGCAAAACAGAGAATTTAAAAACACATGATTTCTGCCAATCGGGGTGTTTGATTCACAACAATTGGAAGATCATAGGATGCAAAGAAGCATGGTGAGATTAAGTCAACCCACAAGAAAATGTATGGTTATAATGCTACTATCTCTTAGTCTTGTGCTTCATGAATCGGAATTTGAAAAGGAGGACAAGTGAAAATTAAAATTCCTACGTTTTTTTATTTCAAGGAGACACTAAAGGAACAAATCCGTGTGCTCAGTGGACAATATATATAACATGTAGAGTAAAAAAGAGATGCAACAATTGTACAACCTCTTTGGCGAAGCCATGTCGATCTCAGCGAGATTGGTTTGGCCGGTGAGGATGCTCCGGCTGACTTTGCTGTCGGAAGAGGGGAAGAAAATCCTAGGCGTCTGGAGATGGAGCCCGAGGTACTGCTCCGATGTGATGGAGGGTTTCGTCATTGGAGCAGCTCCGGTGAGTTGTACGACGCCAAGGCTGAAGCACGACAAGAGAGACAACAAACAACGTTAACCTGAGTGGAATTCTAATAGCATCTCCAATACATGCCATAAAATACATAACCACAAAGTGCTAGATGTAAAATACAGCAGCCGCTCATCTCTGAACTTAACTGTCGAAACTGAACTTAACTGTCGAAACTGAATTTTGCTGTCGAAACTGAATTTTGCTGTCGAAACTGAACGCACTAGCAAGGTGAGGCTACATATCGGTCGACTGACTTTTTCATCTCTGGCCAGTCGATTTTGCAGCCGTTGGATACGAAATCAAGGGCCTGCGGTTCATCTTGAACCTCCACCCCCCTGAGCCGCCAGCCACCACCGGCCAAACAGCAGCCCCCCCGCTACCCGCGGCCGGCGGTGCGCCGCCCCGCCCGCCCCAAAAACACTCCCCACCGCCGGTCCGCCACCGCCCCGGCCATCCCTCTAGCCCCCCCCCCCCCGTGCCGAGCTTTTTCTCCGGCGATCCCCACCCCACCCCACCGCCCCGCCAACGCCCCGCCACCGTCGGCGACCACCGCCCCCATCCTGAACCCTAAGATAGGTAGTGGGGTACCTCTCCGGTGAGCCCCCCTCCCCGCTGCGACTGGTTCTTCCTTCACCCCGGTGAGCCCCCCCACCCCCTGAAAATCGATTGACCCAAAAGTTGATTCGGTCGATTGAAGTGTAGCTAAATCGGAGCAGCATCGCAAGCAAGAGCAAGAGCGAGAGAAGCAGCGCAAGCAAGAGTAATAGCAAGAGCAGACCAGGCAGGGGACCGAGAGAAAGAGCAGAGCAGCAGCGCGAGCGAGAGCTAAAGCAGCAGCAGCTCCTACTGATGTGGACGTCACCGCCGAGGGAGCGACGCCGTGGAGGAAGTGGCGGGCGACGCCGCCGTGGATGGAGCCGCGCCGTGTCGGCTCAGGACCGAGCGCTGGCAGCACCGTGAGAACGAATCAAGAAGAAAATACGGCGATTAGTGTACAACCTCTTTGGTGGCGCTGATTATGCCGCAGCTTCATCCGAGGAAACGCTAATGATGATGCTCTTCTGGTGGTGCAAGTGAAGACGGCGGTGTGGGAATGGAGGTGGCATGAAAGATGAGGGCAACATCGGGGCAGCTCCTTGGAGGTGGAGGACGGGGTGGCTAAACCGGCGGGAAGATGAGATTGACGACGGATCCTCATCCGGTACGGTGGATGAGGGACGTCGAGGTGTTGCTGTGGATGACGTCGTCGAGGAAGAGGCTCCGGCTGGTTGGCGGACGGAGCAGGGTGTGGGGTTTCGTCGCGGATTTTCACGGCCTCGGTGTACGAATGGGTGGGCGGATGGGATGGCAGTGGGGAACCATGGCTTAGAGGCGCGCTTGTCTGAAATGTGGGGTAAGTTACGAAAGTACCCCCATCGATTTGAGGCAGTTCTTTCGGTTCAGGGGTACCACGGGCATTTCACGTGTCGGGATTTCACAGGAGGTCGGAGTTTTCGCGTGCGTTGTAATTTCGGAATAGCAAGGCGCGGGTTGAGATGGAGGGAGTTGTCGGAGCACAACGAGACAAAGATATATCTTAAATATTTCGGGCTAACAAGGCGCGGGCTGAAATTTCTGGACAACCCTAACGTGTACTGTACCAAATCAATGCGCACTACAAATGTCATTCAGAACTTTGAATTCATGTTATGTTCAATTAAAATATTTCGCTACATGTATAATGCATGCAACCTACTACTCAAATGAATGTTTTAGTGCATTCCAAACGTATATACTACCACTTCAATATGAACTAAATTTGAATTCGTTTCTCTATTTGAATAAGATCTACAGTAATGATTGTTGTGAAGTCAAAGCATTTGAATTCGTTTCTCTGTTTTAGTAAGATCTACAATCATCATTATTTTCAAGTTAAACCATCGTTTGTATATTATCTTCACAGCACACCACATGATTAGTCTCGAGTTACATATGAACTATGTGTACTATATGAACTCGAACTAGATTTTTTGAATCCACTTTATTCTGATTTCAAATCACATTACATTCCTAGGTCTAGCTAGATCTTCATAATCTAAACCATGTCTCATATGTATAATGTGTTTATCACATTATGTATGGTGCCCCGCCCCCTACGCCTACAAGTATTTAGATGTGAGTTGCAAACACCACACATCACCACAAATTCAAATAAAATGTGAGAATGTTTGATATATAGTATTGTTTAGATTGTTCGATATTTAGTTGTAAGCTGCAAACGCCACACATTATCACAAATTCAAATAAAATGTGAGATTGTTTGATGTATAGTATGGTTTAGATTGTTCGGCATTTAGCTGTGAGTTGCAAATGCCATGCATTATCACATTATGGTATAACATGTGCACAGCACGTGTATCACCGCTATATTCATGCATGCAATGTTTAAAACACTAGCATCTCCTATTCAAATATATGAATCCGCTTTCATATCAAATTATGATCTTTGTTAGTCTCTTACACCCACACAATCCTCTAACCTTTGTAGCTACCACTAACTTTCTCTCGTGCATGCACACGCCCTCCCCCTCCCTCGCATTCTATCCACCGGGCTCATTCATTTTTTTTCTTTAGGTCATTCTCCCAGAGTCTCCACAACTCCTTTCCGACACACACTGATCGATAAACCTCTCCAGCGATGCCTGGCTACAACATACACACACCTTCAATCTCCTCCTTTATGTGTCCTTGCCTCGTGTCTCTCATACGGTCAGACACACATGTGAACTCTCGCCCCTCTTTTCGTCAATCTCACAACCGCACACTCCTCCCCCTATCTAGCTAGTAGTTGGGCCTCTCGGACCACCTCCTAGCTCCATTCTCTTTGTCTATCCGTCTCGCTGGGCCTTATTTGCCTCTAACAAATGGACGTACACCGACCGATCTCTTGTTATACATATAGCTAGCTAGGTCCTTATAACTCGTTTTTACCCACACGTCAATCGATCTACCTCATTAGTTGTGTCTCTCCCTTCCTCCGACAAACAACAATTGATCTACCGATCTAGTTAGGTTTGCTTACCAAACACATGGTTCCCCTTCATCATCCATGGATGCGTCCCAATAGATCTATCACGCACAGGCACACACAGAAACACATCCCCACTCTTATTGATAACATTGCAGTTACACCCTCAGTTTGTCTAGTAGGCCTCTCCCACCATCTTCGAGAAGCAACTCCATCACCCATCCAGCACTCTACCCCTCTCCCTCCCTCTCTCTCTCTCTCCTCTCTCTCTCTCTCTGTCCCATCATATTTCCCGTCCTTCAGTTATGTATGGATCGATCGATCTCCCTCTAGACATAGCTGGGTCTCTCCTTCTCAACACATATACGAGTCGTTCTACCTCTATAGTTAGGCCTCTGCCTACCCCTCCCCCCACCCCCTCCCCCCCACACGCCGATACATCGAGCGCTCTAGTCATGTCTCCCTGCCACACACAAACTTGACATGTGCCCTCTAATGTTCCAGTAGGCCAGTCGCCCTATATCTTTCACTTGCACACACACAATTTCGATGGCTCTCTTCATCGATCTCGCACCCACCCACTTGATCCTGTCTTCGACTCTATCGATAGCTATGACCCCTCCCTCTCTTCTCGTGGATTGCCCGACCCTCTATGTATGATATGGATAAGCCTCCATTTCACACACATTGCATGCAAAATTTTGTTTGAGATGTCATCGACACATATTCCCACAAATAATTCACGAAATCAACCCCCACCCCAAAACAAAAAACACTCACGAACGCAGTTTGTATCTCTCACACACACCCACGTAGGTGGGGGACGTGCACGAAGAGAAGAGGTGCATGCACGATGCACGTACTCCCGTCTCTTTCCCAACCACACCCGTGCGGGTACACGGTGGAGCTCATTTCTGTATGAAAAAGGCAGCCCACGTGGTAATTTGGCACGTGTAATGGTTGTCCACTTGGTGGAGGGAGGATCGTCTACCACGGGTGAACAAACAAATTGCGACTTGACGTGTTATGTTAAAAAAAGAGGCAAACCATGTGGGGCCTACCTTAGAGGCAAGGCTCTATACACTGGACTACTTTTGATGTGTCCCGTCAACTCGCAGAATGAGGAGAAGCTTGCTTAGTACGCCGTCTCCCCCGTTCCTAAATATAAGTCTTTGTAGAGATTTCACCATGAACCACATCCGGATATATATAGATGCATTTTAAGTGTAGATTCATTCATTTTTTCCCGTATGTAGTGGAATCTTTACAACGACTTATCTACTAGTAATAGCTAGCCCCCACTACTAGGAATTCTCTATCCTCTCCTTGAGCCACATCATCAAAATTGATGTAGCCGTTAGATGAAGTAAATCAGTCCATAATAGCCGTCTGATCTAGACGTTGAGAGGCTCCGCACTAAGCCACATGCAAGCATGCTGAAATACCGTGGCACATGCATGTGAGTGGGTATTAAATCACATCAACATGTCTGCATGCAAGCATGCACTAGTAGCATGCATGTAAGTGAGCTTTTAAGTCCCATTAACATGTCAAAAAGAAAAATATAATCCCATTATGCAGTAGGAGTTAGCTGATCTTTTTTCCTTACGTGGGATGATCTAAATGATGATGGGAGTTTATTTAGTTTGTCTACAACATTTGTCATGCGGTTATAGATTTTTTGAGTTATATGAAATCGATAATTTTGCGCAGAGAGATATACCGCTGTTCCGCGGCAACGCGCGGGGACTCATCTAGTAATATTTAGGAACGGAGGGAGTAATATATAAAGAGTTAGGTGTCGCATGGTGATAGTGTAAGGTGGGCCATGTGATCACTGAGCCTGCATGTTTTCACTGCTCTTGCACGCCTCCGCTGTAAGAATGGAGAAAATTGTAATCTAGTAGTAGTACCTCCTTTCGCCGAAAGCGTGGGACATCCAGCAGTCCTACTACCTCAGTAATAAAGACCAATGAGCCGTAAAATCACATAGACCCAGCAGTAAGTTGGATGGACGAAGCAACCATCACTCTTGCGCCAGTGAGAGGTCGCGTCCGCTCTGCCCGGGCATGAATGCGGCATCGATTATTTGGAGCGGCGCTGACCGTTTCGGGCGGGAAGCGCGCGCGGGCGATGGAGGGGCTTTGGGTGGGCCAGGCTGGTCAGGAGCGGGCGTGGCAGCTGTCCGCATGTCCCTACCGGGCACGCCCAGAAATGAGAGGATCCACCGACTCTCGCGGCTAAAATCGTACACTACACAACATCTGTCTGTAGGAGTAGGTCGATCTGTCGCTCTCTCTAACACACACATGCTGTTAAACACACACACGCACACACACGCACAGGCACGCACATGCACGCACCTTGGTCCCGTTGCACCTTCTAACGTGACTTATTACACCTAGACGGAGGGAGTAGTAAGTATACGAGATACGGTGGTCACTGACTTAAGTTGAATACAAGTGCCCAAAATTTGTGTGCATGTTATAATAAGGATTCACTTAAAATAGTACGTGAGCGAACAGAGGGATCAATTGGACAGTGTTCCCGAGCAGTAGCGAGATGTGTGAGGTAAGAAACACCGCTGTCGCTTTTAATTTTTCTTATTAATTTGTTTGTTTCACCCTCTGACTGGTGGGACCCAACATACTACGTGGAGAGAGGTAAGGTGACTAAGGATGCATTATTTCTGCACCATTGTGGATAGTCTTACCACCAGAGCCACATGACACGATTATGATTGAAATCCCAATGACTCCCACACACACACAAAAAACACGACATGCTTGTCCCACGAATGCAGGAATGTATAAAAGGTTATTTCCCTCTCATTGAACATAATGGGAGGGTTGTGTAGCTGGTTAGCCTGTTCGCTCATCAAACTTGAGGTCTCGGGTTCGATAACTACACTTGAGCATAATTTGTGCCAGGAGGATTCTTTGAATGGTCAAAATGTTTTCTAGGGTTTGCATGCTTCACACTCTCTCTCCATTATATATATACACGCTGGAGCCTCAGCGCTTGTAGTTGCTCTCTTCACACTCTCTCGCCCTCTCCCGCTGGAGCATCAACGCTTGCAGTTGCTCTCTTCGCACTCTCTCGCCCTCTCTAGATCTAAACAAGACTTCGTTGGCCTCTCTCTCCCCTCACTACTGCTCAAAGAGCCGGCAGGATCCGTCCATCGGGAAGGGAAGGAGGCTCAACGCTATCGCCGTCGGCGAGGGACTACCGGCATAGCTGTTCACTTTCCACCCAGCGGTGACGCAGGAGGGCCTCCGACCCCTTCTTCTTCGCCGTCGTCCCGTCACCCACCGAACCACGCCCCAAGAACCTTAAGGTATAATTTACTTCCTCCACATGCATTGCTCTAGCTGCATGTATACCATGAATCTAGGACGTGGTTCAAAGAGGAAAGGAGTGGGGGGAAGTAATGGGAAAAGTTGTATATATAGCATGAATCTAGGACGTGGTTCAAAGAGGAAATGAAGGGGGAAAGTTGTATAGCATGAATCTAGGACGTGGTTCAAAGAGGAAAGGAATGGGGGAAAGTGGTGGGGAAAGTTGTATCGCATAAATCTAGGACGTGGTTCAAAGAGGAAAGGAAGGGGCGAAAGTACAAGTTCAAAAAGGAAAGGAAGGGACAAGGCTTTAGAGTTTGAGCAGGACTAGATTTTCTGCGCTCACATAGGGAAAGGTGTCTAAAGATAACAAAACTGGGACCAACACAAATATGCTCCTTGGTTGTTTGTTCTTTGTTGCAACAGACTGTGCATGGCCACAGTACATCGGTAGATGCACATGGTGCTGGTGCGTCCACTATCCCGTGCAACTCATTAGCTGTTGTTAATCTAAGGCCCTGTTTGGTTAAAAACTCCCTAGTCCCTACCTGCTTGGTTCAGGGACTAAACATGGACTAGAGGTTATTAAATGACATGCTAAAATACCATGTTACCCCTAGTAATGAACTAATAGAGACAAGGTGCGATGCGTGGTAGGGGCAACTGTTGGAAAAAGTCCCAAAAAGACTCCCTCAGGGTCTTCTTTCTTTAGTCCCAAATGCCCACTTTTAGTCCCTAAAAGTCCCTCCTGTTTGGTTTAGATGGGACTGCCACGGAGTTTTTCTAGTCCCTACACCAAAATGTCCCTGTAAACAAACATCCTCTAATAATGCCGCTGGAAAATTGATGCAATGCCACAGTTAAAAGAAAATTACATGTTTAACGAATTTTATTGTTAATATAATCTCTATGTTAATATTAATCAATGCCACCATTTGAGAAATGCTACTGTCTTGCTTTCTTTCCCATTTTGATAAGGTAGATGCTTCTTTTTGTTGGATTCTGTGTCATCCACCGTTATTGAACACTAATTGTTTCCTTTGCACCTATGTGTAAACATGGTTATCTACTTCACCTCGTTGCCATTGTGACCTTTTGTTGCACTGCACAAAACACTTTTGTTTTAAGAGTGTTTTGTGCAGCTCAACCAAAATGTCACACCGACAACGTTGCTTGATTGCTTGATCTTAGTGGAACTGCACAAGAGGAGATCTTACTTCCTATCCGCTAAGGAGAATTTGGTTCAGATCTTCTTCTTGTGAGTTGTTTGAATTCCGCATCATGAGAGGTCAGAACTAGCCTTCTTTCACATGATTCTGCAGTGTGCTTTCATATGTTGTGCTACTTGTACGATAATGTTGCTTGATTTCAGTGAACAGCACAAATGGAGACAAGACTTCCAATCTGTATGTGCACCGTAATATCCCATTGAGGTAAGATAAGGATATTTCACAACTGCTAGCTTGTATTTTGCCACTTTCATCAGAAAATTAAGTTTAGTACTATACTTGTGCTCCCTAATTGACATGCCAAATCTTACATTGAAGGCGAAGCTTGTCTGTTATTGAACCAAGTGATGAAGGGGAAGAACAAGTGGAAGAAAAACAAAAATCAACTCCCGGTGCTGTAATGAAGCACTGGAACTGTGATGACACAAGTAATGATATAGTTTTGCATCTAAATTTATTGCTATGGCTGGAACGAGCAATTGTTTTGCCAATGATTTGATGCCACTCTTAATGTAATATGTAATTATCTCTACTTGTGCAAACATGGATCTTCCTTGAACATACCATATATTTTAGTGGAACTGCACAAGAAGATGTTGGAAACATTAAACTAATCGAGGAGTAAATAGTAAGCATGGCCACCACCATAGATAGCAACAGATGGTTCCGGAGAAGTGCTTCATCTGTATGCTCTACACAATAAGCCTCCTGACAAAGGTTGGTACTCGCCCACTAATTTCATCCATATGATTGAGCTTTGTCATCTCTATTGGTGTTGTGCTACTGTTTAGATACTGTCATGAAAAAGTGGTATTGTCCTTGAGAAGTGCTTCTTCTGTGTTGTTTTAAATATTTCCTTTCCTTTTTTTCGAGCAAACAGGGATGCTAGCATTTAGTAGTCCTCTTGTCTTTGCACAACAGGATCATCTTCCTCTGAGGAAGAATATGGAGTACGTGAAGTGACTAGTTCCGATTATGCCAGGATGAAGAAGCCCTGTCTATCTTCTCATCAGAAGGAGCAGTTGAAGGATGGTTACATTACTCCCCACAAGATCAAACTAACTTCAGCTCAGAAGGACTGACAAATCTCCATTTTTTTTGCTGTAATGCGCGAGTACAATGTTGTTCTAGGATTCTTTCTGGTGAGTTCCATTTTGCTAAAAGTGTTCTCTACATGGACCATGTATGTGCCTGTTGAAACTATCAATTCATAGTACAGTTTGCTTTATACTAATCACTTTTTTGTATTTGTGCAAACAGGGGTGCTCATCTTGATTTCAATGGGAACTGTGCAAAATGTTCATGAATACATCGAATCATTCATTTCCACCACAAGAAAGGAGGTGCCGATAAGTTCAACGCGTCGCAACATATAAGGGCGAAATCATAGAAGCTACGCGCGAATTTGGTTGATTTTGGTGGAACTACACAAAAAGAACAGCTGGTTTATTTCGCACGAGGTGCCATGTCAATGTCCGAACTGATGGCAAACCCTGCCCATTCCACAATCGTAGGCATTTGATATTTTGGAATGGGACAACCTTGTAAAATTTTGCTCATTGATTTTAGCAAGACATGTGTTTGATATTTTTGAATGGGACGCCCTTTGCTGTCAGCACCGTCGATCAATTTTTTTCTTTATTCTTTAGTTGTGAAATAAATATTGCCTCTGACATGTGAGTCGCTCGGATGCATAATCATCGATTGTTTTTAATGTTCTCATTGAATTGCCAGGCCTGTGTGTTTGATTGCAATGTACAGAAACGCTAAAAAGCTGCTCAAACTCTTTGTACTCCTTCTGTTCCTTTTTACTTCGCACATTGTGAAAGTGCATACTTTTTGTATAAGATTGGTCAAAGTAGAGATACTTTGACTGCAGACAAAACTTGTATGCAGACTAGAAAGGACCGGAGGGAGTACTTGTATGCAAACGAGGTGATCACCCTGGGAATAATGCTAGTACGTATTGTTTTGCATGTTCATCCAATGCCAGTGATACAGGAATTCAAACTAGTCGAAATAAATTCATTCATACACGGTCGGATTTCATATAAACATGCCGGATTTCATTACATTTCATACATTCTTCAACTAAAAAGGGGTGCGCTGGAGGTATAATTAATTAACCGAAGCTACCCACCTGTGTCCTGCTGAGCCGAACAGAAGCTTCAGTGACTTAACTGCAGGTGCAGTTACGTAACTGACATGTGGCTTGTTGGGCCCATGTGTCAGTCAGCCAACTGCACCAGCTATTAAGTAGAAGCAGTGTTCTTCTCCAGCGCAGCTCTCCGACTCCACGTCGCCGCCAAGAAGCTAACCGGCCGTCAATGGTCAACCCGCCTAGCTTGGCTTCAACCAGAGGGTAGCAGCGGTGGCCTTACTTGGACCCGAGCGGCGGCGGCGACCTACTGTGTTCTACTCTTCCTCGTTTTCTATGTGGCGCGGCCTCGTTGGCAACGGGGCGGCGCCTCGGCGGAGCCGGCGATGTCCTCTGTCTCATTGCCGGCGGGCGGTGCCTCAGCGGAGCGGTGGAAATCCTCCCCCACGTTGCCAGCAGGGTGGGGCCTTGGCTGAGCCGGCGATGTCCTCTGCCTCACTGTTGGCGGGGCGGGGCCTCGGCGGAGCCGACGGTGTCCTCTGCCTCGTTGTTGGCGCCGCGGGGCCTCGGTGGTGCAGGGCCTCGTCAACACCAGCGGAGCGGGGACTCATCGGAGCCGGCATTGTCCTCGGTCTCGCCAAACAGCGCCTCGCCCGCTTCATCGCCCTCTTTGCCAGCCTCTTTGTAGGCGGCCGCAGCCTCCGCCACCTGCATGCGGTACCGCCAGCGCTTGAGGCAGCCCTTGCGGGCGGAGCGGTACGAGTCGAGCAGCACCTCCTGCTCCGCCCGCTCCGCGGCGATCTGCTCCTTCGCCTACAAGTGCTCTTGGAGGAGATGGTGGTTGTAGGCAGCGTTGGCCTGCGCCTCATGGAACTGCTCCTCACGCATCTGCCTCACCCTGTCCATATATTGGGCACGGGCCTCGCTGATGGTCATGGTGCAATGCACCGGCGAGGATGGCGTGGAGGAGGGGGTTGGCGCCGGATCATCGACTACCATGTTTTCCATTGGGACGCCGTCGTCCTCCGACTGCCTGCCTGCCAGCAGGTCGGCAGCAATGGCTGCCATCTCCTTGTGGTCCGTCGTCCACCCGTCCGGAAGAGCGCTGGAGTGCGAGGAAGCCATGGTGGGCAGTAGTGGTGTGGACAGGAGAAAGGGAACGGATGCGGATGACTGCGGCTATGGCCGGTGCAACAGTTTATATAGCAATGGTGGGCGGGCAGAGGGACGGACGTGTGGTGCCGGAGTAGCCGCCTTGGCAACCGCATATCATTAATGTGGGCGGCAGATGGACGGAAGGACGGACGGCACTTGTGTCGTTTGAAGGCGGAGCAATCGCCTGCACCGGGAAGCGGGGCGGGCGGTGCTGACTGTTTCGGGCGGAAAGCGCGCGCGGGCGAGGAGATGACTTTACCTGGAGAGGATGACAATGGGGACCCACCAGGTCCATACCCTCACTTATGTAAGTGCCTCCTTATTATATATATATAACTATAATTTATTTTGCTTCCTCCTGGTTTCCTGACATCACGGTCCCATACCATTGTCAACCTATGTAGTACTCCCTCCTTTCCAGTTTATAGGGCTTATCTCAAAATTTTAGTTTTTCCATTTTATAAGGCTCAATTTGGTTGTTCCCCATCACATGTTCAGACTTCAAGGTGCATTAAATCATTGCATGCAAGTATTAAGAGAAAACTGACCAATGCATGCACTTTATGCAGGCATGCATTGCAATTAATGCATTCGTAAACATAATTTTTTGAGGAAAATAAGAGCATTAATTGGGTGCTTTTGCAAACTACAAAAAATATTCCACCACTCATCATCTACCTTGGTTGGTGAGATTTTTGAATTGAGCCTTATAAACCGGAAAGGAGGGAGTAGTCACTAAACGAGAGAATTGCACAAGAAGCGGCCGACAGCTGGGACCAAGCAGCTCAAGCAATATTTGTGTTTTTGAGGTGTGAGCACTGCAGAGTTTTTCGATGTTTAGCCCAGATATTAATTTTTCTCGTTTGAACAACAACAAAAACATCGATGCAGGTATTAACTGGGCGGGCTTTGGGTAAAATGGCTAGCCCAGCTATACTTTTTTTAAGGAATACCCAGGAAAGGTCAAGTTGTTATTCTCCGCCCCGCTGGGCTACAAATCTTTCCTAGGAGGGATGCATTAGGCTTAACAAGAAAATGGGCTTTAAGAAATAATAAATGGGATGTAATTATGAAAACTGGGCAGTAACTATAAAAAAATGCACCAAACACGTGATTACTTTATAAAATATTATTTTTGGATATTGAAAATTTTAATTTCATTAATTGTTGCAAGCGCAATGTTTCGCTGGATTTTTACGTAATATAAATTGATATTGAAATTGTATTTAATCTGACTAGAAATTTTGAGATAAAAATATTTCGGATCCCATCAAAATGTGGGAAATTTTATTGAATTCTGTTGTCAACAGTTGGTTGAAATGGGCTGTACTTTTAACAAACTGTAAATGGGCAGTAGTAAATTCCAATAGAATTCAAAATTGGGCTACACATTCTTACAAATCTCAAATGGGCTATAAGTTCTCTGCCACACACTTCTGGCCTTACTAAGTTGATGCGTCCCCTAAAAAACAGAGTTGACGTGTATGCAAGGCTTTGTCAACTTATAGTCAACACGCGGTTCTAGCAGCAATGGTCGTTGGATGTCCATCCAACGGATGTCGTGCTTCTTCTTCAATCTCGGATATTCTAGCTTCACCCGCCCAAAAAATGATTCCTCCCCCTGACATCTGGAGCGCATCGTTTCAGAAGCTGACCTCTGGGCCTACTAAGTTGACGTACCAAGGGCTTTGTCAACTTAGTCAATATAAACGATTCTTGCTGCAGTGACTGAGGGAGTCCTGGATTAGGGGGTGTTCGGGTAGCCAGACTATACCTTCAGCTGGACTCCAGGACTATGAAGATACAAGATTGAAGACTTCGTCCCGTGTCCGGATGGGACTTTCCTTGGCGTGGAAGGCAAGCTTGGCGATGCGGATATTCAAGATCTCCTACCATTGTAACCGACTTTGTGTAACCCTAACCCTCTCCGGTGTCTATATAAATCAGAGGGTTTTAGTCCGTAGGACAACTTCATCATACAACAATCATACCATAGGCTAGCTTCTAGGGTTTAGCCTCCTTGATCTCGTGGTAGATCTACTCTTGTACGACCCATATCATCAATATTAATCAAGCAGGATGTAGGGTTTTACCTCCATCAAGAGGGCCCGAACCTGGGTAAAACATCGTGTTCCTTGCCTCCTGTTACCATTCGGCCTAGACGCACAGTTCGGGACCCCCTACCCGAGATCCGTCGGTTTTGACACCGACATTGGTGCTTTCATTGAGAGTTTCTCTGTGTCGTCGCTTTTAGGCCCGATGGCTCCTTCGATCATCAACAACGATGCAGTCCAGGGTGAGACTTTTCTCCCCGGACAGATCTTCGTCTTCGGCGGCTTCGCACTGCGGGCCAATTTGCTTGGCCACCTTGAGCAGATCGAAAGCTAGGCCCCTAGCCATCAGGTCAGGTTTGGAGGCCTAAACTACACGGCTGACATCCGCGGGGACTTGATCTTCAACGGATTCGAGCCACAGCCAAGCACGCCGCACTGTCTCGATGGGCATGATATAGATCTGCCACCGAACAGCGCCTTGGAGGCCGCACACGAATCGGTTCCGACCATTGATTCGGAGCCTACAGCGCCGATCGAGGATCAGCGGTTGGACACTGCCTCAGGGTCTGCGATCTCAGAGGTGATCGAGCCGAACTCCAGCCCCGCACTTCGCATGGACCGTGACTCCGAGGAGCCGGATTCCTCTCTGAACTCCGAGCCCCCCATGCCCCTGCCGATCGAATCCGATTGGGCGCCGATAATGGAGTTCACTGCCGCGGACATCTTTCAGCACTCGCCCTTTGGCGACATCCTGAATTCTCTAAAGTCTCTCTCTTTATCGGGAGAGCCCTGGCCGGACTACGGTCAGCAAGGTTGGGATACAGACGATGAGGAAATTCAAAACCCACCCACCACCCACTTCGTAGCCACTGTCGACGACTTAACCGACATGCTTGACTTCGACTCCGAAGACATCGACGGCATGGACGACGATGTAGGAGACGAACAAGAACCAGCACCTGTAGGGCGCTGGAAGGCCACCTCGTCATATGACATATATATGGTGGACACTCCAAAGGATGGAGATGGCGATGGAACAGCAGGGGACGATACCTCTAAGAAACAGCCCAAGCGCCGGCGTCAGCGGCGCCGCTCTAAATCCCGCCAAAGCAAAAACTGTGATTCCGGCACGGGAGAGAATACTACTCCGGATAGCGCCGAAGAACACCCCCTCCAGCAAGATTCAGCACAGGAGGACAGAGAAGCCAGCCATCACGAGAGGGTAGCGGACCAAGAGGTTGAGGACGATAATTATACGCCTCCCTCCGAACACGAGGCAAGCCTCGATGACGACGAGTTCATCGTGCCAGAGGATCTCGCTGAACAAGAGCGTTTTAAACGCAGGCTTATGGCCACGGCAAGCAGCCTCAAGAAAAAGCAGCAACAACTTAGAGCTGATCAGGATTTGCTAGTTGACAGATGGACTGAAGTCCTTGCGGCCGAAGAGTATGAACTCGAACGCCCCTCCAAGAGTTACCCAAAGCGCAGGCTGCTACCCCGACTAGAGGAGGAAGCACCTACATCACCAGTGCATGACATGGCCGACCGGCCAACTCGTGGCCGCGACAGAGAGGCCTCTTGGCCCTCCACTCAAGCCATGCCCCGATGCCGCGTCAAGCATACTAAGGCACGGGAAAATGCGCCCGACCTATGCGACATACTGGAGGACAAGGCAAGGCAAACAAGATCGATCTACGGATCACGCAGGCGCCCCACGACACGTGACGGTGATCGTCACTCCGGATGCAATAAATCCGGCCGGGCCGAACTCAACAGACAAAGCTCCTTCGAGCTGCGTCGTGATATAGCCCAATACAGAGGCGCCGCACACCCACTATGCTTCACAGATGAAGTAATGGATCATAAAATCCCTGAGGGCTTCAAACCCGTAAACATCGAATCGTACGATGGCACAACAGATCCTGCGGTATGGATCGAGGATTATCTCCTTCATATCCACATGGCCCGCGGTGATGATCTACACGCCATCAAATACCTCCCACTCAAACTTAAGGGACAGGCCCGACATTGGCTTAACAACTTGCCAGTAGACTCAATCGGTTCTTGGGAGGACCTGGAAGCCGCATTCCTTGATAACTTCCAGGGAACTTATGTGCGACCACCGGACGCCGATGACCTAAGCCACATAATTCAGCAGCCAGAGGAATCGGCCAGACAATTCTGGACACGGTTCCTAACAAAGAAAAACCAGATATTCGACTGTCCGGACGCAGAGGCCTTAGCGGCCTTCAAGCATAATATCCATGAAGAGCGGCTTTCCCGGCACCTGGGACAGGAAAAGCCGAAATCTATAGCAGCCCTCACGACACTCATGACCCGCTTTTGCGTGGGAGAAGACAGCTGGCTAGCTCACAGCAAAAATTTAACCAAGAACCCTGGTAATTCGAATACCAAGGACAAAAGCAACAGGTCGCGTCAGAACAAACAAAAGCGCCGCGTTAACAACGACAGCAACGAGGATACGGCAGTTAATGCCGGATTCCGAGGCTATAAATCCGGTCAAATGGGCATAGATCCAATCATTGAAGAAACGGAAAAAGCCATTCAAAAGAAATAATCAGGGCCCGTCTAGTTTGGACCGAATACTCGACCGCTTGTGCCAGATACATGGCACCCCCGAAAAGCCAGCCAATCACACCAACAGGGATTGTTGGGTGTTCAAGCAGGCAGGCAAGTTAAGAGCCGAAAACAAAGACAAGGGGCTGCATAGCGACAACGAGGAGGAGCCCAGGCCGCCGAACAACAGTGGACAGAAGGGATTTCCCCCGCAAGTGCGGACTGTGAACATGATATACGCAACCCACATCCCCAAGAGGGAGCGGAAGCGTGCGTTACGGGACGTATATGCGATGGAGCCAGTCGCCCCAAAGTTCAACCCATGGTCCTCCTGCCCGATCACCTTTGATCGAAGGGACCACCCCACTAGCATCCGTCACGGTGGCTTCGCCGCATTGGTTCTAGACCCAATCATTGAAGGATTTCATCTCACAAGAGTCCTCATGGATGGAGGCAGCAGCCTGAACCTGCTTTACCAGGATACAGTGCGAAAAATGGGCATAGATCCCTCGAGGATCAAGCCCACCAAAACGACCTTTAAAGGCGTCATACCAGGTGTAGAAGCCAACTGTACAGGCTCAGTCACACTGGAAGTGGTCTTCGGATCTCCGGGTAACTTCCGAAGCGAGGAGTTAATCTTCGACATAGTCCCGTTCCGTAGTGGCTATCACGCACTGCTCGGGCGAACCGCATTCGCAAAATTCAACGCGGTACCGCACTATGCATACCTCAAGCTCAAGATGCCAGGCCCTAGAGGAGTAATCACGGTCAATGGGAACACTGGACGCTCCCTACAAATGGAGGAGCACACGGCACCGCTCGCAGCAGAAGTACAAAGCAGCCTCTCTAGGCAGTTCTCCAGTTCGGCCTTCAAAAAGCCAGACACTGTCAAGCGCGCCCGGAGTACCCTACAACAAGACCGCCTGGCACGTTCTGAGCTAGCGTAGCCATGCGGCCCCAACCCTAGCCCTTGCGATATAGCGAAACCAGTGCTTCGCGTACATAACTACGCTCTTGAAATACCATGGGCACAGGGGAAGGGGCACTATCACGGCACGCCCGAAATACGGCTTTAACCGCACCAGGGGCTGCCGGATTCCTTTTTTTCTTTTTTTCTCTTACTCTCAGGACTCCATACTTCGAATGACCCGTTCGGCAATTCAACTGCCGCACAAACGATGCAAGATCCAGGAAAGCAGACAAGCCACGCCGCATTATGGAACTCCCAGGTGGTCTCTATTGCGAGCAGTATACCTGTTTTTTAATACAATTCCGCGGCCTGCCCCTGGCCAGGACATGTTAAATAGTCCAATTTCTTTTGCTTATCGCACTATTTGTATCGTTCCGCTTTCATAACAGCCTTTCTATAAACAATGCATAACTTTTTGTCTATTTTTTGCATTATCCTCTTTATATATATGTTTATTAATAACATGTTGCATCCGTACACTGTGGTACAGCAAAAATACGCCAGGGGCTTCAGTACCCATCAATATGGCGTGAGAAGTCCGTACACTTTCACAAGTGCGGCACCCCGAACTTATAGCACTATATGCATCGGCTTCGAATCATGATTTGGGTCAATAGTTGGGTTTGCCCGGCTCCTATGTTTTGGTGCCTTACGTTCTGCTATATCGGCTAAGGTAGCACTAGGAGAACTACTGCGATTGTGCCCCATTTAAGCTGGGCTGAGCACCTCAGTAGAGAAAGCTAAAACTGACTGTCATGATGAGGCGATAGACCGGTCGCTGTTCGAGAGGTTTTTCGAGTCCTTAAAGACTTATGCCGCTTCGAGCGAGGAACCGGCTTTTTCCGGCCAAGGTGTGGATAGCGCCCCGAACTCGGTCTTCCGAATACTAGGGGCTTCGCCAAAATTTAAAATTATTGAGTTTTATGGCTAAGTGAGAGTGTTCAAGCATTATAGTCTGATTGCCTTGTTCGTTGTGCTGAGCGCCTCCCTCGACGGACCCAATCATGGGAAAAAGAGCGCTCAGGTTTATCCCGAACACCCCAGCACTAGTGGCATGGGGGCAGAAGCCGACGACTGGCCATCTCTCAATTTTTTGATAAACATCCGCACAGAAAGTAATATTTTAAATTCAACAAGCATTGCTTAGCGCATATGAACAAGTTTTCAGCGCACAGGATAACACGAGCGAGTTCATTCAAAAATTACATCCTTGTTACATTCATCCGCCATAAGGCGGGCACCAGCCAGAACATCCTTGTAATAGTTCTCGGGCTTGCGATGCTCCTTCCCTAGCGGCGGCCCGTCCCTCACAAGATTCTCACTGTCCAGCTTACCCCAGTGCACCTTTGCACGGGCAAGGGCCCTATGGGCACCTTCGATGCAGACGGAGCGCTTGATGACCTCGAGCCTTGGACAAGCCTCCACCAGCCACTTCACCAGTCCGAAGTAGCTCCCAGGCAGGGCCTCTCCAGGCCACAGCCGAACTATGAAGCCCTTCAGGGCTTGTTCGGCCGCCTTGTGGAGCTCGACCAGCTGCTTCAGCTGGTCGCTCAAGGGCACAGAGTGTCCGGCCTCAGCGTACGGAGACCTGAACACCTTCTCCGTCGAGCTGCCTTCCTCGACTCGGTAGAATGCGGTGGCATCGGATACGCTGCGGGGAAGATCTGCGAATGCCCCTGGAGAGCTCTGGATTCGGGTAAGTGACAAGTAGTTTACTTTTATATGTCTGCTTTGCATAGAGAATTCCTTACCCGTCGCTATCTTTTTCACCGCATCCAATTCCTGGAGGGCCTTCCGGGCTTCGGCCTTGGCAGATTTGGCAGTTTTAAGGGCCGCAGCAAGCTCGGATGCTCACGTCTTTGAGTCGAGCTCCAAACTCTCATGTTTTTTCATGAGAGCCTGAAGCTCTTGCTGCACCTCGCCGACCTACGCCTCAAATTTCTCCCGCTCGGTGCGCTCCGTGGCCGCTTTCTTCTCGGCCTCGGACAGCGCCTGCTTGAGGGTCGCCACCTCAGTTGTGGCCCCTACAATAAGCAGTGTAATCCTATCATTTTTTGCAATTGCGTCTTCTTATAGGCATTTTTTTATATAAGGTATCTCTTACCTTCTTTCTCCTCGAGCTGCTGTTTGGCAAGGCCGAGCTCTTGCTCGGTCCGCTCAAGGCCCTGCTTCAGGGAACCCACCTCCGCAGTCAGTGCGGCGGTGGCCAGCAGCGAAGCCTGCATACGTATATTGACTCCTTTTTAGTTAGACTCCTGCGATATTTAATAGATCCTCTATTCGGCTTTTATTTCCGAACGCCAAATAGAGCATCAGGGGCTACAGTCTATGCGGTAATATTTTTACATATTTTTTACTTACCTCGAAGCCTGTTAGAAGGCTAGCACAAGCTTCAGTCAGTCCGCTTTTGGCGGACCGAACCTTCTGGACCACCGTACTCATGATGGTATGGTGCTCCTCGTCGATGGAGGCGCCCTTAAGCACCTCCAGCAGATTGTCCGGCGCCTCCGGTTGGACGGAGGACGCCGACTCAATAGGCTTGCTCCTCTTGGCAGAAGTTCGCCTGCCGCGGTCCGGAACCGTTGATGATTCCGGCGTGGTGTCTGGCTTAAAGCCGGACTTGGAGCCCTGGGGGGTTTGGTCCCCTTTACTCCTGGAGTCTGGGAGGTCGCCTCGCGGTTCCTCCTGGACCACCTCCTCTTGCCCCGGAGATTGTCGCGACGCCACTTTGGCGTCATCCGCAGCACAGGGGGAGGCAGCGGGCGGAACTGAATTCACGTCCAATGAATCCAGGGAGCCGCTCGACGACTCGTCGAGCCCGTCCTTGGGCGGGCTGCATGATTATATTCGACATTAGGGAAAGCTGCGCAACAAAAGGAATACCATGAGTTACTCTGGTATCCGAACACTTACGATTTCACCGGACGCTTGGCCCTGTCCGGCCACTCCTCTTCGTCCTTGTCGGCGTCGGGGGCGTAGTCCGGCGGAGGGGTTTTCCTCTTCTTGGACCCTTCGGCCTCCCCTACTGGGGCGGCCTTCCTCTTCTTTCCTCCCCCCACTGGAGGGGGAGAGGTCTCTTCTTCCTCCTCCTCGTCTTCACGGGAGGAGTGCATCTCGGACTCGTCGGACGACAAGTCTGACACCACCATATGCCGGGAACTATTTCGAGTCCCCGTGGCCTTCTTCTTCTTGGCCTTCTTCTCCGACACCACATAAGGTGCCGGAACTAGCAGCTTCACTAGGAGAGCAGGGGCTGGATCTTCGGGCAAGGGAGCTGGACAGTTAATCAGTCCGGACTTCGCCTGCCAATCCTGTCAAAGGTGAGGGAGTTTATATCCCGCATAGAGTCAAACTATGAAGAAAACTTAACATCCTGTAAAAGATGAAAATATTTTACCTCGCCAGCAGGACGCTGTGAGCTGAATCCGCGGTCTTCGGAGGCAGATGTGGGAGCCTCGGCGCCTTTGGTTAGCCCCTTCCAGACATCTTCGTACGTCGTGTCGAAGAGCCTGCTCAGAGTTCGGTGCTGCGCCGGGTTGAACTCCCACAGATTGAAGTCCCATCCTTGACACGGAAGGATCCAGCGGACGAGCATGACCTGGACTATGTTGACAAGCTTGAGCTGCTTGTTCACCAGGGACTGGATGCATTTTTGCAGTCCGGTCACCTCTTCTTCGTTGCCCCACGACAAGCCCGTCTCCTTCCAGGACGTGAGCCGTGTAGGGGGTCCGGATCGGAATTCAGGGGCTGCGATCCACTTTGGATCGCGTGGCTCGGTGATGTAAAACCACCCTGTCTGCCACCCCTTTAAGGTCTCCACAAAGGAGCCCTCGAGCCATAGGACGTTGGCTATTTTGCCCACCATGGCACCTCCGCACTCCGCCTGGTTGCCGCGCACCACCTTTGGCTTGACGTTGAAGGTCTTGAGCCAGAGGCCGAAATGGGGGCGGATGCAGAGGAAAGCCTAGCACACGACGATAAACGCCGAGATATTGGGGATGAAGTTTGGGGCCAGATCGTGGAAATCTAGGCCATAGTAGAACATGAGCCCGCGGACAAATGGGTGGAGAGGAAAACCCAGTCCGCGGAGGAAGTGGGGAAGAAATACTACCCTCTCATGGGGCCTCGGGGTAGGGAGAAGCTTCCCCTCCTCAGGAAGCCGGTGTGCGATGTCTTTGGACAGGTATCCGGCCTTCCTTAGCTTTTTGACATGGCCCTCCGTGACGGAGGAGACCATCCACTTGCCTCCCGCTCCGGACATTGTTGGAGAAGGTTGAGGTAGGAAGTGCGTGCTTGGGCGCTGGAGCTCGGGTGTGCAGAAGATGGATAGGCAAAGGAGGAAGAAGGCGTAGGTAAAAAGGTGGATCCTTATCCCCTTATATGGGCGGATGCGACTGTGCGTCCCCACCAGACTAGTAAAACTCGCTTGCCTCCCAAGCGCCGTGATAAATGGCGCGGTTGGGTTACCCACGTCCGTATTGATGAGAATCCTGTAAATGGGGGACACAATCTCTGCTTTGACAAGACGTGCCAAGGAAACCGCCTCGCAAAACATGCTGAGGTGGAAAAGTGAAAACGATTCGAATAAAGGCTTGGCCGTAGTGTGATGTCACGCTGCGGAATACGTCAGCAGATTAGATTTGTGTTAATATTATTCTCTCTGTGGCAATACGTGGAAACTTATTTTGCAGAGCCGGACACTACTCTTGGTGTTTACAAACTTTTATGGAGAATTTGGAGGAGGAACCCACCTTGCAATGCCGAAGACAATCTACGCGCCAGACTCGTCGTCATTGAAGCCTGGTTCAGGGCTACTGAGGGAGTCCTGGATTATAGGGTGTTTGGGTAGCCGAACTATACCTTCAGCCGGACTCCAGGACTATGAAGATACAAGATTGAAGACTTCGTCTCGTGTCCGGATGGGACTTTCCTTGGCGTGGAAGGCAAGCTTGGCGATGCGGATATTCAAGATCTCCTACCATTGTAACCGACTTTGTGTAACCCTAACCCTCTCTGGTGTCTATATAAACTGGAGGGTTTTAGTCCGTAGGACAACTTTATCATACAATAATCATACCATAGGCTAGCTTCTAGGGTTTAGCCTCCTTGATCTCGTGGTAGATCTACTCTTGTACGACCCATATCATCAATATTAATCAAGAAGGACGTAGGGTTTTACCTCCATCAAGAGGGCCCGAACCTGGGTAAAACATCGTGTTCCTTGCCTCCTGTTACCATTCGGCCTAGACGCACAGTTCGGTACCCCCTACTCGAGATCTGTTGGTTTTGACACCGACAGTGACTGTACGATGTCCATCCAACGGCCGTCGTGCTTCGTCAACCTCTGGTCTTCTTGCTCCAGCCGCCCAAAGCAGCGCCAGTCGTGTTGCCTGCTCCTGCCTCCCGTGGCCGGCTGTGCTGCCGCGGAGGCCTCACCGCCCCCTACTACTCCCATCGCTGGCCAGACCATCCCTCCACTCACCCACACCCCCTATTATTCTGCGGCGATGGCAGCGCAGCCAAACCAGTGAACCCTCGTACTCCTCTCCGCGTGTGCATCCACTGCCGTGTCTTCCCCGGCTCCGCATCGTCCCCTTCCTAGGCCTCGCCGTCGTCCACCGCCCTGGTGCTCTCGGTGCGGCATGGTCAACGTGGTCAAGGAACGACTTCCATCGGACGTGGACTGTATGTGGAGAGGCTGACAGCTGGGTCCACGGCAGCCGCAAGGAAGTGCCTCCTTATTATGCGCAAAATAATTATTCCTCCACCTGACAGCGGGGACCCACCGGACGGGCCACCGTATTTCGCAAAAAAAATGATTCGCCCCCTGACTGCTGGGACCCACGAGCTACATCTTCGCATGCAAGGAAGTGCGTCCGGGAAAAAATGATTCGCCCCCTGACTGCTAGGACCCACCAGCTACATCTTCCCACGCAAGGAAGTGCGTCCGAAAAAAAACAATTCGCCCCGCGACTGCTGGGACCCACCAGTTACACCTTCGCACGCAAGGAAGTGCGTCCAAAAAAAAACGATTCGCCCCCCTGACTGCTGGGACCCAGCAGCTACACCTTCGCACGCAAGGAAGTGCGTCTGAAAAAAAAACAAAACAATTCGCCCCCCCCGACTGCTAGACCCACCAGCTACATCTTCGCAGGCAAGGAAGTGCCTGATAGTCGGGACCCACCTGGTCGAAGCGTACGTAGCGTTATCATTCTGGTCGCGAATGTGTACGTACATACTGGTCGATGTAGTGGTGCGCACATGTCGTAGTAGAGGCGCGCACGTGTCGTAGTAGAGGCGCGCACGTAGCATGTACACGTACGTATAGCGGCCAGGGTGGAAGAAATAAAATACGGCCACGTATGTGTACATACGGGCAGGGTCTCAAACGCCTACTCGTGCATACGTACGGCCAGGGCTCGTGTAGATGGCTGGGTCGGAACAGAGAAACAACGTCGTCGTCATGTTCATGGGGAGGCAACGAAATGCGTCATATTCATGGGGAGGCAACGGAATGCGTCGTGTTCATGGGGAGGCAACGGAATGCGTCGTGTTCATGGGGAGGCAACGGAATGCGTCGTATTCAACGGGAGGCAACGGAATCCGTCGTGTTCATCGGGAGGCAACGGAATGCGTGGGAGCCAACCGGCTGGGTCGGAACGGAATGTGTGGTCGTGTTCATTGGGAGGGCTTGGACGGAACAGGCGATGGAAATGAGGCCTGGCGTACCGTAGAACGGAGGAAACGGACCTCCTACAGTCGAAACGGGGGCCCTATTGATAGGGAGGGGTGTGGCGTACCGCAAAACGGAGGAAACGGACCTCCTACGGTCGAAACGGGGGTCCTATTGATCGGGAGGGGTGTGGCGTACCGCAAAATGGACGAAACAGACCTCCTACGGTCGAAACGGGGGTCCTGTTCATCGGGAGGGGTGTAGCGTACCGCAAAACGGGACTCCACGGGATACTGTTCATCTCCACCATCAACCTCCTCCAGCCTCCATGGGCTACCGTTGTCGGGGATATACCCCGCGGCGTAAACCGGCCGGAAGTATAACCCGGCCGGACTAGGTGTTTCATTGGTAAACCGCCAAAGGATTGGCGACTTACGTGTCTGGCGGTTCACTGGTATGACGATTCATGAGCCTGAAGGCTCATTGGTGACCCGACGCGTGTTCCAGATGGATGACAAGGCCCAAGGCCCAGCAGGCCAGTTTATGTTAATGGCGGGCCGGTTTAAGAGGAAAGGCATGAGGAACATTTATCTTACACGGAGTTAAGACCTGGACTTGTATCCGGTTTGTATTAGAGATAGACTAGTCCTAATCCTAATAGGACTCTACATGTAACCAGCCCCTCCAACATATATAACGAGGGGCAGGGCTCCCCAAAAGGGACAAGATTGACAAGTTCCACAAGTTGGACAAGTTAGGTTTAGATAATAGCTCTCGAGATAGATCACTCTTGTAACCGTGGTCATCATCATCAACATCAATGAAGCAGGATGTAGGCTTTTACCTCCACCGTGAGGGGCCGAACCTGGGTAAAACATCGCATCTCTCGTCCCACTCAACCCCTCTCAAGCTACCACATAGATGCGTTGGCCTCGTGACTAAGTCCTGACACTAAGGATATCTGCCGTGACAATTCCACGACAACCGTCGACCTCCTCTAGCCTCCACGGGCTACTGTCGACCTCCTGCAGCCTCCATGGGCTCCTGTTCATCCAGCCTCCACCGTGCGCTACTCCACCGGCTACTGTTCAACCACCCCTCCACCGTCTACTGTTCATCCAGCCCTCCACACCACGGGGTCCTGTTCGACCACCCCTCCATGGGCACCCCTCCACCATCTACTGTTCATCCAGCCCTCCACACCACGGAGTCCTGTTCATCCAGAGGCAACGCCACCGCTCACTGTTCATCCACCCCCCTGCAACGCTCACTATTCATCTAATCGATCGGCTTCAGTTAGCAGCAGTAGCGAAGGAATCGCTCGATCGGGTTCAGTTAACAGCCATTGATCGATCGCTCGGGTTCAGTAACGCGTAGCCTGCAGTGCAATCGCTCGGGTTCAGTTAGAGCCCAACACCTCGCTCGGGTTCCGTTAGAGCCAACGCCTCGCACACACGCGCATACGTGTACGAGAGAAATGCGCATCGCTCGGTCCCCGACCTCCCACCGTAACCGGGAACTACCTGAAATTTTCCTCGCCCTCGCTTCTACCACGGTTTTTCCCGTCATGGACGGCCCAAAGAATGTCATGCAGCTGCATCTCCGGCCCGCCCAAGACGAAAAGCCCATTTTCTGTCATGATTTTTTGTCATAGAAGTAGGAGCCCACCACATCTATGATGATTCCGGGTTTTGTCACAATTATCGTCATAGAAGTGTCATATGTATGACAGAAAAAATTTCGTTCGGCCCAAAATGTCACGTATGTGTTTTTTTGTAGTGATGGTGCGATTTTTATCAGAAAGCCGAGCATAAAAATTTTGAATAATCATTTCTCTTGAGAGCTCATGATTGGGGCATGAATATAACATTGATTTAAGCCTCCCCCAAGCTTGAGCGATGCTTTCTCCTTCACGAGGCCAAAAATTATATATGTAATTGCGATCATGATGAACAAGATGCATAGGATAAAACTTTTGATGAAATTCCAATTTCAATCTTTTGTAATTCCAAGACCCCATATCATCACATAGCCTATACCATGTCGATGCATCTCCCTTCAAAGATAAAGGGAAGACCTTCTTCTTAACAACATCTCCAGGTACACCTGCAAGCTTAAATAATCCACAAACTTCATCCACATATATTAGATGCTCATCAGGATGTCTTGTTCCATCTCCTAAAAAAGGATTAGCTAGCAGTTTTTCTATCATACCCGAAGGAATTTCAAAGTAGACATTTTCATTTTCATTTTCACTAGGTTCAGTAGGTTGAGGAGCAACTCTTTTCTCTACTGGTCGGGGTGAAGATACCCCGAACAAGCCCCTCAGAGGATTACTTTCCATACTAACAAGTGACAGTAAATTTCAGCACACTATATAAATTTTGTCGGGACCCCGATTCTAAGTCACACCGATCTAGCCTGTAACACATCATATCACTTTGTGGCCTCACGCACGGTATTCCCACGGGTGTCGCCTTACCATGGCCCGGGACCGTTTGCGCCTTTTGGCTCACGTATATGATAGTATCGCTAGCATCCATATGACAGAGAACCCGGGACGACATAGCTAGTCGTGAACCCAAAGCGGTGCTAACCTATGGGGACAGGCATACATGAATCACATCGAGCATGTCGGTCAACAGCATATGAATCCGGGCTGTAGCACTGGGCTAACAGGACTCCAGAAGTCACCGCGTGACATTTCCCCGAAGGGACATACATAGGAACAAAGTGGAACACATGCCGGCCAGTCAAGTGTTCTAAGCAGTAGTGCTGGGCTAGCAGGACTCCGGTGAACCGGGCTGTAGCGGACTACTATGGCTCAAGGAAGCACTAGACTACATTTCCCCATAAGAGAGGCTGCTAAGGACAAACAACTAGATTGTCGGATCCCACACATAGCAATACATGTCACACGTACGCATAACATGCAAGTATGTGATATACAACATGGCATCACAACATAACGCAATCTCATATAGATAAAGGCTCAGAAGAGCCACATAACATAAATACAAACAGGGGTCACATGACCCATCATTCAGAGCATACAAGCAACAAGCGGAAGCATTACTTGTCTGAGTACAGACAACTAAAAAAGAAAAGGCTGTGAGCCTGACTATCTACAACGTCCGATCAAGATCGTAGCTGGGGTACAAGCTACTCGTCGAAGTCCAAGTGGTACTACTAGTGAGACAGATGTCTCATCTGCAAAACATAAATAAAGCAAACGTGAGTACAAAGGTACTCAGCAAGACTTACATCAGATCCTATCATACATGCATTTGTATCAAGAAGATAATGTGGGGTTTAGTTGCAGCAAGCCAGCTTTGACTCAGTGGCTATCATATTCTACAACAACGAGAAACTTCTTTGAGATGAGGCAGCGCACACGAGTCCACTAATCACCACATCAAAACACTACTATGGATCCATCCTCGTCTCCTGACGAGAAGGCCATCCATAGCACTCACACTTGTCTTGAGCATTTTAGAGTATCCACTTTAAGTTGTCTATGTACCACGTAAGCATCCAAGAAGTCCATAACCGAGGACACGGCTATTCGAATAGATCATGATAACCCTGCACGGGTGTACTTCTTCACACACGCTCTCACCACTTATCACCATATACACATCATGTATCTCGGCAACCTTCAAGCGGAAGCCTGGCGAGGGTGTCGGCCACGACCTGACTAACCACACAAGACTCTAGTCCAGGTTTATCGCCTATTCGGGTTCCATCCGCAAGGAGATCCGGCCGGGGTGTCGCTCACGGCCCCAAATGATGTGTGCAGGGTTCCCAAGCCCACCTCGCCGGATGGATCTACGCTTGGTACACCGTGCCACTTGTGCCTAGTCGGTCCCAAGCCCACCTAGACGGGTGCCACTTGGTAGACTACTAACACTACCTACAAACACCAGAAACTATTTGCAACTCCTGGACAGAGACCAAGTCGGTTAATAAGTCGAGAGGGGTCGAGTTACCGGAACCCAATGTGTGGTAGTAACTAGTCATTTGACAACATACACAGAACTTAGTGCTTAAGGACGGTTCCAGTGAGACAACCACCATGTACTCCTACATGGCCTCTCACCGCTACCTTTACCAAATCATGTTCACACGCTTAACTCTCAACATCAGAACATATCGTACCACTCCAATTCATTCCCAATGAATCAGACCTGACACAACTCTAAGCAATAGCAGGCATGGCATGGAAAGAACACAACATGGCTCAATCAACTCCTACACATGCTAGTGGGTTTTAACTATTTACTGTGGAAATGACAGGTCATGCAGAGGAATGGGTTCAACTACCGCAGCATAAAGTAGCAGTTGAATCGTTGTTGTCCTAATGCAATAAATGAGAGCAGGAGCGAGAGAGTAGGATTGTATCGGAATGAACAAGGGGGTTTGCTTGCCTGGTAGATCAACAGGGGGGCGCTGCTTCACTGATAGGTACTCTCGAACACTTCCGGAGCAGGACCTATCGAGAAGGAACGGTGCCAACAATCAATACACAAGCATATGCAACAATATGATGCATGAACATGGCATGAAGATGTGATGCTGTTTGAGCTAATGCAACTAGTATTCAAATTGAATGAAGTCCATTTGAACCAAGGGTTCAAATGCAACTCCAAATTAAGCTCTTATATATGCCATTTATTTGTTTTGTCCAAAACAGAGGACAAACATTGTTCAAACATGCATGAAAATGCCATAAACAGATTCCTTGAATTTTTCTGATAATTTTTCATATATAAATTATTTCATTCTGAGTTATAGATTATTTTCTATGATTTTTAGAAGTTTTGAACATTTTCTGGAATTTCCTGATTAATTTTAAATCCAGAAAATGAATAACTGCGTCAACCTGACATCAGCGTGACGTCAGCGAGTCAACGGGTCGGTCCAGGTCAAACCTGACCAGTAGGACCCATATTTCAGTGTCTAAACTAACTAATCTAGTTTAGTTAGTGGCCTCGGGCCCACATGTCAGTATCAGGTTTAGTTAAATGGTGATTAGCCTTAAGCTAATCACCTGACCCATGGGGCCCACCTGACGTGCCCGCGAGGTCAAAGGGGTCAAACCCCACTGGCGGCTTGATGCCAGCGAGCCAGACGCGGCGGAGGGCCTCGGATTTCGCCCTCCGGCGACCATTTGGATGGCGGAGACCACTAGCGAGGAGCCAGCGCTCGTCCGCGTCGTCTGGAGCAAGTGGGGGAGGCGGGAACGGCCGGAGCTCGCCGGAGCGAAGCTCGGGGCGGCGGCCGAAGTTCGGTGGCGTGCGGCAGAGGGGCTAGAGGGCGCGGAAGGGCAGGGGAGTAGGGGGGAACGACGGCGGGGCTCACAGGGAACTTGAAGGCGTCGTCGGTGAGCTCGGGGAGGACCAGTGGGCGACGAGATCCGCGGCTCCGACGAAGGGGATGATGGCGGTGGCGATGCTGCAGTGCTCCTGGCGTCGTCCAGCTCGACGAGGAGGCGTAGTCAAGGGCGGCGGTGCTCCTGGACAGCAGCAAGGGACGAGGCGGTGGCGATGGTCGCGGTGGCTCACGGCGACGTGCTGCGGTGGCGTTCGGGCGCGGGAGAGAAGACGAGCAAAGGAGAGGAGAGAGCTCGGGAGAGAGTGAGGAGAGGCTAGGGGGCTCGGTGGAGCTGGGAAGCGTGTCGGGGAGGTGCGGCAGTGGCCGAGGCCACGGTGGCTGTGGACGGCGGCGACGGCGATTTCGGCCGCGAGAGAGGAAGCGAGGGGGAGGAGAGAATGGCACGGGAGAGGGAGAGAGAGGCTTCGGGGGTGCGTGGCGACGCGCGGGCGATCCAGGCGACGAGAGGGAGAAGCAGGAGGTGGCGGGGAACGTGGCCATGGCCGGCTGCGTGGCCGCACGCGCCGGCGCGTGCCCCTGTCCTTCTGTCGTCGCCAGGAGGATGACGGTTGGCGGTTGGGCCAGTGGGCCGCACCACTGGGCCGGCTGGGTTGCCAGGTAAGGCCAGGTAAGGGTTTTATTCCTTTTTCATTTTTCTTCTCTATTTTTCTGACATTTGTTTTGATTTAATAAAAAAGTTAAATCAATTAATTTACTTATGCCAATTTTTGCAGGAGCTAGTGGTATTATTCCAGAGCTCCTCAACAACTAACATAATTTTTGGACATATATTATATATATAACAAATATATATCCAAAGCAAATAATTATTCATTAAATCCAAATGCCCAAAATAAATATCTATGAGCTCCTAATAATATTGGTTTGATTTTTATCTCTGTCCAATATTTCCAGAGAGCAACATGAACATTTTCTTGGACCTTTTTGGAGAAATTTTTATCTGGGTCATTTCCAGAAATGATTTCTGTGGGTTTCACAATCCCCATTTCAAATTTAAATGGAATTTAAACATGATGCAAGCATGAAGGGCTAGCCTAGGTCATACCAGAACTAGGGATGTGACAAAATTTTCCTTACTAAATTCCACCTACCAAAGGCGCTTCACTCCCCGGCAGCGACGCTAGAAAAGAGTCTTGATGACCCACAAGTATAGGGGATCTATCGTAGTCCTTTCGATAAGTAAGAGTGTCGAACCCAACGAGGAGCAGAAGGAAATGATAAGCGGTTTCCAGCAAGGTATTCTCTGCAAGTACTGAAATAAGTGGTAATAGATAGTTTTGTGATAGGATAATTTGTAACGAGCAACAAGTGACAAAAGTAAATAAAGTGCAGAAAGGTGGCCCAATCCTTTTTGTAGCAAAGGACAATCCTGGACAAACTCTTATATAGAGAGAAGCGCTCCCGAGGACACATGGGAATATCGTCAAGCTAGTTTTCATCACGCTCATATGATTCGCGTTCGGTACTTTGATAATTCGGTATGTGGGTGGACCGGTGCTTGGGTACTTGTAACACCCCGGATGTAACTTTCCCTATTTGTACTCCAACTCTTGCCGTTTCTGGTGCTTAGTTATATTTATTTCTCGGGTTCGGGTCTTTGTCTCCGTGTGTTGTTGTCTTTGTCATGCATCTCATATCATGTCATCATGTGCATTGCATTTGCATACGTGTTCATCTCATGCATTCGAGCATTTTCCCCGTTGTCCGTTTTGCATTCCGGCGCTTCGTTCTCCTCCGGTGGTCATTCCTAGCTTTCTTTCGTGTGTGGGGATTAAACATTTCCGGATTGGACCGAGACTTGCCAAGCGGCCTTGGTTTACTACCGGTAGACCGCCTGTCAAGTTTCGTATCATTTGGACTTCGTTTGATACTCCAACGGTTAACCGAGGGACCAAAAAGGCCTCGTGTGTGTTGCAGCCCAACACCCCTCCAATTTGGCCCAAAACCCACCAAACACTGCTCCATGTCCTAGAGCGTTCGATCACGATCGCGTGGCCGAAAACCGCACCTCATTTGGACTCTCCTAGCTCCCTCTATGCCTATATATACACCCCCCTAAAATTCGCGGATCTCCCCTTCCTCTAACCCTAGAAATCGCCCGCCCGCGCCAGACATTGTCCGTCCGCGCCGGACGAAGCCGCCGCGCCAACCAGCGCCTGACACGTGGCCTCCCACCACCCACCGCCGCCTGCGGCCTGCCGGGCCCGAGGAGAGCCCCCGCGGCCCGGGTCCTCGCGCGCCGCCGCCCGAGTCGCCTACCTCGCCGCGCCACCCGGTCTCCCTCGTCGCCGGCCGCCGTTCCGCCTCCATCGCGCCGGCGCTGCCTCGCCGCCTCGTCGCCGAAGGCGACCGGGTCCTCGCCGCACCGGCCGCCCCGACCGCCGCCTCGCCACCGCGGCCTCGTCGCCCCGGCCGCCGCAAGACCTCGCCGGCGACCGGCCTCCCCGAGCTCCGGCCTCCCCCCGCTCCGATTCCGGCGAAGTTCCGACATTCAACCTCGGCTTCCGTGCGCGTGAACAGTACCTGCTACAGTAACCCGATCTGGATCCCAGATCTGAAAAACCCTAGGGTTGACTTTTCCCCTCTCCTCCTGAATTTTTATGCATACTTTGACCAGTGATATCTCCGCATCCGTAGCTCCGATTTGGACATTTAGCATATCAAAATGTTCGTCTCGACGAGTACATCATTTCATTACATTGCATCATTTTCATTTGAGTTCATCTTGATGCCCGAAATGCTGTTAGAAGGAGGCTTCGTGAGTTAATTGTCAGATCTGCTAGTTCATCTTAGACTTTTGTCATTTTTGCCATGATTATTGTGTGCATGCCATGCCTGTGAGTCCTTCATATGTTTTGTTAAGAATTTTGTCTTCTTTCCAGAGGCACAACCCATGCATTTTTAGGATGTGTGTGGTGACTTGTGCAAGCTTGCAAAGTGTGGCACCCGGTAAATCTGTTTTCAGGGACTTAGTAGTTTTCACTAAGTTTGGGATTATTTAGTTCATGATGCCATATGTTCTTGTTGTTTCCTAGTGATCCGTGCCTCTTTTGAGGATGATCAGTAAAAGAGTTTTGTTAATCTTGTAGTTCTCTATCCATCCATGCCTTTGTTTGCAATTATGGAGCACCCTAGATTGAGTCAATCGAGCTCTACTTTTGCTTCGTTGTGAATCTGGGCAGATCGTCAACTTGTTTGCGATTTTGCCGATGTTATTATAATTGATCCGTGCACGCTATGCCATTGTTCTTGCCATTTCTAGCTTGTATTTTGTGCCTTCTTGATGGATGTATGCTTGTCTTGCCATGACTTGCACCGTGGTGAGTGCATCGAGCTCGTAAACATGCCTTCGTGAGTTATGTTTCAGCATGTCCTAGTTTCACTAAGTCTGAAAACTGATTATGCTTTTGCGATGTTCGTGTGCTTGTTAGTATATTTTGTGATCCCTCTTGGCTCAAGGTCACTAAGGGACTTTTGTTAAGCTTGATGAGTAGCTCCATGCCATGTCTTTCTTTGTCATGATCAGGTCATGTATCATGTTGTTTTGTTGCTCCGAAATTTCAGACAAGTGTTAATTTCACTAAGTCTGAAATCTGTTTTGCATTTGCGTTTTTGACATGCTTGTTTGAACCTCATAATGGATATTGACCGTGGCTCAGTGCTAGAATTTTGTTAAGCATCTTGTGTGCATCCCTTCCATGTATTTTGTTGTCATGTTTGGATGCTGTAGCATGTTCATTTCATTGCATTTAGATGCCTACTTGCTGTAAATCGCAGACCGGTGTCATTCTTAAATCGCTTGCCATTTCCAAACCGTAACTCCGATTCCGGCGTTCTTTATATCGTTTTCAAGCGATTTCATCTCATCTTTCCAGTGGCACCCTTGGAATTCCAAGTTGAGGCCAGATTCATGCATTTCCTGTCATATCTTGCATTTTGCATCCCGCATCGCATCCCGCATAGCATATCATCATTGCATCATATCGCTTGATCCTTGCACGTGGTTGATTGTGTCCTTGTTGCTTGTTTGTCTTGTTTGGGTAGAGCCGGGAGACGAGTTCGCTACCGAGGAGCCCGTTGAGTTTGCTTGTGAGGATCCAGTCAACTCTGACAACTGTGCAGGCAAGATGATCATACCCTCGAAATCACTACTATCTTTGCTATGCTAGTTTGCTCGCTCTTTTGCTATGCCAATGCTACGATGCCTACCATCTGCTTGTCAGCCTCCCAATTGTCATGTCAAACCTCTAACCCACCTTCTCCTAGCAAACCGTTGATTGGCTATGTTACCGCTTTGCTCAGCCCCTCTTATAGCGTTGCTAGTTGCAGGTGAAGATTGGAGGCCGTTCCTTGTTGGAACACCTTTTATTTACTTGTTGGGATATCATTATATTGCTATGTTATCTTAATGCATCTATATACTTGGTAAAGGGTGGAAGGCTCGGCCTCTCGCCTAGTGTTTTGTTCCACTCTTGCCGCCCTAGTTTCCGTCATATCGGTGTTATGATCCCGGATTTTGCGTTCCTTACGCGGTTGGGTTATAATGGGAACCCCTTGATATTTCACCTTGATTAAAGCTTTTCCAGCAATGCCCAACATTGGTTTTACCATTCGCCACCTAGCCCCATTTCTTTCCCTTGGGTTCTGCAGACTCAAGGGTCATCTTATTTTAACCCCCCCGGGCCAGTGCTCCTCTGAGTGTTGGTCCCACCGAGCGATGTCCGGGGCTACCAGGGGCAACTCTGGGCTGGCCTACCCGACGTCTTGCTCATCTGAGTGTGCCCTGAGAAAGAGATATGTGCAGCTCCTATCGGAATTTGTCAGCGCATTTGGGCGGTGTTGCTGGTCTTGTTTTAACCTGTCGAAGTGTCTTGAGTTACCGAGATACCGAGTCTGATCGGAACGTCTTGGGAGGAGGTCTATTCCTTCATTGACCGTGAGAGCTTGTCATGGGCTAAGTTGGGACTCCCCTGCAGGGATTGAACTTTCGAAAGCCGTGCCCGCGGTTATGGGCAGATGGGAATTTATTAATGTCCGGTTGTAGATAACTTAAATCTTAATTTAATTAAAATGAATCAACTGAGTGTGTAGCCGTGATGGCCTCTTCTCGGCGGAGTCCGGGAAGTGGACACGGTGTTGGAGTAATGTTTGTGTAGCTTGTTCCTCTAGATTCTCGCTCGCGCTTTGCCTCCTCTTCTCGCTCTCTCTTTTGCGTATAAGTTAGCCACCACATATGCTAGTCGCTTGCTGCAGCTCCACATATATATTGCCTTGCCATTCCTATAAGCTTAAATAGTCTTGATCGCGAGGGTGCGAGATTGTTGAGTCCCTGTGGCTCACAGATTACTATTACACCTGATGCAGGTCCAGGTGATTCCGCTCCAGGTGACGAGTACGAGCTCAAGTGGGAGTTTGACGAAGACTCTCAGCGATACTACGTGTCTTTTCCTGACGATCAGTAGTGGTGCCTACTTGGGGTTTGATCGGGACCGTGTCGCATGTTGGGTTATTTTCTATTTTGGCGCCGTAGTCGGGCCATGAGTGTTTGGATGATGTATGTTATTTATGTACTCTGATGTGACGTGGCGAGTGTAAGCCAACTATGTTTTCCCCTTCCATTCTATATGTTACATGGGATGTTGTGATGATTGCCTAACTTGCGACATTGCTTTCAATGCGGTTATGTCTCTAAGTCGTGCCTCGACACGTGGGAGCTATAGCCGCATCGAGGGCGTGACAGTACTACCCTTACTTGGACAAGCATCCCACATATGATTAACCTCTATTGCAAGCATCCTCAACTACAACAAAAGTATTAAGGTAAACCTAACCATCGCATGGAACATATGGATCCAAATCAGCCCCTTACGAAGCAACGCATAAACTAGGGTTTAAGCTTCTGTCACTCTAGCAACCCATCATCTACTTATTACTTCCCAATGCCTTCCTCTAGGCCCAAATAATGGTTAAGTGTCATGTAGTCGACGTTCACATAACACCACTAGAGGAGAGACACCATACATCTCATCAAAATATCGAACGAATACCAAATTCACATGACTACTAATAGCAAGACTTCTCCCATGTCCTTAGGAACAAAAGTAACTACTCACAAAGCATAAACATGTTCATAATCAGAGGGGTATTAATGTGCATATAGGATCTGAACATATGATCTTCCACCAATTAAATCAACTAGCATCAACTACAAGGAGTAATTAACACTACTAGCAACCTACTAGCACCAATCCCGGACTTGGAGACAAGAATTGGATACAAGAGATGAACTAGTGTTTTGAGAGGAGATGGTGCGGATGAAGATGTTGATGGAGATTGCCCTCTCCCGATGAGAGGAGCGTTGGCGATGACGATGGCGATGATTTCCCCCTCTGGGAGGGAAGTTTCCCCGGCAGAACAGCTCCGCCAGAGCCCTAGATTGGTTCCGCCAAGGTTCCGCCTCGTGGCGGCGGAGTTTCGTCCAAGAAGATGGCTTGTTATTTTTTTCCCATCAAAAGACGGCCATCGAAAGACGGTGGCGGAGTTTCCCTCGTGCCACCTGTATACCCGATGGCCATCGGAGGGCCACCAGGGGGCCCACGAGGTAGGGGGCGCGCCCAGGGGGGTAGGGCGTGAAGGAAATATGCCCTAGAGGCAATAATAAAGTTATTATTTATTTCCTTATTTCATGATAAATGTTTATTATTCATGCTAGAATTGTAATAACCGGAAACAGGATACATGTGTGAATACATAGACAAACAGAGTGTCACTAGTATGCCTCTACTTGACTAGCTCATTAATCAAAGATGGTTATGTTTCCTAGCCATAGACATGAGTTGTCATTTCATTAATAGGATCACATCATTAGGAGAATGATGTGATTGACTTGACCCATTCCGTTAGCTTAGCAATTGATCGTTTCGTATGTTGCTATTGCTTTCTTCATGACTTATACATGTTCCTATGAATATGAGATTATGCAACTCCCGTTTACCGGAGGAACACTTTGTGTGCTACCAAACGTCACAACATAAATGGGAGATTATAAAGGTGCTCTACAGGTGTCTCTGAAGGTACTTGTTGGGTTGGCGTATTTCAAGATTAGGATTTGTCACTCCGATTGTCGGAGAGGTATCTATGGGCCCTCTCGGTAATGCACAGCATTTAAGCCTTGCAAGCATTGCAACTAATGAGTTAGTTGCGGGATGATGTATTACGGAACAGGTTAAGAGACTTGCCGGTAACGAGATTGAACTAGGTATTGAGATACCGACGATTGAATCTCGGGCAAGTAACATACCGATGGCAAAGGGAACAACGTATGTCGTTATGCGGTCTGACCAATAAAGATCTTCATAGAATATGTGGGAGCCAATATGAACATCCAGGTTCCACTATTGGTTATTGACAGGAGATGTGTCTCGGTCATGTATACATAGTTCTCAAACCCGTAGGGTCCGCACGCTTAACGTTTCGATGACAGTTATATTATGAGTTTATATGTTTTGATGTAATGAAAGTTGTTCGGAGCCCGGGATGTGATCACGGACATGATGAGGAGTCTCGAAATGGCTGAGACATGAAGATTGATATATTGGAAGTCTATGTTTGGATATCGGAAGTGTTCCGGGTGAAATCAGGATTTTACCGGAGTACCGGGAGGTTACCGGAACCCCCCGGGGACATAATGGGCCTTAGTGGGCCTTGGTGGAAAGAGAGGAGAGGCGGCCAGGGCATGGGCCGCGCCCCCTCCCCCTAGTCCGAATAGGACAAGGAGAGGGGGGCGGCACCCCCCTTCCTTCTTCTCCTCCACCTCTTTCCCCTCTCTCTCCTAGTCCAACAAGGAAAAGGGGGGAGTCCTACTCCCGGTAGGAGTAGGACTCCTCCTGGCGCGCCCCTCTCTAGGCCGGCCGCACCCCCCCTTGCTCCTTTATATACGGGGGCACCCCAGAGACACAACAATTGATCGTTTGATCTTTTAGCCATGTGCGGTGCCCCCCTCCACCATAGTCCACCTCGATAATACTGTAGCGGTGCTTAGGCGAAGCCCTGCATCGGTAGAACATCATCATTGTCACCATGCCGTCGTGCTGACGAAACTCTCCCTCAACACTCAGCTGGATCGGAGTTTGAGGGACATCATCGGGCTGAACGTGTGTTGAACTCGGAGATGCCGTACGTTCGGTACTTGATCTGTCGAATCGTGAAGACGTACGACTACATCAACTGCGTTGTGCTAATGCTTCCACTTTCAGTCTACGTGGGTACGTGGACAACACTATCCCATCTCGTTGCTATGCATCACCATGATCTTGCGTGTGCGTTGGAAATTTTTGAAATTACTACGTTTCCCAACAGTGGCATCCGAGCCAGGTTTTATGCGTAGATGTCATATGCACGAGTAGAACACAAGTGAGTTGTGGGCAATATAAGTCATACTGCTTACCAACATGTCATACTTTGGTTCGACGGTATTTTTGGATGAAGCAGCCGGACCGACATTACGCGTACGGTTACGCGAGACTGGTTCTACCGACATGCTTTGCACATAGGTGGCTGGCGGGTGTCAGTTTCTCCAACTTTAGTTGAACCGAGTGTGGCTACGCCCGGTCATTGCGCAGGTTAAAACAACACCAACTTGACAAACTATCATTGTGGTTTTGATGCGTAGGTAAGAACGGTTCTTGCTTAGCCCGTAGCAGCCACGCAAAATTTGCAACAACAAAGTAGAGGACGTCTAACTTTTTTTTGGTAGGGCATGTTGTGATGTGATATGGTCAAGACATGATGCTAAAATTTTATTGTATGAGATGATCATGTTTTGTAACCAAGTTATCGACAACTAACAGGAGCCATATGGTTGTCGCTTTATTGTATGCAATGCAATCACCCTGTAATGCTTTACTTTATCACTAAGCGGTAGCGATAGTCGTAGAAGCATAAGATTGGCGAGACGACAATGATGCTACGATGGAGATCAAGGTGTCACACCGGTGATGATGGTGATCATGACGGTGCTTCGGAGATGGAGATCACAAGCACAAGATGATGATGGCCATATCATATCATTTATATTGATTGCATGTGATGTTTATCTTTTATGCATATTATCTTTCTTTGATTGATGGTAGCATTATAAGATGATCCCTCACTAAATTATCAAAGTATAAGTGTTCTCCCTAAGTATGCAACGTTGCGAAAGTTCTTCGTGCTGAGACACCACATGATGATCGGGTGTGATAGGCTCTACGTTCAAATACAACAGGTGCAAAATAGTTGCACACGTGAAATACTAAGGTTAAACTCGACGAGCCTAGCATATAATAGATATGGCCTCGGAACACAGAGATCGAAAGGTCGAGCGTGAATCATATAGTAGATATGATCAACATAGTGATGTTCACCGTTGAAACTACTCCATCTCACGTGATGATCGGACATGGTTTAGCTAATATGGATCACGTGATCACTTAGAGGATTAGAGGGATGTCTATCTAAGTGGGAGTTCTTAAGTAATATGGTTAATTAAACTTTAATTTATCATGAACTTAGTCCTGGTAGTATTAGCATATCTATGTTGTAGATCAATAGCTCGCGTTTAGCTCCCCTGTTTTATTTTGATATGTTCCTACTGTGTTGAAAGATGTTAGTAGCAATGATGCGGATTGGATCCGTGATCTGAGGATTAACCTCATTGCTGCACAGAAGAATTATGTCCTTGATGCACCCCTAGGTGACAGAGCTATTGCAGAAGCAGATGCAGACGTTATGAACGTTTTGACAAAAGCTCGGTATGATGACTACTTGATAGTTTAGTGCACCATTCTTAAACGGCTTAGAATCGGGACTTCAAAGACGTTTTGAACGTCATGGACCATATGAGATGTTCCATGAGTTGAAGTTTATATTTCAAGCAAATACCGGAGTTGAGAGATATGAAGTCTCCAACAAGTTCTATAGCTAAAAGATGCAGGAGAATAGCTCAAGCAGTGAGCATGTGCTCAGATTGTCTGGGTACTACAATCACTTGAATCAAGTGGGAGTTAATCTTCCAGATAAGACAGTGATTGGCAGAGTTCTCTACTCACTATCACCATGTTACTAGAAATTCGTGATGAACTATAATATGCAAGGGATAACGGAAATGATTCCCAAGCTCTTCGTGATGCTGAAATCGACGAAGGTAGAAATCAAGAAAAACATCAAGTGTTGATGGTTGACAAGACCATTAGTTTCAAGTAAAGGGCAAAGGGAAGAAGGGGAACTTCAAGTAGAACGTCAAGCGAGTTGCTGCTCAAGTGAAGAAGCCCAAGTCTGGACCTAAGCCTGAGACTAAGTGCTTCTACTGCAAAGGGACTGGTCACTAGAAGCGGAACTGCCCCAAGTATTTGGTGGATAATAAGGATGGCAAAGTGAACAAAGCTATATTTGATATACATGTTATTTATGTGTACTTTACTAGTGTTTATAGCAACCCCTCAGTATTTGATACTGGTTCATTTGCTAAGAGTAGTAACTCGAAACGAGAGTTATAGAATGAACAGAGACTAGTTAAGGGTGAAGTGACGATGTGTATTGGAAGTGGTTCCAAGATTGATATGATCATCATCGCACACTCCCTATACTTTCGGGATTAGTGTTGAACCTAAAATATATGTTATTTAGTGTTTGCGTTGAGCATGAATATGTTTGGATAATGTTTATTGCAATACGGTTATTCATGTAAGTTAGAGAATAATGTTGTTCTGTTTACATGAATAAAACCTTCTATGGTCATACACCCAATGAAAATGGTTTGTTGGATCTCGGTCGTGGTGATACACATTTTCATAATATTGAAGCCAAAAGATGCAAAGTTAATAATGATAGTGCAACTTATTTGTGGCACTGCCGTTTAGGTCATATTGGTGTAAAGCGCATGAAGAAACTCCATACTGATGGATTTTTGGAACCACTTGATGCTTGCGAACCATGCCTCATGGGCAAGATGACTAAGACTCCGTTCTTCGGAACAATGGATCGAGCAACTGACTTATTGGAAATAATACATATTGATGTATGCGGTCCGATGAGTGTTAAGGCTCATGGCAAGTATCATTTATTTTTTGACCTTCCCAGATGATTTGAGCAGATATGGATATATCTACTTGATGAAACACAAGCCTGAAACATTTGAAAAATTCAAAGAATTTCAGAGTGAACTGGTGTCGGGTGGTGGGTGCGACATATGCCAACGGGTGGCTTATCTTTGTGGGAACCAGTAAGACATGGCCGGTGCCTGGAAGCGGGATGAGGCAACGACATGCACGCCGGCGGATCTTACCCAGCTTCGGGGCTCTCCGAGGAGATAACACCCCTACTGCTGCTCTGCGGGGGCTCCGCATGCTCACTAGATGAAGCGAGTAGCTACACGACGCTCCTTGAGTTGTTTTTGGGGGGAGGAGGAAGTAAGGGCACGGCTAGCCTGCTTCTTCTCCTTGTATGGTGTCTAGAACTAGCAGGGGGTCGAACCCTTTGCATGGGTGCTCCGGGGGGTTTATATAGGCCTACCCCCCGAGGGTACAATGGTAATCCGGCTGGGCGCGGGGCCCAGCCGTCTGTGACTGCGCTCACCGGCTTCTGCGCCGGCTGCTGGGGCCCGCCGACTGGTGGGTCCCGCCGGCTGCCAACTCCTTGGTCACTGTGGCTTCATCTTGCTGACGTGAGCTTCATCATGGTAAGCGCGGCTACAGTACCGCCGCCTATCGGACGATCGCTGTAGCCTTACCGCGTCTTGTCTCCTTAATGGGGCGTCCTCTTCGAGGGAGGCGGCGAGCCGGCTGCGGGGAGCCGGCTCCGTCTTGGGCTGGCTGGTTGGAAGCGTGGCCGCCTTCGGCTGTCTCTCTACTTTAAGGGGCCCACCGCCTGTGGGCCACGCTGGCGGCCCGTCATGGGTGACGCCAGGGTCAACATGGCAACAGTGCTGCGCCGGACGGGTCATGCCTACCTCGTACGGCGCACTGTGCCAGGCGTGCCCCGGGATTCGGGGGTGGCAGGCTCTTCTGTAGCCACGCCCCGTCGCACCGCCGTTAGGTGCGTGCCAACTTTGTGGGTACGGTCTTGACTCCTTTACGAGGAGCCGGCTTGAAGGAGTCGGCCTTCTCACAGCCGGCTTCTTGGAGTCGGCCCTCTCGTGAGGGCTAAAAGTCGGACCGCCTTCCGCAAGCCGGCCTTGATCGCAGCCGGCTAGGGGAAGGCGGCCCCATGTCTTGGGTTCTTGAGAGCCGGGCTGGCTCGTAATTTTTGCAGAAGTGCCAGGGGAAGCCGACTAGGCTACCCATGGCTATTTACTCCGGCAGTAGTCCCCGAAGCTGATCGAGCCCCGAGGTGAACAAGGGGACGAGAAGCTTGGTCAGCTTCCTATCCTAAAGAGCCGGCTTCGCGGGCGTACGCCGACTTCAGATAACCCCGCGTAGGCGGGAGGAGAGGGGGCCTGCATGCTGACCACGGGCCCTCTCGCGGCCACGTGGCGGCAGGATCCTGCGAGCGCACGCGCGCGATGGGACGCCGCCGCAGGCCCGGGTCCGCCACTCGCGAGCCTCGGTCCGGGCGCGGATCTCCCGTGGCCCACAGGGCCGCTCGCCTTCTCAAGGCAGGTTTCATCTCGCCATTAAGGATCGGTAATCGCGGGGCGTGGGAAGTGGGCACGATCATCCCCCACGCTTCCCCACGCCACGCCTCCTCAGCTCCGCCACGTGAGCCTATAAGTAGGGGGAGGAGGGGGAGCGACAGAGGTTCGCGCGCTCCCTCCCACTCCGTCCCTCCTAACTCTCGTCTTGTTCCTCCCGCTGCCGCCACAGCCTCCTGTCTCAGCGCCGTCGCGTCTCCACGCCACCTCGCCCCCATGGCATTGTCAAGCTCTTGGGACGGCTCCAACGTCCATGAGGATCACGTGGAGTTCCTTCGCCAGACCCGGCGCCTGCCCGGCGCCGACCGTGTTCAGGTCCGCCTGGCGCCCAAGAGGGAGATCTCGCCGGCGCCGGAGGAGGGCGAGCGGGTCGTCTTCCGCTTGCACTGCCTGCGCGGCTTCGGCCTCCTGGCGAGCGGGTTTCTGCGTTCCTTCCTCGACTTCTACAACCTCCAGCCGCATCACCTCACGCCCAATGCGGTGATGCTGCTGTCGGCCTTCGTCTCCCTCTGCGAAGGTTTCTTGGGGCTGCTCCCCACGCTGGAGCTCTGGGGAGAGTTCTTCCAGAGCAAGCTCGGCACAGTCGTCGCCGGCGTGCCCGCCCCCTGCGGAGCCTTCATCGCCATGAGGAGGGCGAGCGAGAACAATCCGTTCCCGCCCATCCCCCTGATCCAGTCGGTGAAGGTCTGGCAGAGATCTTATTTCTATGTAAAGAACGTCGCCGAGCGAGAAGACTACATCAACCTGCCGGCCTACGTAGCCGGCCCGCCGGCTGGAAGGCAGCCCTCGTGGAGCTTCCGATCCCGGTCGTTGTCCCCGGCCAGGAACGCCGCCATCTCCCGGCTTCGGGTGCTGATTCAGTCGGAAGGCTTGCGCGGGGCCGACTTGGTGGCCGCCTTCGTGGAGCGCCGGATCCTTCCTCTCCAGAGCCGGCCCCATATGATGTGTCAGATGAGCGGCCGCTTCGACCCAAGCCGGCTGAGCACATGGGAGATGCCCCACGCGGAGGTGGCACTCATGGTCAACTACATCGCCAACTGCAAGCTCAGCGGGGACTGGCAATACGGCAAGGCGCCGTATTCTCGCGCAAATCCTCCACCCGTGGTAAGTTTCTCTCTTTATCTTCTTTTTTGTCGTCAGCCGGCTTCGTGACGGCCGGCTTATGACCAGCCGGTTCTCTGTGCAGAACCCTCTTCTTGCGCCACCGGCCGGGACGGCAGGGATCGAACGCCAGTACGCCCCCGACCGCACAGTGGATGATGTTGACGACCCGGACTTGGGGGCGGCTGCCATGGAAGACGCCGTCGTGGGGGACAGTGCCGAGCCCGGAGGCGCAAGGTTCACTGCGAGCTTCGAGGACTGGCCGGACGACTTTGAAGCCGAAGTCGCTTCGCATCGCCAGCCGGCGGCCGACCAACAGGGCGCGGGCCCGTCCGTCGCGCCGGCTGCCGGCGGCCCGCAGAAACGTCGGGCCACTCTAGGCCTCTTTGGCAGTCAGCCGAAGAAGTCCAAACCTTCCGCCGTGGCGACGAAGCGAGAAGAGGCGGCCGCGAAGGCGGCCCGCTTCCGCAAGGCTGTGAAACAGCCCCAGGCGGTCTCGGCGTAAGTCTTTAATTGCTTGCCGCAGTCTCGTCGTTGTTCTCTTTTCTTCGAATGTCTTCTTAACTTTTCTTCGCTTGCTGGACAGGGCGCCGCTTTCTCTTGAGCGGGGCCCGGGCGGCTCAGTCGTGGGGCCGGCTGGAGGGTCTTCGAGCTTCCGCCGTGTGGACCCCCGTGCCTATCTTAGGGAGGCCACAGAGCGGAACACCCGCGAAGCGTGGGAGGAGCGCGAGGCGGCGGAGAAGGCGGCCGCCCAGGCGGCAAAGGGGCAGGCTGAAGCGGTAGCCAACGCCCAGAGGGAGGCGGCTCCTGCAGAGACGGAGGCGGAAAGCTCGCGTAGCCAGCCTCCGCTGCTCGCCGTTCCTCTCCGAGCCGTGGCCCCCGACACCCCGTTGCCCTTGGCGGAGGAGATCATCCAAGACCCGCCGCTGTTGGAGAAGGAGGAGGAGCCCGTGGCCTTGGCCGGGAGAGCGCCGCCTGCGGCGCCAACCGGAGCGGGCCAAGGCGGTCAACCGTCAGCGGTGCCGGAGGAGCCGGCCGGAGGCGAGCCAGAGAGCAGGGCCGGCCTCAAGGTGCAGCTGGCGACGGGCCGGCGTGCTGGAGGAGGCGCTGCTCCGCCGGAGTTGCGCCGAGCCGCAGGCGCAGGCCAGCCGGCTGGAGATCTGGAGGCGGCCAGCTCCGCCGTGTCCGAGTAGACTCTCAGCGGGGGGACCGGCGAGCTGGAAGCGGCGGCTCAAGGGGTCCGGAGCCGGCTACGAGCTCAAGCCGCCCTGCTGCAACAGCTCAACCAAGAGTTCTTGTCGACGCGGACCACTGTCCGGGTGAGTCCTTCGCTCTTGGCTGCTTTGCTTTCTTGATTTCTTCCGTGGGGGCGCATCAGCGCACCCACTGGGTGTAGTCCCCGAGATTCGGGCCGACTGCTGCGCAGTCGGGTCGGATCTTTCTCGACGGCCACCTTACTATGCTTTCTTTCTAAACTTTCAGGAATACCATAACCTTCGTGCTGCCGCCTTCGACTCCCAGGCTCGAGAGTTGAGCTGGCGGACCGACGACCTGGCCGACAGCCGAAGTAAGTACTTGGTTTTGTTTGTCTCCTGTGGGGGCGCGTCAGCGCACCCACTGGGTGTAGTCCCCGAGATTCGGGCCGACTGCCGCGTAGTCGGGTCGAATCTTTCTTGACGACTCTTTTCTTATTGATTTTTCTTCTTCTTTGTCTTCAGGGGCCAACGCCGACTTGAGGAAGGAGCTTGGCGAAGCGAGAGCCGCCCTTTACGCCAAAGAGGACGAGTGCGCTGCCTTGGTCCAGGAACGAGATCGCTTGGCCAAGAAGCTAGCCGACCAAGAGGAAAGCCACAAAATGGCCCTGCAGGCAGCGCGTGAAAGCGAGGCCACCTTGCTAGCGGAATATGAGATGGCGGCGGCGACCTGGTCTGAGACCCGGTGAGGCCTGGACGAAGGCTTCGGCCGGATCAAAGACTTGATCGACGGTAAGCTGCCTTCCTCGGCCCTCTCCTGCCACTTGCCGCTTGGGTCTTTTGACTTATCTTGAGCTCTTGCTTGTTGTTTCTTGCAGATTACTTCCCAGGCTACTCCGCCTTCGCCGCCCAAAGCATTGAGGCCCATCGCGAGGCGCGCCGGCAAGCGGGGGCCGACATCGCGCTGGATGCAAACCGGACCCTTTAGGAGCAGCTCCTGGCTGTCCAGGCACGGTTGCAGCCGGCTCATCGGATGCTCCGCCGGCTCCAACGTGCTGGGGCGCAAGTGCTGGCCGCCCTCTGGCCCGGCGAGACGATCCCCCGCACTCCAAGCCGAACCGCCGACTGGCTGGAAGTCGCAGTTGGTCGCTTCGAGGCTTGGAAAGCATCAGCGGCCCGCCTCGGAGCCGGGCGGGCGTTGGAATTCGTCCGGGCTTGGTACCCAGGGCTGAGCCTGGACCAGCTGCGCACTTGGCGGATGGAGGCCGACGCGGAGCTGGAGGCGGTGAGGCCGGCTATCGCCCAGCAGGCTTCAACGATCGCCGAGTGCACCGACATCAGCGTTTTCGCACCCGAAATCGATGATGACGGTGTCGCGCAGCCGGAGGAGTGGTTCGGGCTGAACCCGACGGTGGGCGAGGACTCGGCGGAGGAGATCGCCTCCAGCGACGAGGGCGAAGAAGACGAAGACGACGACGGTGGAGACGTCGAGCCGGCTGCTGGAACAACCAGCCGACCTTAGGCCGACCGTGCCTCCAGCAACGAGGCGCGTGGAAGCGCGCCCTCTGCGGGAGGCGGCGACCAAGCCGAAGTTCGTCAGCCGGCCGCTCCTTCAGCCGGCGCGACCGTCTCCGCCAACCAGTCGGCTGCTCCGCCAGCTTGACCTGCCGTCTCTATCTTTCCTGCTTTGTTGTCTTTGGAACAATCTTTTATTAAGTTTCGCAGTTCCACCCACTGGGGGTGTATCCAAACTATGTTAAATGCTGGCCTCTTGGAGGTCTTTTTGTGTAAATATTATCATGTGCATGTTTGGTTTCCATTCGCGTATGCTTGTTTATCCTTAGGCTTTTTCCTTTGCCGCCTTCCCTCTTTGGGGAGGCAAGTACTTGAGCTTTCTTGGATTTAAAGTAAAGTGAATGGAAACCGGCCGGCCGGCTACTCTGGTAGCCAGTCGGCGGTGTGGGAAGAAGCCGGCTTTTGTTATATTAGTCCATTAGTCCCTAGCCGTTTTTCGTGTGGGCTGTCGTTCCTACCTTTAACTCTTGCCAGCCGGACAGCCGGTTCTTCGAACTGCGTCTTTTGGCAAGGGAAGGCTTGAGAGCCGGCACACTACTTGTCTGACTGCGGGTAGGACTTCTAATATAACTTCAGTCGGCCAGTCCCCGAGCCGACTAGTCGAACTCGATGCCGGATGGAATAAGTAAATGATACAACAAGGTCATAAGCATGATATTTTTCATTCATAAATAAGGGATGGCAGTCCCCGAGCCCTCCTCGGGGAGCCTATTGTCTTGTACTTAATACAAAAGTTAGCATGATACATACTGCCTTTCAACTATAAAATCTTCGAAGGAGGTTGGCGTTCCATGGCCGTTCCGACTCCTTGCCGGAGTCGTCTCTCTTGTGTGCCTTCGGCTTCTGCGCGTCGATCAGGTAGTAGGAGTCGTTGCCTAGAGCTCTGCTGATGACGAAAGGGCCTTCCCAAGGGGCTGAGAGCTTGTGCTGGCCGGCTGTTCGCTGAATCAGCCGGAGCACAAGGTCGCCCTCCTGGAAAGATCTTGGCCTGACCTTTCGGCTGTGGTAGCGGCGCAAACCCTGCTGGTAAATTGCAGACCGGCTGAGGGCTAACAGCCGGCTTTCTTCCAGCAGGTCGACGCCGTCTTCTCGCGCTTCCTTGGCCTCCGCTTCCATGTACATGGTTACTCGAGGCGAGTCGAATTTGATGTCAGTTGGGATGACCGCCTCGGCACCATACACAAGGAAGAAAGGGGTGAAGCCAGTTGACTTGTTTGGTGTAGTGCGCAGACTCCAGAGGACAGCCGGCAGCTCATCGAGCCAACAGCCGGCTGAACGCTCCAGAGGTACAACCAGTCGGGGCTTGATGCCGGAGAGGATGAGGCCATTGGCTCGCTCGACCTGGCCGTTTGACTGCGGGTGGGCGACGGACGCTAGGTCCAGCCGGATGCCTTGGGCTGCACAGAAACGTGCCAAGGCTCCTTCGGTGAAATTCGTGCCATTGTCGGTGATGATGCTGTGCGGCACGCCGTACCGAGTTGTTATGTCCGCGATGAACGTCACGGCAGTCGGCCCATTCAGCTTCTTGATCGGCTTTGCCTCAACCCACTTGGTGAATTTGTCCACGGCGACGAGCAAATGCGTCATGCCGCCGCGCGCCGTCTTGAATGGGCCCACCATGTCCAGTCCCCAAATGGCAAAGGGCCAAGTGAGGGGAATGGTCTTGAGTGCCGAGGCCGGCATGTGTTGCTTGGAGCTGAAGAGCTGGCATCCCTTGCAATGCTTGACTAATTCTTTGGCGTCGTCCAAAGCAGTCGGCCAGTAAAACCATGGCGGAAGGCTTTGGCGACAAGTGATCTTGAGGCCGCATGGTGGCCGCATTCTCCTTGGTGAATGTCTGCGAGGATTGCAATGCCCTTCTCTTGCTCGACGCATCGCTGGAGGACTCCGGTGACGCTGCGCTTGAGTAGTTCTCTGTTGACGATTGTGTACGCTCCTGCTTGACGCTGGACTTGTCTTGCTTCTGTTTCGTCAGCAGGCAGGTCTTGGTTTACTAGGAAGTTGAGGATGGACTGAGCCCAAGACGGAGCCGCGACTTCTTCTACTGCCAAAGTGGCTACTGCCACCAGGGTGGGCGGGCTGGGCGGTGAGGTGCTGGAGTCAGCCGCCGGCTGTAGTGCTGGTGCAGTCCCCGGGACGGCTACCGCAATCCCCGGGCCGGCTGCCGAAGTCCCCGGGCCAGCTACCGCAGTCCCCGAGCCAGCTGCCGAAGTCCCCGGGCCGGCTACGGGGGTTTTGGGGTCGGCTACTTGATTCTTCGAGCCGGACCTGGCCGCATCGGGGTCAGGTGGCACGAAGATGGAATCGGATTCCGGAGACGGCTTGATAGACGGCTTGAGTAGGCGTTGTAGAGCGACGCTGGTTGGAATTGCTTGCCGAGTGGAGCCTATTCAAGCCAGGGCATCGGCTGAGTCGTTGTCAGCTCGTGGTACGTGGAGGAACTCGCATCCTTCAAAGTATCCGCTGAGTTGTTGGACCAGGAAACGGTAGCTCGCCATATTCGCGTCCTTGGCATCCCAGTCGCCGGATGACTGCTGGACTACTAGGTCCGAGTCGCCATAACATAGGATCCAGCGAATGCCAAGCTCTTTGGCAAGCCGGAGCCCGTGTATGAGCGCCTCGTACTCGGCCACATTGTTGGAGGCGGCAAAGTGGATCTGTAGCGTGTATCTGAGCTTGTCGCCTTTGGGAGAGGTAAGGACGAGGCCGGCTCCCAAGCCGGTGCGCATCTTGGACCCGTCGAAGTGCATGCGCCAATAGGTGGAGTCGGGAGCCGGCGGCAGGTACTGGGTCTCGGCCCAGTCGATGAGGAAGTCGGCCAGTGCTTGGGGCTTGATGGCGGTGCGGGGCTGGTAGAAGATCGTGTATGGAGCCAGCTCGATGGCCCATTTCGCCACCCGGCCGGATGCATCCTGGCTGCCTATGATCTCAGCTAGCGGGGCAGTGCATACGACCGTGACGAGATGCTCTTGAAAGTAGGGCTTCAGCTTCTTGGCGGTGAAGTACACGCCGTAACACATCTTTTGGTAGTGCGGGTTGTTCTGCTTTGAGGCGGACAGCACCTCGCTCAAATAATACACCGGCCTCTGGACCGGCTGGGCTCGGCCTTCTTCCTGGCGCTGGACTACGATGACGGTGTTGACTACCCGGCTGGTTGCAGCGATGTAAAGGAGCATGGGCTCTTTCTCGGTCGGCGCCGCGAGGACAGGCGGCGTGGCCAGCATCTTCTTCAACTCATGGAAAGCTTGGTCAGCCTGGTCGTTCCACTCGAAGTGAGTGCTCTTCTTCATGAGGCGGTAGAGGGGGAGGGCCTTCTCTCCGAGCCGACTCATGAAGCGGTTCAAGGAGGCCAAGCACCCGGTGAACTTCTGAATGTCTCGAAGCTTGGTGGGGATTGCCATTCTCTCGATGGCCTTGATCTTCACTGGGTTGCATTCGATGCCGCGTTCGGAGACCAGGAAGCCTAGGAGCTGGCCGGCTGGCACCCCGAACACGCATTTCTCGGGGTTGAGCTTGATTTGGAACCGGCGCAGGTTCTCGAATGTTTCCTTGAGGTCTTCTAGCAAGATGCCATGCTTCTCCGTCTTCACCACAATGTCGTCCACGTAAACGTGGGCATTCCTGCCGAGCTGCTTGAGGAGGCACTTCTGCATGCAACGCTGAAAGGTGGCACCGGCATTTCTCAAGCCGAATGTCATAGTCAGGTAGCAGAAGGCTCCGAACGGCGTGATGAAGGCGGTCTTCAGGCGGTCATCCGGATCCAGCTTTATCTGGTGATATCCAGAGTAAGCATCCAAAAAACTCAACAGCTCGCATCCGGCTGTGGAGTCTATCACTTGGTCTATCCTTGGCAGGGCAAAAGGATCTTTGGGGCAAGCCTTGTTGAGACTTGTGTAGTCTATACACATGCGCCACTTGTTATTCTTCTTTAGCATAAGGACCGGGTTGGCGAGCCACTCTGGGAAGAAAACTTCCATGATAAAGCCGGCCGCCAAGAGCCGGGCTATCTCCTCCCCTACAATCCTGCGTTTCTCCTCCGACAGTCGGCAGAGGGGCTGTCTGACTGGCTTTGCGTCTTCTCGAAGATGTAGTTTGTGCTCGGCGAATTTCCTCGGAACACCCGGCATGTCCTTGGGGGACCACGCAAAGATGTCGCGATTCTCACGGAGGAAATCGGCGAGCTCGCCTTCCTATTTGCTGTTTAGGTTTGCCCCGATGACGGCAAACCTCTCTGGATGTTCGGGGTCAAGGGGTATTTTCTTCGTCTCCTTGGCCGGCTGGAAAGATCCTTGAGCATCATCCTCCTTGGGGTCGGGGGACACGGCCGACTGCTTGCCGGCTAGGGCCACGACTCGGTCCAGCATCTTCTTCTCTTCGGCGATCACAAGGGACTCAGCCAGCCGGCTGCTGGCCGCGGCGCACTCGGAGGACTTCTTGTAGTCGCGGCTACGGTGATGACGCCTTTGGTGCTTGGTATCTTCATCTTGAGGTATGCATAGTGGGGAACCGCCATGAATTTGGCCAAGGCAGGTCGGCCCAGCAATGCATGGTAAGGGCTCTCCAGGTCCACCACTTCAAACCAGATTGCTTCCCGGCGGAAATGCTCCTTGTCCCCAAAAAGTACATCAATCTTGATTTTGCCAATGGGAGCGCAGGACAGGCCGGGTACGATGCCGTGGAACACTGTCCGAGTGGGCGTGAGCTGTTTTGTCTTGACGTTCAGCTTCTCCAGGGTGCCACGATACAGGATGTTGATGCTGCTCCCGCCGTCTATCAACACACGGGAGAAGCGGGCGGCGCGTCTGTCCGTCGCAAGGGTGGCTTCCAAGACCAGAGCGTAAGAGCCGGGAGACGGCATCACCTCCGGATGGTCGGCCCGGCTCCAGCTGATGGGCTTTTCTGACCAATGCATGTGTCCAGCGGGGTTGGTAGCGACCACGCTGACTTCCTGGTGCTCTCGGCGTTTGCTGCGCCGGTCTTCGGGCTGGCTTGTGAAGACGATGTAGGTTGCTTGCTCGTCAGGAAACTCGTCGTGCACGGCTCTGACTGCGGGCCGAGCGGCCGGAGGCGGCGGAGGCGGAGGCGGCGGGCCGGCAGGCGGAGGTGGCAAGAGCCCCTCGCCCTTAGAGATTTGGGTGAGCCAGTTGCACTTCCGGGTCGTGTGGTTGGACAGCTTTGCGCCGCTGTGGAACTTGCACGGGGCGTCGAGGGTTTGCTCGTAGGAGAAGGCGGGCTGGCAAGCCGGCCTGCCGCCGTTGGGCTTCTTGGGCACCGGTCGTTCTTCAGGCAGCGCATCTTCGACCGTGGCCACCTGCCGGCTAGCGGGAGGCGGCGCGGGGCCCTTGCGCTTGTTTTCGTTCGAGTTGCGGTGTCGGCCGGGTTCTCCAGCCGGCGTCTTGGGCGCCGGGTTGAGCACCTTCCCGGACGCGTCTACTCGAAGCTCGGTCTTCATCGAGGAGTCGGCGGTGGCGTACTTGTCCGCTATGTCCAGAAGCTCGTCGAGGGTAGCCGGCTCATCGCAGAGGAGCTTGTGCTTGAGGAGGGTGCCTTCTCGGCATCCGGCTGTGAAGTACTCTATGGCTTGCACCTCGTGCACCCCTTCTCAGGAGTTGCGGAGCTCGGCCCAACGCGTGAGGTAATTGCGAGTGGACTCGGCGGGGCCTTGTACGCACAAGGAGAGCTGTCTGGGCTTGGGAGCCCACTTGTAGGTGCTGGTGAAGTTGCGGATGAAGGCTTCTGTGAAGTCTAGCCAGCTGTTGATGCTGCGCGGCTTGAGGCTGTTGAGCCAAGTCCGCGTCGTGCTCTGCAGCATGAGGGGCACGTACTTCACGGCGACGCGCCGATTGCCGTTGGCTATGCTAACTGTGGTGGAGTAGTCGATCAACCAGTCTTCCGGCTTCACGGAGCCGTTGTATTTGGGCGTGTCTCTTGGGAGCGAGAACCCTTTGGGAAAGGGCTCGTCGCGGATGCGGGGGCCAAGCAAGGCGGGCCGACATCGTCTTCTTCTTCCAATGCCAGGGATCGTGCCAGGCGGTCGAGCCGATGACGGGCGTCGTTCTCGCCAATTCCTTCGCAGCGGCCCAGCCGGCCGCTGAGAGTCGGGTGCGCCACTAGCGGTGAGGCGGGATATCTCTCTCCTCGGGGCGGAGGCGGAGGCGGGTCGCCCCGCCACTCCATGGCTCGGGGATGACCGTCCGCGTCCCGCTCGATGGAGATCCGGGTCCGGCTGCGGCTGGTAGCCGGCTCCTTCTCGCGTCGCGCGCGGGTATTGCTCGTAGTCGGCGTCCGGGACGTCGCGCCATGCTCTCGGTGCGGGGGAAGGCTTTCCGCGCGAGCGTCGGATTCGTGCCTCTGCGCGGCGGCGTCAATCAATTGCTGGATGCGTCGGGTCATGTGGGGAAGGTCTTCGGCCTCCAGGCCGTCCAGCTCGTCTACGGCCGCCTGGGCGGCACGCAAGTTCTCGAGCGGAGTGGCATAGACTGGGCGGTCGACTCCCAGCGTGTCGGTGATGACGGCGCCGCGTTGCTTGACAAGGCCGGCCCGGCTTGGCCCGCCCGGGGCCGGCGTGCCGAAGGCGGCGCGGTCAGCCTCGCGCTGGTAGGCCTCAGTGAGGCGTCTTACGGAGGCCAGCCTCCGGCCCTCTGCGAGGAGGGCGAGGCGGCGTGCTTCCAGTGCTTCGTCGTCGGCGTCGGCCGGGAGAGGAGCGGACAAGTCGTGGGCCACCGCGCGCGAGGCGTCCCGGGCGCTCTCGTCGGCCGGGCCGCTGTGGCCGACAACCATCACTTCGGCGGTGACAGCATCGTGGCCGTCGGCTCGAGGAAGCGGGTCGTTGTAGATCGCGACGTTGGTGGGGAAGGCGTCGTAGGAGGCCGTGTCGGAGTCGACATGCATCGGGTCGGTGGAGCCAACCGACTACAGGTCCGTAGCGGGCTCGCTGTAGCTGGCCAAGAAGGTTGGCGAGGCGGTCCGTGCCCGCATCGGAGGCGAGCTCGTCGGGGATGAAGGTCTCGTCGGGGAGATCGGCAAGGCCGCTTGCCGCGCAGATGCTGGTGACGCATTGCAGCGCGTCGTGGCAAGCGCCATCGGGCGTGCCGGGCTGGCTACGCTCGCTGGGGAGGAAGAGGGTTCCCGTCCAGAACAGGTCTCCGGACGACGGTGCGCCTGGCCCCACGGTGGGCGCCAAATGTCGGGTGGTGGGTGCGACATATGCCAACGGGTGGCTTATCTTTGTGGGAACCAGTAAGACATGGCCGGTGCCTGGAAGCGGGATGAGGCGACGACATGCACGCCGGCGGATCTTACCCAGCTTCGGGGCTCTCCGAGAAGATAACACCCCTACTGTTGCTCTGCGGGGGCTCCGCATGCTCACTAGATGAATCGAGTAGCTACACGACGCTCCTTGAGTTGTTTTTGGGGGGAGGAGGAAGTAAGGGCATGGCTAGCCTGCTTCTTCTCCTTGTATGGTGTCTAGAACTAGCAAGGGGTCGAACCCTTTGCATGGGTGCTCCGGGGGGTTTATATAGGCCTACCCCCCGAGGGTACAATGGTAATCCGGCTGGGTGCGGGGCCCAGCCGTCTGTGACTGCGCTCGCCGGCTTCTGCGCCGGCTGCTGGGGCCCGCCGACTGGTGGGTCCCGCCGGCTGCCAACTCCTTGGTCACTGTGGCTTCATCTTGCTGACGTGAGCTTCATCGTGGTAAGCGCGGCTACAGTACCGCCGCCTGTCGGACGATCGCTGTAGCCTTACCGCGTCTTGTCTCCTTAATGGGGCGTCCTCTTCGAGGGAGGCGGCGAGCCGGCTGCGGGGAGCCGGCTCCGTCTTGGGCTGGCTGGTTGGAAGCGTGGCCGCCTTCGGCCGTCTCTCTACTTTAAGGGGCCCACCGCCTGTGGGCCACGCTGGCGGCCCGTCGTGGGTGACGCCAGGGTCAACATGGCAACAGTGCTGCGCCGGACGGGTCATGCCTACCTCGTACGGCGCACTGTGCCAGGCGTGCCCCAGGATTCGGGGGTGGCAGGCTCTTCTGCAGCCACGCCCCGTCGCACCGCCGTTAGGTGGGTGCAAACTTTGTGGGTACGGTCTTGACTGCTTTACGAGGAGCCGGCTTGAAGGAGTCGGCCTTCTCGTGAGGGCTAAAGTCGGACCGCCTTCCGAAAGCCGGCCTTGATCGCAGCCGGCTAGGGGAAGGCGGCTCCATGCCTTGGGTTCTTGAGAGCCGGGCTGGCTCGTAATTTTTGCAGAAGTGCCAGGGGAAGCCGGCTAGGCTACCCATGGCTATTTACTCCGACAAGTGGAGAATCATCGTAACATGAAAATAAAAGTTTCTATGATATGATCGCAGAGGTGAAATATTTGAGTTACGAGTTTGGCCTTCAGTTAAAACAATGTGAAATAGTTTCACTACTCACGCCACCTGGAACACCACAGTGTAATGGTGTGTCCGAACGTCATAACCGTACTTTATTGGATATAGTGCAATCTATGATGTTTCTTACCGATTTACCACTATAGTTTTGGGGTTGTGCATTAGAGACAGCTGCATTCACATTAAAAAGGGCACCATCTAAATCCATTGAGACGACACCATATGAACTATGGTTTGGCAAGAAACCAAAGTTGTCGTTTTTTAAAGTTTGGGCTTGCGATGCTTATGTGAAAAGTTTCATCCTGATAAGCTCAAACCCAAATCAGAAAAGTGTGTCTTCATAGGATACCCAAAAGTTACTATTGGGCACACCTTCTATCATAGATCCGAAGGCAAGATATTCGTTGCTAAGAATGGATCCTTTCTAGAGAAGGAGTTTCTCTCGAAAGAAGTGAGTGGGAGGAAAGTAGAACTTGATGAGGTAACTATACCCGCTCCCTTATTGGAAAGTAGTTCATCATAGAAATCTATTCCTGTGACTCCTACACCAATTAGTGAGGAAGCTAATGGCGATGATCATGTAACTTCAGATCAAGTTACTACCGAACCTCGTAGGTTGACTAGAATGAAATCCGCACCAGAGTTGTACGGTAATCCAGTTCTAGAGGTCATGTTACTTGACCATGACGAACCTACGAACTATGAGGAAGCGATGATGAGCCCAGAATCCGCAAAATGGCTTGAGGCCGTGAAATCTGAGATGGGATCCATGTATGAGAACAAAGTGTGGACTTTGGTTGACTTGCCTGGTGATCGGCAAGCCATAGAAAATAAATGGATCTTCAAGAGCACTAGTAGAAAACAGGGCTTTGGTCATGGGGCAGTTTTCACATTAGTCCCGGTTCAGTCAAGAACCGGGACTAACGTGAGCATTTATCCTGGTTCGGGCGGCTAAGGCATTAGTCCCGGTTCACCTGGGCCCTTTAGTCCCGGTTCGTGCCACGAACCGGGACTAAAGGGTGCGATGTCCATTAGTCCCAGTTGGTGGCACCAACCGGGACTAAAGGTTAGACCTTTAGTACCGGTTGGTGCCACCAACCGGTACTAATGGGTTTTGAGGCATTAGTACCGGTTCATGGCACGAACTGGTACTAAAGGTCCCATTTTCAAACTCTCCCCCCCGGTGGACCGCCTTTTCAGTTTTAGAAAAAACAAAAGAAAATGATGGAAATGTCAAAAAAAAATAAAATAAAATAAGTTTCCCATGTGATATGTGGTCTACTTGTTGGGAAAATTTACAGATATGAATTTCGACTTTATTTGCAAAATCTCTCTGGAATTTGTAAAATGGGCATAACTTTTGCATACGAACTCGGATTAAAAAGTTTTTTATATGAAAAATCATCTACTCGAAAAGTTACATCCGAATTTAACAGGGCGAACCCTGTTAAACATTTTCAAAATCCTCAAAAACCTAACAGAAAAAAGTTACGGGGATTTTAAGATCTAGAGTGGAAAAAATCGAAAAAATTACTAGTCAAATCTGGTCAAACAGTGGTCAAATTGTCGTCAAACAATGGTCAAACTAATTATTCTAGAATATTAGTGTTACTAAATAATTATTTCAGTTATTTTGAATTTTGGTCAAATCTGGTCAAACTATGGTCAAACTAATTATTCAAGAAATATTAGTGTTACTAAATAATTATTGTTTTTTAAAACAATAGTTTCAAACTCAAACAGTGAAATGTGTCACTTCATGCTCAAGCAAAATTCATGAAGGTTAATAGCATTGACATCTTACTATTGTCAGGAAAACAACAAGTGCAGACTTGGAAAGGAGAGAGAATAGAACCCGGAAGTTAAGCGTGCTCAGGCTGGGGGAGTGGGAGGATGGGTGACCGTTCGGGAAGTTAGATGATTTGGAATGATGAGGGGTGATTAGAGGATAAATTGAGCAGTGATGAGGGGTGGTGATTACACATTAGAGGTTAAAATAATTCAGAAATTTGAAAATAAAAAAAAATTAAAAAAATCATAAAAAAATTAAAAAAAAAATCATAAAATTTCCTTTAGTCCCGGTTGGTGTTACCAACCGGGACTAAAGGTGGAGCTCCACGTGGCCGCGCCCTTTAGTCCCAGTTTGTGTAAGAACCGGGACTAAAGGGGAGAGGCAATTGTACCGACCCTTTAGTCCCGGTTCGAACCGGGACTAAAGGGGCCTTACCAACCGGGACAAAAGCCCCTTTTTCTAGTAGTGAGAAGATGGACGCTGATAGTAGTGTTACTATCTACAAAGCCAGACTTGTCGGAAAAAGGTTTTTGACAAAGTTCAAAGTGTTGGCTACGATGAGATTTTCTCACTCGTAGCGATGCTTAAGTCTGTCGAAATCATGTTAGCAAATTGCCACATTTTATGAAATCTGGCAAATGGATGTCGAAACTACATTCCTTAATGGATTTCTTAAAGAAGAGTTGTATATGATGCAACCAAAAGGTTTTGTCAATCCTAAAGGTGCTAACAAAATATGCCAAGCTCCAGCGATCCATTTATGGACTGGTGCAAGCATCTCGGAGTTGGAATATACGCTTTGATAAGTTCATCAAAGCATATAGTTTTATACAGACTTGCGGTGAAGCCTGTATTTACAAGAAAGTGAGTGGGAGCACTACAGCATTTCTGATAAGTATATGCGAATGACATATTGTTGATTGGAAATAATGTAGAAATATTCTGCAAAGCATAAAGGAGTATTTGAAAGGAGTTTTTGAAAGAAGGACCTCGATGAAGCTGCTTACATATTGAGCACCAAGATCTATAGAGATAGATCAAGACGCTAGATAAGTTTTTTCAATGAGTACATACCTTGACAAGATTTTGAAGCAGTTCAAAATGGAACAGTCAAAGAAAGAGTTTCTTGCCTGTGTTACAAGGTGTGAAATTCAGTAAGACTCAAAGCCCGACCACGGCAGAAGATAGAATGAGAATGCAAGTCATTCCCTATGCCTCGGCCATAGGTTCTATAAAGTATGCCATGCTGTATACCAGATCTATTGTATACCCTACACTATTTTTGGAAAGGGAGTACAATAGTGATCTAGGAGTAGATCACTGGACAACGGTCAAAATTATCCTTAGTGGAATAAGGATATGTTTTTCGATTATGGAAGTGACAAAAGGTTCGTCGTAAAGGGTTACATTGATGCAAGTTTTGACACTGATCCAGACGACTCTAAGTCTCAATCTGGATACAAATTGAAAGTGGGAACAATTAGCTAGAGTAGCTCTGTGCGGAGCATTGTTGACATAGAAATTTGCAAAATACATATGGATCTGAGTGTGGCAGACCCGTTGACTAAACTTTCTCACAAGCAAAACATGATCACACCTAAGTACTCTTTGGGTGTTAATCACATAGCGATGTGAACTAGAATATTGACTCTAGTAAACCCTTTGGGTGTTGGTCACATGACGATGTGAACTATGGGTGTTAATCACATGGTGATGTGAACCATTGGTGTTAAATCACATGGCAATGTGAACTAGATTATTGACTCTAGTGCAAGTGGGAGACTGAAGGAAATATGCCCTAGAGGCAATAATAAAGTAATTATTTATTTCCTTATTTCATGATAAATGTTTACTATTCATGCTAGAATTGTATTAACCGGAAACATGATACATGTGTGAATACATAGACAAACAGAGTGTCACTAGTATGCCTCTACTTGACTAGCTCGTTAATCAAAGATGGTTATGTTTCCTAGCCATAGACATGAGTTTTCATTTGACTAACGGGATCACATCATTAGGAGAATGATGTGATTGACTTGACCCATTCCGTTAGCTTAGCACTTGATCGTTTAGTATGTTGCTATTGCTTTCTTCATGACTTATACATGTTCCTATGAATATGAGATTATGCAACTCCTGTTTACCGGAGGAACACTTTGTGTTCTACCAAACATCACAACGTAACTGGGTGATTATAAAGGTGCTCTACAGGTGTCTCTGAAGGTACTTGTTGGGTTGGCGTATTTCGAGATTAGGATTTGTCACTCCGATTGTCGGAGAGGTATCTCTGGGCCCTCTCGGTAATGCACATCATTTAAGCCTTGCAAGCATTGCAACTAATGAGTTGGTTGCAGGATGATGTATTATAGAACGAGTAAAGAGACTTGCCGGTAAGGAGATCGAACTAGGTATTGAGATACCGACGATCGAATCTCGGGCAAGTAACATTCCGATGACAAAGGAAACAACGTATGTTGTTATGCAGTCTAACCGTAAAGATCTTCATAGAATATGTGGGAGCCAATATGAACATCCAGGTTCCGCTATTGGTTGTTGACCGGAGACGAGTCTCGGTCATGTCTACATAGTTCTTGAACCCGTAGGGTCCGCACGCTTAACGTCTCGATGATAGTTATATTATGAGTTTATATGTTTTGATGTACCGAAGGTTGTTTGGAGTCCCGGATGTGATCACGGTCATGACGAGGAGTTTCGAAATGGTCGAGACATGAAGATTGATATATTGGAGGCCTATGTTTGGATATCGGAAGTGTTCCGGGTGAAATCAGGATTTTACCGGAGTACTGGGAGGTTACCGGAACCCCTCGGGGACTTAATGGGCCTTGGTGGAAAGAGAGGAGAGGCGGCCAGGGCATGGGCCGCGCCCCCTCTATCACATCCCTAGCTTTTGGTAATGCACTAGGCTAGCCTCATGTGTGCATCATGTTTAATCTTGGAAGAAACTTCAAATGGGGATGATTCAAAACCCCCACCACCACTTAAACCAACTAGGGTTACTGAATAGTTTTTTCAATGAACATGAAATTCCCTTCTAAAATGTTCATCATCTTTGCCTTGGTCCAGAACCTCTGACAAAAATGGTGCACAATTTTCTAGGACACATAAGGTCACTGAATTAAATCATATGCTATTTGCAGTTGGGCATTTAAATGCTATATATTATTTTAAGTGCTCAGCGCAAAGCCAGAAGCCCAAAACCCCCTCCAGCTGCTCCTGCCGTGCTTCGCAACACCGAAACCGCCGAGACCCAAACTCAGGCCGCCGCATTCGTGCTCGCCGCCGTCGACACAGACCACCCCAGCTCCTCCCACTTGGACTACCAGATGCGTGCGAGCCCCAGCTATGCGGAGGACCAAACCATGGTCGATTTGGTCGACCGTGGGCAAATTCCGAGCCCCTCCGCCATCTCGGGCTTCACCGCCGATGAGCCGTGGACCAAGTCCGGCGGGTTTGACCCCGCTTGACTGGGGTTTGACTTCCCCCCTGACCCACTGACGTGTGGGCCGCCTCTGTTAAATATTAGTTAGATTAGTCTAGCGCTAACTAACCTAGATTAGTGCCTAACCTAACACTAACTAACTCTGTTAAGTTAGTTATGACACTGACATGCGGGACCCGCAGGTCAGGTTTGACCTGGACCGTGCCCTGTTGACCTGCTGACGTCATGATGATGCAGTGCTAACACAGTAAAGTCTTTCTGGAATTGAAATAAATCAGGAAAAGTTTAGAAATTCCAGAAAATGCTTTAAACTTTGAAAAATCATAGAAAATCAACCGTAGCTCAGAATTAAATAAATTATATATGAAAAATTATCAGAAAAATCCAATATATCCATTCATGCTATTTCCATGCGTGTTTGAGCAACTTATGCCTGCTGATCAGGTCAAATCAAATGTTGGCATTTAAATAATCACATGTGGAGTTTGAATTTGAACCTTTGGTTCAAACCAACTTCATTTAAATCATTGCTAGTAGCATTAGCTCAAATCACAGCATATTGTCATGTCATGATCATGCATCATATTGTGAATCACATTGATTGTGTTCTTCCTTGTTTGCCGGTAATTGTCCCCTCTCAGTAGACGACGTACCGACGATGAGATCGATGACACCGATGAAGAACTATACTATCTTCAGAAGTGCCAGGCAAGCAAAACCCCCTTGTTCATTCCGATACAATCCCACTCTCTCGCTCCTGCTCTCTTTTACTGCATTAGGACAACAACGATTCAACTGTTACATGTTGCGGTAGTTGAACCCCTTTCCTTTGCATGACCTGTCATTGCCACAGTAAATAGATGAAACCCACTAGCATGAGTAGGAGTTGTTTGAGCCCTGCTGTGCCTACTCATTCATGCTTGTTTGTCATGCCTGCTATTGCTTAGAGTTGAGTCAGGTCTGATTCATCGGGGATGAATTAGAGGTGTGAGAACATGTCCTACTGTTGTGAGCTAAGTGTGTGAACACGATTTGGTAAAGGTATCGGTGAGAGGCCATGTAGGATTACATGGTGGGTTGTCTCATTGCAGTCGTCCTCAGGAACTGAGTTCTGTATTTGTGATCCATGAACAGCTACTACCACGCATTGGAATGCTTAAGTGCCCCTCTCGACTTAATAATCAACCTGATCTCTGTCCAAGAGTTGCAACTAGTTTCTGGTGTTTGTAGGTTGTGTTAGTAGTCTACCAAGTGGTACTCGGTATAGGTGGGCTTGGGACAGACTAGGCACCGTGGCACGGTGTACCAAGCATAGATCCATCCGTCGAGGTGGGCTTGGGAACCCTGCACACATTGTTTGGGGCCGTGAGCGACACCCCGGCCGGATCTCCTTGCGGATGGAACCCGAATAGGCGATAAACCTGGACTAGAGACTTGTTGGTTAGTCAGGTTGTGGCCGACTCCCTTGCTAGGCTTCCGCTTGAAGGTTGGCGAGATACACGATGTGTACATGGTGGTAAGTGGTGAGAGCGTGTGTGAAGAAGTACACCCCTGCAGGGTTAACATCATCTATTAGAATAGTCGTGTCCGTGGTAAAGGACTTCTGGGTTGCCTGTACAGTTCATATACAAGTGAAAGTGGATACTCTAAAATGCGCAAGATAAGCGTGAGTGCTATGGATGGCGTTCTTGTAGGGAGACGGGAGCGGATCCATAGTGGTGTATTGATATGGTGAATATGTGGACTCGTGTGCGCCACCTCAAAAGAGTTACTTTCAGTCATAGTTCAGGATAGCCACCGAGTCAAAGCTGGCTTGCTGTAGTTAAACTCCACCACCCCTTTATTGATATTGATGCATATGTAGCTATTTTTTATGTAAGTCTTGCTGGGTACATTTGTACTCACGTTTGCTTAATTTATGCTTTTGCAGAGAGACTTCAGTCTCACTAGTAGTTCCACATGGACTTCGACTTTTAGCTCGTGACCTCAGCTACGATCTTGTACCCTTGGGAGGGTCTTGTAGATAGTCAGGCTTCTCAGCCTTCTTCATTTGTAGTTGTCTGTACTCAGACAAGTTAAGCTTCCGCATGTGCTTGTTGCTTGTATGCTCTGTATGTTGGGTCATGAGACCCATGTTTGTAATATCTCGCTCCTCGGAGCCTAATGAATAAATACTTTGAGTCGTAGAGTTTTGTTGTGATGCCATGTTGTATTTACACATTTCGAGCATATTGTGTGTATGATTGAAATGCTTGATATGTGTGGGATCCGACAACCTAGTTGTTTATCCTTGGTAGCCTCTCTTATGGGGAAATGTAGTCTTGTGCTTCCATGAGCCATAGTAGTCCGCTACAGCCTGGTTCACCGGAGTCCTGCTAGCCCAGCACTACTGCTCCGGAACACTTGACTGGCCGGCCTGTGATTCACTTCGTTCCTGTGTCTGTCCCTTCAGGGAAATGTCACGCGGTGACATCCAGAGTCCTGCCTAGCCTGCTACAGCCCGGTTCACCGGAGTCCTGTTAGCCCAGTGCTACAGCCCGGATTCGCACGCTGCTAACCGACATGCTCGATGTTGATTCATGTATGCATGTCCCCATAAGTTAGTGCCACTTTGGGTTCACGACTAGTCATGTCAGCCCGGGTTCTCTGTCATATGGACGCTAGCGACACTATCATATACATGAGCCGAAAGGTGCAAACTGTCCCAGGCCATGGTAAGGCGATACCCGTGGGAATACCGTGCGTGCGGCCGCAAAGTGATATGAGGTGTTACCGGCTAGATCGATGTGACTTGGAATCGGGGTCCTGACAGCTTTGGTATCAGAGCCTAGCTGCCTGTAGGATTACCAAGCCAAGCTGGTCGAAGTTGAGTCTAGAAATGCTTTAGTTATATAAGGGAATTGATTGTAGAAGGGAACATAAGGATCTTTTACTCCTTTACCTTATGCCCTTCTGATCTGAGTCAACCTCTTCTTTTCTACGGGGTTAATGAACTAGGCTTCTCATATTTCTATTAGGATCACGTGTTACTAATCCGTAGACTTATAGGATTGATGGATTCAAGCCCCGGTTCAGTTCCTACTACTTCCATGTGTTGTTAGTTGATCTCGGAACCTTATTATTGTGATGTTGAGTGGTAATGCCACCATTTTTCAGGATGTCTCAAATCTTTTTGAGCATTTACAGTCGTTATGCTGTCCGAGTCATCCCAGGTCTCTAAATAGTCTGGATGTTCCTTTGGGCCAGATTAACCACACTAATCGTCGAGTTGAGGTACTTCGTTGCCTCGGCATATATGTTGAAGCCGTTATTATGACCCTACGCATCCTGGAGAACCGCCCACTAATCTAACAATGCTTTGTATCCCCAGTGTGATGATTCTGGCCATTGTTCTCGAAAGCATCCCGTGATGCCATTTAGTTAGTAGGCATTCTATTTCTGGGTTTTTGAGTCCAAGTTTCACTCTACTTACCTCTTGTTGATAGTGTTGCTAGTTCCTTTAGGATATTAGTAACCCTTGTGATAGTTCTCGAGGTCCGTGGTATTTCCTTCTTCTAAATACCATCAACCATTCTTGGCAGAAGTTCTTTTAACCAAAAGATCACAGCCAGTGTGCTCTTGATGAGTTCTCCATTCTATATTGTGACTCTGCCAATTCTACCTCTCCACATGGATTATCCAGAAGAAACCTATGAACTTGGTTCGACATACTAATCTATGCATCCACAACTCAGAAAATCATACGTTCCTTTGAGTTATCCCTCTTTAGTTGTTTTCTGACCTTCGTCTATCAATTGGTAGTCAAGAGTATGTGTGCATTGTGTTCATCAATGCCTATTATTCTGGTGGTCCGTCAAGCCATTCTATTCCGGAATGACTAGGAGAAACAAACTCTAGTACCTTGTCCACTTTGAGGATTGGGTCAAAGTAGTTGTATTCCACAGATGAAAATGCCAATTCAGCTTTTGCTCTGTTCTACCTTGGAGTGTCACCCTCTTTCATATCAAGAATGACGTGAGAATTGTACAATCTCTTATGAATTCTTAATATAGTGATATTTTCGCCATCATTATTCATTTCTTGGTCTCCATGTTGGTTGTAACCGGAATGCTGACAGGTGGACCGTGATGTGTGAAATCAATACCCCTAGCAACCCGTTGCTTGGTAGTTAATGGACAACGCTCTCATTCTTAGTGTGCTGGTTATTAAATCATCATCCTTAGATTGATCGTGCTACCTAGTCCTTAATTCTGGTGCACTCTTCGATCAATGAGTTAGGATTTTGTCAAACCCTTGCTCTGTTGATCATATTGTCTTGCCCTGAAGAGTAAGATTGTTCCCGAGCTTAGTAACATATCGGTGGTTCGTGATTTTCTGAATATCTTCTCGGAAGTATCACCGGTTATCACCTGACCGCTATGTTGAGTTCGTGATAAAGTTGGTTTCTTGTAGCCACCCCTTTCTCCAAGAATCTGTGTTGGATACCCCTGAGCTAGTTGGTTGAGCTAAGCAACAACTTGGGGAGTTGGAAGATAAAAGCTTGCCTAACTTAATTGGTTCCAAAGGGATATTCTTGTGTGTGTGGGCGTTGAAGAAAGATGATATCTTCCTCGATTGATCCTCGTGATCAGTTGTCGGTGCTATTATCTTATCCAATCTTTCATTTGAGTGTGGGCTATCGTCAAATCAAATCAGAGCCAACGATGTTCATAATGTTGTCTTACTCGTGGTTGATCCCTCGAGCATACACCATTACATCTTTTGGTCTGACCAATACTATCACATAATGATGGAAGTCCGGTGATATGGAAATTCTGATGAGTTGTTGTTGAGCCCATCAGCAGCATTTTGTCTCCTCCATGATTCATGTTGAACATCCACCTAGTGTTGAAAACTTTGTAAGAAATGCCTTCGTGTTCCGTTCATGAAGCTTATGCTTGGATGGAAGAAGTGACTTCCTCGAATTCATGTGCATTTGGTGCAAGTTGCCGCCATGAGTTCGAGAAAGATTGTTTTTGTTTCCTCTATTACCATCCCAAGTCAGTTATGCATGTGCGAATGTATTCTATGGTTTGGTAGATTAATTACCTCCACTCCATATGTATTCCCTAGCACACCAAGCCACTGATTGATTTGTTCAAGGATAAGAAGTTCACATGCTATTCCTGAAGGGCCCAGACGGACATGCACAAGACTTTGTTATCTTCAATGATGGTTCCCCACCTGAACTCGATAGTGTTTTAATGAAAGACTACTATGTGGTCATGCTTGTCTTGGACAACATGCTCACATGTATGTAGCAGAACCAACTCATGTTTTGGAGCTTGCTATTGTAGTTCATATCTCGAGAATCTCGCAACGTCATCTCGTTGGTTTGTGTTGCAAACTTTCTTTCCTGACACATTGTCTGAATTATCCTGTTACCAACCAGATTTGAATCTCAGGCAGATATGATGGTTGGAACTTCTTCCGAGAACTATGATATAGGTTCCAGTGAAGTGGACACACCTAGCTGGAAGCACTGTTGTTGTAGTATCTTGATTAAGCCGTTTGGTCACCTCCCATGAGGATTTCGCATGACATATTCTTGAAGTTGTTCCTTAGGGATCCTTGTGCTCTTAGTTTCTTCGATGATTCTATAACCATTGGAACGTTGGAAACACTCTCGACTGTTGAGTTCTTCCCCAGTTACCAGAATCATTCCCAACATTTGCATTTTGTTCCCAGCTTGCACCTCAGTAGTTGTTGTTCAGGGTCATCTTCAAAAGTGGACTTACCATGGGTCCCATTCATCTCCGATGATAAGCAAATCATCCATTACGTTGTCTTCAACAAGGTAGTCCACATCATCCATTCTGGTATGAGTATGCCATTCTTTCGAATTCATTCAAACGACGTTTGTAAATTGCCTTAGGCTGGTAAGAAGAGTTCCAATAATCTCCGTATCAAAAGTAATTCTTTTTGCCACCTAAGGGAATAATTCTACGAGTCACCTCCTCTAAGATGTCTCGTTGTGGTATCATGGCCACTCAACTCCTTGCTACGTTGACAACCGTTCACCACCTTCTTAAGTGTGGAATTGTTGCCTACCTAGTGTATCTTCGTCATCTGTTTCACTCCATCCCTCTGGATGTATGCTTTGTGTCTCAGCTCGAGAGATGTTTTCAATGTCTCACTCCATGCGTTGATCCTGAGTGTGATGGCCTGTCTTATTAGGGATGATAGACTACTCATATCAATAAGGAATTCCTTCTTTTCCGACAGCCCATTCGGACAGAACTCCAAAGTTAAGCGTGCTCAGCTTGGAGTAGTGTCAGGATGGGTAACCGACCGGGAAGTTGCTCCCAGGTGTGCATGAGTGAGGACAAATTGCGCAGAAAAGACTAGTATTGATCTGTGGGGCCAGTCTAGATCCCGCCAGGAGTAACGACCACCGACGGGTGTGTCCGGGGCGTTACAAGTTGGTATCAGAGCCAGGTCTTGTAACGCCCTCGATGCGGCTATATCTCCCACGTGTCGAAGCACGACTTAGAGGCATAACCGCATTGAAAGCAATGTCGCAAGTGAGGTAATCTTCACACAACCCATGTAATACATAAGGGAAAGAGATACATAGTTGGCTTACAATCGCCACTTCACACAATTACATGAATAAAGCATTGCATCATCCAGATACACACAAGGTCCGACTACGGAACCAAAATAAAAGAAGACTACCCCAAATGCTACACAGATCCCCGGTCGTCCCAACTGGGCTCCACTACTGATCAACCAGAAGGAAACAACTAAGGACAAGATCTTCTTCGAGCTCCTCCTTGAGCTCAATTGCACCACCTGCACGGTTTCCTCGGCACCTGCAAACTGGTTTTGCAAGTATCTGTGAGTCACGGGGACTCAGCAATGTCACACCCTCGCGATCAAGACTATTTAAGCTTATAGGAAGGGTAAAAGTATGAGGTGGAGCTACAGAAAGCGACTAGCATACTTGGTGGCTAACATACGCAAATGAGAGCGAGAAGAGAAGGCAAAAGCACGATCGAGAAACTATGATCAAGAAGTGATCCTAGAACTACCTACGTCAAGCATAACTCCAACACCGTGTTCACTTCCCGGACTCCGCCGAGACGATACCATCACGGTTACACACGCGGTTGATGCATTTTAATTAAGATCAACTTCAGGTTTTCTACAACCAGACATTAACAAATTCCCATCTGCCCATAACAAGGTCCGACTACGGAACCAAAATAAAAGAAGACTACCCCAAATGCTACACAGATCCCCGATCGTCCCAACTGGGCTCCACTACTGATCAACTAGAACGAAACAACTAAGGACAAGATCTTCTTCGAGCTCCTCCTTGAGCTCAGTTGCACCACCTGCACGGTTTCCTCGGCACCTGCAAACTGGTTTTTGAAGTATCTGTGAGTCACGGGGACTCAGCAATCTCACACCATCGCGATCAAGACTATTTAAGCTTATAGGAAGGGTAAAAGTATGAGGTGGAGCTGCAGCAAGCGACTAGCATACTTGGTGGCTAACATACGCAAATGAGAGTGAGAAGAGAAGGCAAAAGCATGATCGAGAAACTATGATCAAGAAGTGATCCTAGAACAACCTACGTCAAGCATAACTCCAACACCGTGTTCACTTCCCAGACTCCGCCGAGAAGATACCATCACGGTTACACACACGGTTGATGCATTTTAATTAAGATCAACTTCAGGTTTTCTACAACCGGACATTAACAAATTCCCATCTGCCCATAACGGCGGGCACGGCTTTCAAAAGTTCTATCCCTGCAGGGGTGTCCCAACTTAGCCCATCACAAGCTCTCACGGTCAACAAAGGATATTCCTTCTCCCAACACAATCCGATCAGACTCGGCATCCCGGTTACAAGACATCCTCGACAATGGTAAAACAAGTCCAGCAACACCGCCCGAATGTGCCAACAAATACCGATAGGAGCTGCACATATCTCGTTCTCAGGGCACACTCAGATGAGCGCTCCATACAACTAAAACCAAACCTCGAGTTTCCTCGAGGGGGCGCTGCACAGGGCTCTAGTTTGGACCAACACTCAGAGGAGCACTGGCATGCGGGGGTTAAAATAATGATGACCCTCAGGAGCGTGACTCCCAAGGGAAAAAGAGGCTAGGTGGCGAATGGTAAAACCAAGGTTGGGCATTGCTGGAGGAGTTTTATTCAAGGCGAACTGTCAAGGGGTTCCCATTATAACCCAACCGTGTAAGGAACGCAAAATCTGGGAACAAAACACCGATATGACGGAAACTAGGGCGGCAAGAGTGGAACAAAACACCAGGCATAAGGCCGAGCCTTCCACCCTTTACAAAGTATATATATGCATTAATTAAATAAGAGATATTGTGATATCCCAACAAAATATCCATGTTCCAACAAGGAACAAACTCCAATCTTCACCTGCAACTAACAACGCTATAAGAGGGGCTGACCAAAGCGGTAACATAGCCAAACAACGGTTTGCTAGGACAAGGTGGGTTAGAAGCTTGGCTTAACAATATGGGAGGCATGATAAGCAAATGGTAGGTATCGCAGCATAGGCATAGTAAAAGAGCGAGCAACTAGCAAGCAAAGATAGAAGTGATTTCGAGGGTATGGTCATCTTGCCTGAAATCCCGCAAGGAAGAAGAACGAGTCCATGAAGAAGACAAACGGACGTAGTCGAACGGGTCCTCACAAACACGAAGTAATCGGAACCCACCCGAAGAAGCAACACCGGAAAGAAGCACACAACATAGTAAACAACCAACACATAAACATGGCATGATATGCGGGATGCGGTATGTGATGCATATGAATGATTTTGAAAGGAATGATTCAACCTGGCCTCAACTTGGAAATCCAAGAGTACCACTGGAAAGGTGAGTTGATTTCGGTCGAAATCGATATAAAGATCACCGGAATCGGATACACGGTTTGGAAATGGCAAGCAAAACAAATATGGCACCGGTCTGCGACAATCAGCAAGTAGCCTCCTAAATGCATCAGGATAAATATGCTACAGCACTCAAACATGAAAACAAAATACATGGCAGGGATCCACTCATGCTGCTTGACAAAAGATGAACACTGAGCTACGGCTAATTCGTCCATTAACAGGTTCAAACAAGCATGGCAAAAGTGCAAATGATAACATGTTTCAGACTTAGTGAAATTAACACAAGTCTGGAATTAATCATCAGGAAGCAATCTTTAAAGCATGAAAAACTACATCCTACTGGAACATATCATGGCAAAGAAAGGCATGGCATGAAGCTACTCTAAGCACTAAACAAACGTCCCTTAGTGACCATGAGTCAAAAGGGACCATAAAATACAATTGCTAGCATGTGAACATGGCAAAAACATAAATAAATTCAGACTTACTGAAAAACTGGAGCATGCAAAACAGATTAACAAGTAGGCATGTTTATGAGCTCGATGCACTCACTAAAGAGCATGGCATGACAATCTAAGCATACACCCATGAAGAAGACATGGCATAGAAGCTAGACATGGCAAGCACAATAACATAGCATGCACGGATCAATAACAACATCCTCGGCAAAATCGCTAAACATGTTAACAATCTGCCAGGAACATTTTATAGCAAAAGTAGAGCTCGATTGACTCAAGCTAGGGTACCCCATAAATGCAAACAACGACATGGATGGATAAAGCACGACAATATTAACAAAACATCCTTACTGATCATCCTCAAAAGAGGCACGGATCACTAGGAAACAACATGAACATATGGCATAAAAATAATAATAGGACAAGGACTTAGTGAAATTCTAAGTCCCTGAAATCAACATCATTGAGTAAGCTACTTTGCATGCTTGTGCTAGTCACCAAAAAGATCACAAAAATACATGGAATACACCCCTGCAAACATGGCATGGCATTCTACATAACACATGTAGGTCTCAGCATCATAGCATGCACACATTAATCATGGAAAAAATGACAAAAGGCCATTTGCTGAAACAGATCTGACATATTCCTCACATAGCCCTCTTCCAACAGCATTTCGGGCACCAAGATGAGCTCAAATGAAAATGATGCAATGAGATGAAATGAATTACTCGTAGAGACGAACATTTTGCTATGCTACACGCATGAATCGGAGCCATGGATGCAGATTTACGATGTGAAGAAAATGCATAAAATAACTAGAATCTAGGGACTTAGCCGAAATTGTACCTCCTGAAACGGATCTAGGGTTTCGGGGCACGCCGTACTAGGTTCGCTGGAAGGTCACCAGAGGAGAGGGAGACGGCGCCGGAGTTGGGGAAGGGCTCGCCGGAGTTGGGGCAACCGGTCGCCGGAGTTGGGGTCGGCGAGCTCGCCGAAGAGGCGGCGCGGGTGCGCATTGGCGCGAGCGCGTGTTGGCGCGGGCGGCGACGCACGGTGGCCGAAGAAGCTCGGCGGTGAGGCGCGAAGGCCGGCAGTGGCGCACGCGGCGTACTGGGCGGCGGCGGCACGAGATCGCAGGCGGCGCGGCAGGCGCGCGGGGCGCGGCCCGGGTGCGGCCCGGGGCGGGCCGGCCTCGGGCCCTGGCGGCGGGGAGGGGAGAGAGGGGGCGCGGGCGACACATGGCGGCGGCGGATTCGCTGGAGGCGGCGGCTGAGCTGAGGTGGCGTCCTCTGATTGGCCGGAGTGAGGTGGCTGAGGGCGGCAGACATGTCCGGCCGGTGGTGGGAATTTTGTCCGGCGGCGCGAGGAGCGGGGCTAGGGTTTCATCCGCAAAAATTCGGGGAGGCACCCATATATGTAGGTAGAGGGAGCTAGGGGAGTCCAACTGAGGTGCGGTTTTCGGCCACGCGATCGTGATCGAACGACCGAGATGATGGAGGAGGTTTAGGTGGGTTTTGGGCCACTTTGGAAGGGTGTTGGGCTGCAACACACACGAGGCCTTTTCGGTCCCTCGGTTAACCGTTGGAGTATCAAACGAAGTCCAAATGGCACGAAACTTGACAGAAGGTCTACCGGTAGTAAACCAAGGCCGCTTGGCAAGTCTTGGTCCAATCCGAAAACGTTTAACACCCGCACACGAAAAGAGGTAGAAAGGGACACCGGGTGACATAGGAGCACCGGATTACAAAACGGACAACGGGGAAAATGCTCGGATGCATGAGACAAACATGTATGCAAATGAAATGCACATGATGACATGATATGCAAAGCATGACACGCAAGCAATGACAATGCAACAACAGCGAATAACTGGAAGACACCTGGCACATCGGTCTCGGGACGTTACAACACTCCACAACTACGAGAGGATCTCGTCCCGAGAACTAGAATGGCACCGGAGGGAAAACAGAAGAGAAAGAGAAGAGGTAAAACTAAGTTGCTTCTTTGACAAACGAGTGAAAACAAAGAACCTTGAAGAGGTTAAGCCATTTCGAGAAAAGAATACAATGGAAATGAACGAAGTTGAAAACACTTCATTAGAAAAGAGGAATAAGGAAGAACAACTTCAGGCAGCACTCCGATTGAAAAGAAAAGGAATTGAATAAGAACTTGATAAGATGATAGAACTTGAAAAGAGGGCATGACACTCCGGTTAAATGGATAATCATGAAAAGAACATGAGCTTTGACAAAATGAGATGATGGGTTAAAATAACAACATCGCAATGCCTCCGGAACGAAAGAATAGAAGATAGATAATTGAGATAGGAGAATGGAGAAGAAAAAGCCAACTTCTGCCGCAAAAGTGCTTGAAAAGACATCTTTAGAAGAAGGGTCGAACGGAGTTGTTGGATTAACAACAATGAAAGGATAAGCTTGATGTGGTCTTATGGAATACATCTCAAATTATGAGGTGACAACCTGCCACTCACGGGAAAAAGAATTGGATTGATAAGAACAAGGAGACGAGAAACTTATTTCACCGGGAGGATAGATGAAGAACTTGGATCATATATGAGCACCATAAATAGCAACAATCCTTAGGGAATGCTTATGGTGAAATATAACGCAAGATAACTCCAAAGAAGAGATTGATGGATTTAAAATACCTCATTCTTGATAACCTGTGAATCACGAAGCACGAAGGGAAATTAACAAGAATGACATAACACCACCTCAAAAGATATGCGTGAAAGAATTGCACTCCGGGTTGCGAGATGAAGAGAGCTAGAGCTCCTTAGAAAAGAATCTCGATGAAAACTTTGAGGAGGAATATAAATCCTTGATGAACCATCATGTAGAACCTTCATGAAGAACTCCGGTAACAAAAGGATGATCAAACGAGAGGAAAGAGAAGTTAAAAACATAATGTGAAACCTTGCAATGATTGGATGAAACTTTGCGACGAGATAAAATGGAAACTTGGAACTCCGGAAAACAAAAAATGAAACAAATGAAAACGAGAATTTGATGAGCCTCCGGAACAGGGAATTGAGTTCACTCGATGAAACAAAAATAAGAATTACATTATGCTCATCCTTCACCAATTAAATTGATGACAAACAAAGGATTTGGCATACTACTTATTCTCGTAGAAAGGATTAAGATAGATATAGCGCAACCTTGAGAAGGTCTTCTACGAACCACCGGTAAAATTGGAAAGAATGAGTGAATTGATACAATAACGTATAAAGAAGGATCTTGAACGAACCACCGTAAGAATTCAAAATGAACGAAGGTACATGAGAGAGTTTAGATACAAAAGAATGAAGAGGTCATGAACTGATTAGAGGATATTTGAATGATGCACCGGCAAGATTTGGAGAATGAGGGCTGAAAGCTGAGAATGAATAAACCTGAATTGATGGACTCCGGATGAATCAAATTGAAAAGAGTCTTGAATTGCTCCGAATAGGTGAAAGGAATTGTCACAATCAAAACAATTATGAGAGGATGGCCTTGAACCAGAACCACGAATCTCTGAGAGAACGGATAAGATATGGAGGTAAAACTCTTCTTCGGTCTTCAAAATCTGAGAATGACAATGATAAACACCACCAAATTGTTGAGATACTCCGGGATGAAAATTAGAAAGGTTGAACCAACGATGAAAGAATTTGAAAGATCTTGGAGAAATACATATGACTGATGACAATTCATTCTTACGTCAAGCTTTAGAAGATTTGAGAATATCTCCGGGAGAATAAGAAGAGTCAGGTAAGATCCTGGAAAAAGACCTGTGGGTTAGGGCCCACTCAAAAGAAACACCGTAGAACGATTTAAAAGAGAGAATGCACCGGTTGAGGTAAATGGCTTGAGTGAGAGAACATCCTCAAAAGATCTTGAACGAATGCAGAGTGGAAACACGAATCTTCGAGATATCTTGAGCACTCCGGAACAATTAAATAGCGAGAAGTGAATTATTATGAGGTGCACCGGTATGAGATGGTATTTGAAACAAGGAAAAGGGATATGATCAACAAAGCTTGACTTGAAACCGCCGGAGATGAAAAGAATGAAGAATGACGAACTTGTAGCTTCCTTAGCATCTTCATGAGAATCACCGGATAAGAACATTGATTGAAAAGAAAGAAGAGACTTCGCATCAATAAGATGGATACTTGATTAAGATATATGAGTCCTTGAAGAAAACAAGGGTGGGAGGGTGGGAAAAACAAAGACAACTTGGAGATGGATGAAACAAACACCGTTGAGAAGAACTGATACTTGATCAAGCGGATGTTGAAAACGATAGGATTCACTTGAAGAGAAACACGCCGGTTGAAAAAGGATTGACAGCACAATCTCTATGATCAAGAAGGATTGGTATTCACATCGGAGTATGAGAACACCACTTCAGGAAGGTATGGAATCAACATTTGCCATTGAAGCAACTCAAATACCACAACTGAAAACAAAACAAAGGATTGGCTTGCAGAGTAAGCCGGAACAAACATATGGTAGAGATTTCGTCCGAAGTTTTCGTGGTGGGTCCTACACGGGCTCGATCGTACAACACCATCATGTACAAGGCAGTGCACATGACATATGAAGCGTCCCCGAGTCAGCATAGCCAAGGACTCTTTAAGACACAACGAGACCACTGTAAACCAACCGTGGATAGGCGGACCACTAGATGTCGAACCCCAATTTCATATCATACATCTATCGGAAAGATATCCTAAGAGCTACTTGAATTCCCACTTATAAAATCCCGAAACTTTCCCGGTTATGCAATCAGGTGTTAGGGGTACGGGGGAAGCATAATATCTCACCCAAAACTAGCAAATCCTACATCCAGCTGTATCCATCCTTCAACACATAACCAAGAAACCTTCGGAACTCATTTACCTCAACCTTCGAAAAGCATCTGTTATACGAGTTATGGCAATACTCCCGAACTGCCGCCCCAGTACTGGGTGGCATCGAGGTTATCTCACCAACAACTGCATAAAAGAGATTTTCGATGTCGGCGAAAAAAATCAGGAATTCCAAAATTGCAACGATAAAATTGTGACGACAACACCTCGGAGCTCAACTCCCCGGGACACTGCCACAACCCCTAAATGTCAGGAGGCACCAAGAACAATGTTCTCGTCACAAAACCATCGGAACGATTCCAAGATACCTGCATGATCCTAAAATTTTTTTAGTGAAATTTGAGAAGAGAAGAATCAAAACTCTACGTCGGGATGCCACACCAGAGCGACGAAGGGACTGAGGAGTAAAAAGAATTCCTAACTCTCCGGTATATATAATCCTAAATGACTCAAAATATTTTTCTAGACTCAACAACGCCAGCGATTCGATCAAGCAGGGGGCTCCTAAAGTCGGGGAAGGCTCTGATACCAACTTGTAACGCCCTCCATGCGGCTATATCTCCCACGTGTCGAAGCACGACTTAGAGGCATAACCGCATTGAAAGCAATGTCGCAAGTGAGGTAATCTTCACACAAACCATGTAATACATAAGGGAAAGAGATACATAGTTAGCTTAAAATCGCCACTTCACACAATTACATGAATAAAGCATTACATCATCTGGATACACACAAGGTCCGACTACGGAAACAAAATAAAAGAAGACTACCCCAAATGCTACACAGATCACCGATCGTCCCAACTGGGCTCCACTACTGATCAACTAGAACGAAACAACTAAGGACAAGATCTTCTCCGAGCTCCTCCTTGAGCTCAGTTGCACCACCTGCACGGTTTCCTCAGCACCTGCAAACTGGTTTTGGAAGTATTTGTGAGTTACGGGGACTCAGCAATCTCACACCATCGCGATCAAGACTATTTAAGCTTATAGGAAGGGTAAAAGTATGAGGTGGAGCTGCAGCAAGCGACGAGCATACTTGGTGGCTAACATATGCAAATGAGAGTGAGAAGAGAAGGCAAAAGCATGATCGAGAAACTATGATCAAGAAGTGATCCTAGAACATCCTACGTCAAGCATAACTCCAACACCGTGTTCACTCCCCGGACTCCGCCGAGAAGAGACCATCACGGTTAGACACGCGGTTGATGCATTTTAATTAAGATCAACTTCAGGTTTTCTACAACCGGACATTAACAAATTCCCATCTTCCCATAACCGCGGGCACGGCTTTCAAAAGTTCAATCCTTGCAGGGGTGTCCCAACTTAGCCCATCACAAGCTCTCACGGTCAACGAAGGATATTCCTTCTCCCAAGACAATCCGATCAGACTCAGCATCCCGGTTACAAGACATCCTCGACAATGGCAAAACAAGTCCAGCAACACCGCCCGAATGTGCCGACAAATCCCGATAGGAGCTACACATATCTCGTTCTCAGGGCACACTCACATGAGCGCTCCATACAACTAAAACCAAACCTCGAGTTTCCCCGAGGGGGCGCTGCACAGGGCTCTAGTTTGGACCAACACTCAGAGGAGCACTGGCCCGCGGGGTGGAGGTTAAAATAATGATGACCCTCGGGATCACGACTCCCAAGGGAAAAAGAGGCTAGGTGGCGAATGGTAAAACCAAGGTTGGGCATTGATGGAGGAGTTTTATTCAAGGTGAACTATCAAGGGGTTCTCATTATAACCCAACCGTGTAAGGAACGCAAAATCCGGGAACATAACACCGATATGACGGAAACTAGGGCGGCAAGAGGGGAACAAAACACCAGGCATAAGGCCGAGCCTTCCACTCTTTACCAAGTATATAGATGCATTAATTAAATAAGAGATATTTTGATATCCCAACAAAATATCCATGTTCCAACAAGGAACAAACTCCAATCTTCACCTGCAACTAACAACGCTATAAGAGGGGCTGAGCAAAGCGGTAACATAGCCAAACAATAGTTTGCTGGGACAAGGTGGGTTAGAGGCTTGGCTTAACAATATGGGACGCATGATAAGCAAGTGGTAGGTATCACAGCATAGGCATAGCAAAAGAGCGAGCAACTAGCAAGCAAAGATAGAAGTGATTTTGAGGGTATTGTCATCTTGCCTGAAATCCCGCAAGGAAGAAGAACGAGTCCATGAAGAAGACAAACGAACGTAGTCGAATAGGTCCTCACAAACGCGACGTAATCGGAACCAACCCGAAGAAGCAACACCGGAAAGAAGCACACAACATAGTAAACAACCAACACATGAACATGGCATGATATGCGGGATGCGGTATGTGATGCATATGCATGATTTGGAAAGGAATGATTCAACCTGGCCTCAACTTGGAAATCCAAGAGTGCCACTGGCAATATGAGTTGATTTTGGTCAAAATCGATATAAAGATCACCGGAATCAGATGCACGGTTTGGAAATGGCAAGCAAAACAAATATGGCACCGGTCTGCGACAATCAGCAAGTAGCCTCCTAAATGCATCAGGATAAATATGCTACAGCACTCAAGCATGACAACAAAAAACATGGCAGGGATCCACTCATGATGCTTGACACAAGATGAACACGGAGCTACAGCTAATTCGTCCATTAACAGGTTCAAACAAGCATGGCAAAAGTGCAAATGATAACAGGTTCCAGACTTAGTGAAATTAACACAAGTCTGGAATTAATCATCAGGAAGCAATCTTTAGAGCATGAAAAACTACATGCTACAGGAACATATCGTGGCAGAGAAATGCATGGCATGAAGCTACTCTAAGCACTAAACAAACGTCCCTTAGTGACCATGAGTCAAAAGGGATCATAAAATACAATTGCAAGCATGTGAACATGGCAAAAACATAAACAAATTCAGACTTGGTGAAAAAGTGGAGCATGCAAAACAGTTTAACATGTAGGCATGTTTACGAGCTCGATGCACTCACTACAGAGCATGGCATGACAATCTAAGCATACACCCATGAAGAAGACATGTCATAGAAACTAGAGATGGCAAGAACAACAACATATCATGCACGGATCAATAACAACATCCTCGGCAAAATCGCTAAACATGTTAACAATCTGTCAGGAACATTTTATAGCAAAAGTAGAGCTCGATTGACTCAAGCTAGGATGCTCCATAAATGCAATCAAAGACATGGATGGATAAAGCACAACAATATTAACAAAAAATCCTTACTTATCATCCTCAAAAGAGGCATGGATCACTAGCAAACAATATGAACATATGGCATAAAAACAATAACAGGACAAGGACTTAGTGAAATACCAAGTCCCTGAAATCAGCATCATTGAGTAAGCTACTTTGCATGCTTGTGCTAGTCACAAAAAATATCACAAAAATACATGGCATACACCCCTGTAAACATGGCATGGCATTCTACAAAACACATGTAGGTCTCAGCATCATAGCATGGACACATTAATCATGGCAAAAATGACAAAAGGCCATTCGCTGAAACAGATCTGACATATTCCTCACATAGCCCTCTTCCAACAGCATTTTGATATGCTACACGTACGAATCGGAGCCATGGATGCAGAGATACGATGCGAAGAAAAATGCAAAAATAACTGGAATCTGGGGACTTAGCCAAAATTGTACCTCCCGAAACGGACCTAGGGTTTCGGGGCACGCCGTACGAGGTTCGCCAGAAGGTCACCGGAAGCTCGCGAAAGAGGCGGCGCGGGCGTGTGTTGGCGCCGGCGGCGATGCACGGTGGCCGAAGCAGCTCGGCGGCGAGGCGTGAAGGCCGGTGGCGGCGCACGCGGCGTACTGGGCGGCGGCGGCGCAGGATCGCAGGCGGCGGGGCAGGCGCGCGGGGCGCGGCCCGGGTGTGGTCCGGGGCGGGCCGGCCTCGGGCCCCGGCGGGCCTGGCGGCAGGGAGGGGAGAGAGGGGGCGCGGGCGACACATGGCGGCGGCGGATTCGCTGGAGGGGGCGGCGGAGCTGAGGTGGCGTCCTATGATTGGCCGGAGTGAGGTGGCTGAGGGCGGCGGATATGTCCGGCCGGTGGTGGGAATTTTGTCCGGCGACGCGAGGAGCGGGGCTAGGGTTTCATCCGCGGAAATTCGGGGAGGCACCCATATATGTAGGTAGAGGGAGCTAGGAGAGTCCAAATGAGGTGCGGTTTTCGGCCACGCAATCGTGATCGAACGACCGAGATGATGGAGGAGGTTTAGGTGGGTTTTGGGCAACTTTGGAAGGGTGTTGGGCTGCAACACACACGAGGCCTTTCCGGTCCCTCTGTTAACCGTTGGAGTATCAAACGAAGTCCAAATGGCACGAAACTTGACAGGAGGTCTACCGGTAGTAAACCAAGGCCGCTTGGAAAGTCTCGGTACAATCCGAAAACGTTTAAGACCCGCACACGAAAAGAGGTAGAAAGGGACACCGGGTGACATAGGAGCGCCGGATTGCAAAACGGACAACGGGGAAAATGCTCGGATGCATGAGACAAACATGTATGCAAAGGAAATGCACATGATGACATGATATGAAAAGCATGACACGCAAGCAATGACAAGACAACAACGGAGAATAACTGGAAGACACCTGGCACATCGGTCTCGGGACGTTACACTGAGTTGTTCGATGTTCAAGAAGATTGATTCTCTTAGTGTTTCTTTTTTCTCTCGTTGTCGTGTTGGTTGAAGTTTCCGAAGCAAGACGTCGAGACAAAGATGGTGATGAATCAACGTTCTTACGAAGTGCAACCTGGATCGTGAAGATTGTGTTAGTGGTGTTTCCCCTTCATCTTACCCTACGCTTGAATCTCGGGATGAGATTCTTGTTTAGTGGGGGTGAGTTGTCACATCCCTAGCTTCTGGTAATGCACTAGGCTAGCCTCATGTGTGCATCATGTTTAATATTGAAAGAAACTTGAAATGGGGATGATTCAAAACCCCCAGCACCTCTTAAACCAACTAGGGTTACTAAATAATTTTCTCAATGAACTTGAAATGCCCTTCTAAAATGTTCATCATCTTTGCCTTGGTCCAGAACCTCTGACAAAAATGGTGCACAATTTTCTAGGACACATAAGGTCACTGAATTAAATCATATGCTATTTGTAGTTGGGTATTTAAATGCTATATATTGTTTTAAGTGCTCAATTAATTCTGAACTTAAGTGAGGGCTGTTAGGAATAATCCAAACATAGCCCACAATTATCTTCAGGATTTTTGAAAACATTTTGGTATTTTTAATAAAACTCAGAAGTTGCAGAAAACTAGAAAAACAAAAACTGAAAACTGAGAGAGAGGGAACTCACCTGGCAACGCACCTGGCAGGCCCACTGGCCAGAAGCGGTTGTCTTCAGCCTCTGCCAGTAGTCAGAGGCGTGTCGACAGCGCGCGCGCCCGAGCTCCACCTCATGCTTGCCACCGAGGCGCCCCACAGCCCCCTCTGCCTCTCCCCTCACTCTCTGCTCTCTCCCTCGCTCTCTAGCCCCTTCCTCGTAGCTCACCCGAGAGCGACTGCCGCCGTTCGCTACCACCGTGCCTAGAGCCACCCCCTCACCCTTCCGCCATGCCCAAAGGCTCCGCCTCGACGCCACAGAGCTCCAAGACGAACCACGCGCCCGCGAGACGCCCGAAGGGACTCCATCATCTTCATCTTCGCCGTCGGCCGCCGGAGATCTCCCTCGCCGCCCCGCTCACTCCAGCCTCTTCCCGAGCTCGCCAACCCCTCCATTTGATCCATTGTGAGCATCTGCGTCGATCCCTCCTCTCTCCTGGCTCTTTTCCTCCTACTAACACTGTTGCCCGTCGCGGCCGAGAGCTCGGCTCCGCCGGCCATGTCGCCGCGTTGGCCACTGTCACATAGAGCTGCAACCAAGCACATAGCCGTGCTCAGCGCAATGCCAGAAGCCCAAAACCCCCTCCAGCTGCTCCTGCCGTGCTTCGCAACACCGAAACCGCAGAGACCCAAACTCCAGCCGCTGCATTCGTGCTCGCTGCCATCGACTCAGACCACCCCAGCTCCTCCCGCTTGGCCTACCAGATGCGCGCGAGCCCCAGTTACGCATAGGACCAAACCGCGGTTGATTTGGTCGTCCGTGGGCAAATTCCGAGCCCCTCCACCGGGCTTCACCGGCGACGAGTCGTGGACCAAGTCCGGCGGGTTTGACCCCGCTTGACTGGGGTTTGACTTCCCCCCTGACCCACAGACGTGTGGGCCGCCCCTGTTAAATATTAGTTAGATTAGTTTAGCGCTAATTATCCTAGATTAGTGCCTAACCTAACACTAACTAACTCTGTTAAGTTAGTTATGACACTGACACGTGTAACCCACAGGCCAGGTTTGACCTGGACCATGCCCTGTTGACCTGCTAACGTCATGATGACGCAGTGCTGATGTAGTAAAATCTTTCTGGAATTGAGATAAATCAGGAAAGGTTTAGAAATTCCAGAAAATGCTTTAAACTTTGAAAAATCATAGAAAATCAACCGTAGCTCAGAATTAAATAAATTATATATGAAAAATTATCAGAAAAATCCAATCTATCCATTCATGCTATTTCCATGCATGTTTGAGAAACTTATGCCTGCTGATCAGGTCAAATCAAATGTTGGCATGTAAATAATCACATATGGAGTTTGAATTTGAACCTTTGGTTCAAACCAACTTCATTTAAATCATTGCTAGTTGCATTAATTAGCTCAAATCACAACATGTTGTCATCTCATGATCATGCATCATATTGTGCATCGCATTGATTGTGTTCTTCCTTGTTTGCCGGTAATTGTCCCCTCTCGGTAGACGACGTTCCGACGATGAGATCGATCACACCGATGAAGAACTATTCTATCTTCAGAAGTGCCAGGCAAGCAAAACCCCCTTGTTCATTTCGATACAATCCCACTCTCTCGCTCCTGCTCTCTTTTACTGCATTAGGACAACAACGATTCAACTGTTACATGATGCGGTAGTTGAACCCCTTTCCTTTGCATGACCGGTCATTGCCACAGTAAATAGATGAAACCCACTAGCATGAGTAGGACTTATTTGAGCCCTGGTGTGCCTACTCATTCATGCTTGTTTGTCATGCCTGATATTGCTTAGAGTTGAGTCAGGTCTGATTCATCGGGGATGAATTAGAGGTGTGGGAACATGTCCTACTATTGTGAGCTAAGTGTGTGAACATGATTTGGTAAAGGTATCGGTGAGTGGCCATGTAGGAGTACATGGTGGGTTGTCTCATTGAAGCCGTCCTCAGGAACCGAGTTCTGTGTTTGTGATCCATGAACATCTATTATCACGCATTGGAATGCTTAAGTGCCTCTCTCGACTTATTAATCAACCTGATCTCTGTCCAGGAGTTGCAACTAGTTTCTGGTGCTTGTAGGTTGTGTTAGTAGTCTACGAAGTGGTACCTGTTACAGGTGGGCTTGGGACAGACTAGGAACCGTGGCACGGTGTACCAAGTATAGATCCATCTGTCGAGGTGGGCTTGGGAACCCTGCACACATCGTTTGGGGCCGTGAGCGACACCCCGGCAGGATATCCTTGCGGATGGAACCCGAATAGGCGATAAACCTGGACTAGAGACTTGTTGGTTAGTCAGGTCGTGGCCGACTCCCTCGCCAGGCTTCCGCTTGAATGTTGCCGAGATACACGATGTGTACATGGTGGTAAGTGGCGAGAGCGTGTGTGAAGAAGTACACCCTGCAGAGTTAACATCATCTATTCGAATAGCCACGGTAAAGGACTTCCGGGTTGCCTGTACAGTTCATAGACAAGTGAAAGTGGATACTCTAAAATGCGCAAGATAAGCATGAGTGCTATTGATGGTGTTCTCGTAGGGAGACAGGAGCGGATCCATAGTGGTGTATTGATATGGTGAATACGTGGACTCGTGTGCGCCACCTCAAAAGAGTTACTTGCAGTCGTAGTTCAGGATAGCCACCGAGTCAAAGCTGGCTTGCTACAGTTAAACTCCACTACCCCTTTGTTCATACCGATGCATATGTAGATAGTTCTGATGTAAGTCTTGTTGGGTACATTTGTACTCACGTTTGCTTAATTTATGTTTTACAGAGAGACTTCGGTCTCGCTAGTAGTTCCATGTGGACTTCGACGTTTAGCTCATTTCCTCAGCTACGATCTTGTACCCTTGGGAGGGTCTTATAGATAGTCAGGCTCCTCAGCCTTCTTCATTTGTAGTTGTCTGTACTCAAACAAGTTAAGCTTCCGCATGTGCTTGTTGCTTGTATGCTCTGTATGTTGGGTCATGAGCCCCATGTTTGTAATATCTCGCTCCTCAGAGCCTAATGAATAAGTGCTTTGAGTCGTAGAGTTTTGTTGTGATGCCATGTTGTATTTACATATATCGAGCATATTGTGTGTATGATTGAAATGCTTGATATGTGTGGGATCCGACAACCTAGTTGTTTATCCTTGGTAGCCTCTCTTATGGGGAAATGTAGTCTTGTGCTTCCATGAGCCATAGTAGTCCGCTACAACCCGGTTCACCGGAATCCTGATTGCCCGGCACTACTGCTCCGGAAAACTTGACTGGCCGGCATGTGATTCACTTCGTTCCTGTGTCTGTCCCTTCGGGGAAATGTCACGCGGTGATATCCGGAGTCCTGCCTAGCCTGCTACAGCCCGGTTCACCGGAGTCCTGTTAGCCCAGTGCTAGAGCCCGGATTCGCACGCTGCTGACCGACATACTCGATGTTGATTCATGTATGCCTGTCCCTGTAAGTTAGTGCCACTTTGGGTTCACGACTAGTCATGTTGGCCCGGGTTCTCTTTCATATGGATGCTAGCAACACTATCATATACGTGAGCCGAAAGGCGCAAACAGTCCCGGTCCATGGTAAGGCGACACCCGTGGGAATACCGTGCGTGAGGCCACAAAGTGATATCAGGTGTTACCGGCTAGATCGATGTGACTTGGAATCGGCGTCCTGAGACCCTCCCCCCTAGTCCGAATAGGACAAGGAAAGGGGGGCGGCGCCCCCCTTCCTTCTTCTCCTCCACCTCTTTCCCCCCTCTCTCCTAGTCCAACAAGGAAAAGGGGGGAGTCCTACTCCCGGTAGGAGTAGGACTCCTCCTTGTGTCGGAGTAAATAGCCATGGGTAGCCTAGCCGGCTTCCCCTGGCCCTTGTGAAAAAATTACGAGCCCGTCCGGCTCTCAATAATCCAAGACGTGGGGCCGCCTTCCCCTTGCTGGCTGTCATCCAGGCCGGCTTTCGGAAGGCAGCCCGACTTTAGCCCTCGCGAAGAAAGCTGCGGGAGGGCCGACTTCGAGAAGCTGGCCGCGAGAAGGCCGACTCCAAGAAGCCGGCTCCCTTGAAGCAGTCGAGACCATAACCCCAAAGTTCGCATCCACCTAGCGGCGATGTGACAGGGCGTGGCTACAGTAAAGCCTGCCACCCCCAAATCCCGGAGCACGATCGGCACAGTGCGCCATACGGGTGACCATGACCCGCACGGCGCAACACTGTTGCCATGTTGACCCTGACGCCATCCACGACGGACTACCAGTGCGGCCCACGGGCGGTGGGTCCCTTCGGGCAGAGAGACACCCGAAGGCGGCCACACCTCCCCCAGTCGGCCCAAGAGAGAGCCGGCTCCCCGCAGTCGGCTTGCCATCTTCCTCGAAGGAGACGCCCCATTAAGGAGACAAGACGTGGTGAGGCTACAGTAATCGCCCACCGAGCGGCGGTACTGTAGCCACGCCTACCACGACGAAGCCCACGTCACCAAGATGGAGCAACAGTATCCAGCTGCCGACCAGGACCCGGACAGTGGGGCCTGCCTGTCGACCGAGGAGCCGGCAGCCGGCGGGACCCACCAGTCGGCGGGCCCCAACGGCCGGCGCAGAAGCCGGCGAGCGCAGTCACAGACGGCTGGGCCCCGCACCCAGTCGGATTACCATTGTACCCCGGGGGGTAGGCCTATATAAACCCCCCGGGGCACCCATGCAAAGGGTTCGACCCCCAGCTAGTTTTAGACCCCACACAAGGAGAAGAAGCAAGCTAGCCGTGCCCTTCTTGCTCCTCCCACCGAACAGCTCAAGGAGCATTGTGTAGCTACTTGTCCATCTAGTGATCATGCGGAGACCCCGCAAAGCAGCAGTAGGGGTGATATCTCCACGGAGAGCCCCGAAGCTGGGTAAGATTCGTCGGCGTGCATGTCTTCGCCTCATCCTGTTTCTAGGCACCGGCGACGTCTTACTGGCTCCCACAATGATAAGCCACCCGTTGGCATATGTCGCACCTACCACCCGACATTTGGCGCCCACCGTGGGGCCAGGTGCACCGTCGTCCAGAGACCTGTTCTGGACGGGAACCCTCTTCCTCCCCAGCGAGCGTAGCCAGCCCGGCACGCCCGATGGCGCTTGCCACGACGCGCTGCAAGTCGTCACCAGCATCTGCGCGGCGAGCAGCCTCGCCGATCTCCTCGACGAAACCCTCATCTCTGACGAGCTCGCCTCCGATGCGGGCACCGACCACCTCGCCAACCTCCTCGGCCAGCTCCATGTCTCCAGCGAGACCGCTGTGGATCTGGAGTCGGCTGGCTCCGCCGACCCGATGCCTGTCGACACCGACACGGCCTCCTTCGACACCTTCCCCACCAACGTCGCGATCTACAACGACCCGCTTCCTCGGACCGACGGCCGCGATACTGTCACCACCGAGGTGATGGTCATCGGCCACGGCGGCCCGGCCGACAAGAGCGCCCACGACGCCCCGCACGCGGTGGCCCATGACTTATCCATCCCCCTCCTGGCTGATGCCGACGACAAAGCACTGGAGGCACGCCGCCTCGCCCTCCTTGCAGAGGGCCGGAGGCTGGCTTCCGTGAGACGCCTCACTGAGGCCTACCAGCGCGAAGCTGACCGCGCCGCCTTTGGCACGCCGGCCCCAGGCGGGCCAAGCCGGGCCGGCGTTGTCAAGCAACGTGGCGCCGTCATCGCCGACACACTGGGAGTCGACCGCCCGGTCTATGCCACTCCGCTCGAGAACTTGCATGCCGCCCAGGCGGCCGTGGACGAGTTGGATGGCTTGGAGGCCGAAGAACTCCCCTACATGACCCGGCGCATCCAACAACTGATTGACGCGGCCGCACGGCGGCACGAAGCAGACGCCCGCATGGGAAGCCCTCCCCCGCGCTGAGATCACGGCGCGACGTCCCGAACACCGACTACGAGCAACGCCTGCGCGCGGCGCGAGAAAGAGCCGGCGGCCAGCCGAAGCCGGACCCGAATCTCCATCGAGCGAGACGCGAACGACCATCCCCGAGCCATGGAATGGCGGGGCAACCCGCCTCCGCCTCGACCCCGTGGAGAGAGATATCCCACCACGCCGCCAGTGGCGCACCCGACTCTCAGCGGCCGACTAGGTCATCGCGAAGGAGTCGGCGAGAACGACGCCCGCCATCGGATCGACCGCCTGGCGCGATCCCTGGCGCTGGAAGAAGAAGACGATGTTGGCCCGCCTTGTTTCGGACCCCGCATCCGCGACGAGCCTTTCCCCAAAGGGTTCTCGCTCCCAAGAGACACGCCCAAGTACAACGGCTCCGTGAAGCCGGAAGATTGGTTGATCGACTACTCCACGGCGGTCAGCATAGCCAATGGCAACCGGCGCGTTGCCGTGAAGTACGTGCCCCTCATGCTGCAAGGCACGACACGGACCTGGCTCAACAGCCTCAAGCCTCTCAGCATTAACACCTGGCTAGATTTCACCGAAGCTTTCATCCGCAACTTCACCAGCACCAACAAGCGGGCTCCCAAGCCCAGGCAGCTCTCCTTGTGCGTATAGGGCCCAGCCGAGTCCACTCGCGACTACCTCACGAGTTGGGCCGAGCTCCGCAATTCTTGCAAGGGGGTGCACGATGTGCAAGCCATCGAATACTTCACTGCCGGGTGCCGAGAAGGTACCCTCCTCAAGCACAAGCTCCTTTGCGACGAGCCGACTACCCTCGACGAGCTTCTGGACATAGCGGACAAATACGCCACCGCCGACTCTTCGATGAAGACCGAGCTCCGGGTAGACGCGTCCGGGAAAGTACTCAACCCAGCGCCCAAGACGCCGGCAGGGGATTTCGGCTGACGCCCACACCCGAACGACCACAAGCGCAAGGGCCCTGCGCCGCCTCCCGCCAGTCGGCAGGTGGCCACGGTCGAAGACGCGCTGCCTGAAGGGCGACCCGCGCCCAAGAAGCCCAAGGGCGGCCGGCCGGCTTGGCAGCCGGCTTTCTCCTACGAGCAAACTCTCGACGCCCCGTGCAAATTCTATAGCGGCGCGAAGCCGTCCAACCACACAACCCGGAAGTGCCATTGGCTCACCCGAATCTCTAATGGCGAGGGGCTCGCGCCGCCTCCACCTGCCGGCCCGCCGCCTCCGGCCGCTCGGCCCGCAGTCGGAGCCGTGCATGACGAATTCCCCGACGAGCAAGCAACCTACATCGTCTTTACAAGCCAGCTCGAAGACCGGCGCGGCAAACGCCGAGAGCACCAGGAAGTCAGCGTGGTCGCTGCCAACCCCGCCGGACACATGCATTGGTCAGAAAAACCCATCAGCTGGAGCCGGGCCGACCACCCAGAGGTGATGCCGTCTCCCGGCTCTTATGCGTTGGTCCTGGAAGCCACCCTCGCGACGGACAGACGCGCTGCCCGCTTCTCCAGCGTGCTGATAGACGGCGGGAGCAGCATCAACATCCTGTACCGTGACACCCTGGAGAAGCTAAATGTCAAGACGAAGCAGCTCATGCCTACTCAGGCAGTGTTTCATGGCATCGTACCCGGCTTGTCCTGCGCCCCCATTGGCAAGATCAAGATTGATGTACTCTTTGGGGACAAGGAGCATTTCCGCCGGGAAGCGATCTGGTTTGAAGTGGTGGACCTGGAGAGCCCCTACCACGCGTTGCTAGGCCGACCCGCCTTGGCCAGGTTCATGGCAGTTCCGCACTATGCATACCTCAAGATGAAGATACCAAGTTCCAAGGGCGTCATCACCGTAGCCGGCGATTACAAGAAGTCTTCCGAGTGCCCTGCTGCCAGCAGCCGGCTGGCCGAGTCCCTTGTTATTGCCGAAGAGAAGAAGATGTTGGACCGGGTCGTGGCCATGGCCAGCAAGCAACCAAACCAGTCCCCCGACCCCAAGGAGTATGATGCCCAAGGATCTTTTCAGCCGGCCAAAGAAACCAAGAAGATACCCCTTGACCCCGAGCACCCCGAGAGGTTTGCCGTCCTCTGGGCAAGCCTGAACAGCAAATAGGAAGGCGAGCTCGCCGATTTCCTCCGTGAGAATCGGGACGTCTTTGCATGGTCCCCCAAGGACATGCCGGGTGTTCCGAAGGAATTCGCCGAGCACAAACTACACGTCCGAGAAGACGCGAAACCAGTCAAGCAGCCCCTTCGCCGACTATCAGAGGAAAAGAGAAGGATTGTAGGGGAGGAGATAGCCCGGCTTCTGGCAGCCGGCTTCATTATGGAAGTCTTCTTTCCAGAGTGGCTTGCCAACCCGGTCCTCGTGTTAAAGAAGAACAACAAGTGGCGCATGTGTATAGACTACACAAGCCTCAACAAGGCCTGCCCTAAAGATCCCTTTGCCCTGCCGAGGATTGACCAAGTGATAGACTCCACGGCCGGATGTGAGCTGTTGAGTTTCTTGGATGCTTACTCAGGATATCACCAGATAAAGCTAGATCCGGACGACCGCCTGAAGACCGCCTTCATCACGCCATTTGGAGCCTTCTGCTACCTGACTATGACGTTCGGCTTGAGAAATGCCGGTGCCACTTTTCAGCGTTGCATGCAGAAGTGCCTCCTCAAGCAACTCGGCAGAAACGCTCATTGTGGTGAAGATGGAGAAGCGCGGCACCTTGCTGGAAGACCTCAAAGAAACATTTGAGAACATACGCCGGTTCCGAATCAAGCTCAACCCCGAGAAATGCGTGTTCGGAGTGCCAGCCGGCCAGCTCCTAGGCTTCCTAGTCTCCGAACGCGGCATCGAATGCAACCCGGTGAAGATCAAGGCCATCGAGAGAATGGCGATCCCCACCAAGCTTCGAGACATCCAGAAGTTCACTGGATGCTTGGCCTCCTTGAACCGCTTCATCAGCCGGCTCGGAGAGAAAGCTCTCCCCCTCTACCGCCTCATGAAGAAGAGCACTCACTTCGAGTGGAATGACCAGGCCGACCAAGCTTTTCACGAGCTGAAGAAGATGCTGGCCACGCCGCCCGTCCTAGTGGCGCCGACTGAGAAAGAGCCCATGCTCCTTTACATTGCCGCAACCAGCCGGGTGGTCAGCACCGTCATCGTAGTCCAACGCCCAGAAGAAGGCCGAGCCCAGCCGGTCCAGAGGCCGGTGTACTATTTGAGCGAGGTGCTATCAGCCTCAAAGCAGAACTACCCGCACTACCAGAAGATGTGTTATGGCGTGTACTTCACCGCCAAGAAGCTGAAGCCCTACTTTCAAGAGCATCCCATCACGGTCGTATGCACCGCCCCGCTGGCCGAGATCATAGGCAGCTAGGACGCGTCCGGCCGGGTGGCGAAGTGGGCCATTGAGCTGGCCCCTTACACGATCTTCTACCAGCCCCGCACCGCCATCAAGTCTCAAGCACTGGCCGACTTCCTCGTCGACTGGGCCGAGACCCAGTACCTGCCGCCAGCTCCCGACTCCACCCATTGGCGCATGCACTTTGACGGGTCCAAGATGCGCAGCGGCTTGGGAGCTGGCGTCGTCCTTACCTCTCCCAAAGGCGACAGGCTCAGATACATGCTGCAGATTCACTTTTCCGCCTCCAACAATGTAGCCGAGTACAAGGCACTCATACATGGGCTCCGGCTTGCCAAGGAACTCGGCATCCGCCGGATCCTATGTTATGGCGACTCAGACTTGGTCATTCAGCAATCATCCGGCGACTGGGACACCAAGGACGCAAATATGGCAAGCTACCGCTTCCTGGTTCAACAACTCAGTGGATACTTTGAAGGATGCGAGTTCCTCCACGTACCGCGAGCCGACAACGAGCCAGCCGATGCCCTGGCTCGAATAGGCTCCACTCGGCAAGCAATACCAACCGGCGTCGCTCTACAACGCCTCCTCAAGCCGTCCATCAAGCCATCTCAAGAGTCCGATTCCATCTTCGTACCGCCTGACCCCGACGCGGCCGGGTCTGGCTCGAAGAACCAAGCAGGCGACCCTGGGACTTCAGTAGTCGGCCCGGGGACTTCGGCAACTGGCTCGGGGACTGCCACACCCGGCTCGGGGACTGCAGTAGCCGGCCCGGGGATTGCACCAACACAACAGCCGGCGGCTGACTCCAGCATTTCATCACCCAGCCCGCCCACCCTGGTGGCAGGAGCCACATTGGCAGTAGGAGAAGTCGCGGCTCCGTCATGGGCTCAGTCCATCCTCAACTTCCTAGTAAACCAAGATCTGCCGGCTGACGAAACAGAGGCAAGACAAGTCCAACGTCGAGCCGGAGCATACACAATCGTCAACAGAGAACTCGTCAAGCGTAGTGTCACTGGACTCCTTCAATGGTGCGTCGAGCAAGAGAAGGGCATTGCAATCCTCAGAGACATTCACCAAGGAGAATGCGGCCACCATGCGGCTTGAAGATCACTCGTCGCCAAAGCTTTCCGCCATGGTTTCTTTTGGCCGACTGCTCTGGATGACGCCAAAGAATTAGTTAAATATTGCAAAGGGTGCCACCTCTTCAGCTCCAAGCAACACATGCCGGCTTTGGCACTCAAGACCATTCCCCTCACCTGGCCCTTCGCCGTTTGGGGACTGGACATGGTGGGCCCATTCAAGACGGCATGCGGCGGCATGACGCATTTGCTCGTCGCCATGGACAAATTCACCAAGTGGATTGAGGCAAAGCCGATCAAGAAGATAAATGGGCCGACTGTTGTGACATTCATCGCAGACATAACAACTCGGTACGGCGTGCCACACAGCATCATCACCGACAATGGCACGAATTTTGCCAAAGGAGCCTTGGCACGTTTCTGCGCAGCGCAAGGTATCCAGCTGGACTTAGCGTCCGTCGCCCACCCGCAGTCAAACGGCTAGGTCGAGTGAGCCAACGGCCTCATCCTCTCCGGCATCAAGCCCCGACTGGTCATACCACTGGAGCGTTCAGCCGGCTGTTGGCTCGATGAGCTGCCGGCTGTCCTCTAGAGTCTGCGCACTACCCCAAACAAGTCAACCGACTTCACTCCTTTCTTCCTCGTGTACGGCGCCGCGGCGATCATCCCAACCGACATCGAGTTCGACTCGCCTCGGGTAACCATGTACACGGAGGCGGAGGCCAAGGAAGCACGAGAAGACGGCGTCGACCTGCTGGAAGAAGGCCGGCTGTTAGCCCTCAGCTGGTCTGCCATCTACCAGCAGGGTTTGCGCCGCTACCACAGTCGGAAGGTCAGGCCAAGATCTTTCCAAGAGGGTGACCTTGTGCTCCGGCTGATCCAGCGAACAGCCGGCCAGCACAAGCTCTCGGCCCCTTGGGAGGGCCCCTTCGTCATCAGCAGAGCTCTAGGCAACGACTCCTACTACCTAATCGACGCGCAGAAGCCCAAGGCACGCAAGAGAGATGACTCCGGCAAGGAGTCGGAACGACCATGGAACGCCAACCTCCTTCGAAGATTTTACAGTTGAAATGCAGTATGTATCACGCTAACTTTTGTACTAAGTACGAGACAATAGGCCCCCCAAGGAGGGCTCGGGGACTGCCATCTTTTATCTATGAATGAAAAGTATCATGCTTATGACCTTGTCATTTCATTTACTTGTTCCGTCCGGCACCGGGTTCGACTAGTCGGCCCGGGGACTGGCCGACTGGAGTTATATTAGAAGTCCTACCCGCGGTCAGAAAAGTAGGGTGCCGACACCCAGGCTTAGCTCTTGCCAAAGTCGCAGTTCAAAGAACCGGCTGTCCGGCTGGCAAGAGTCAAAAGCAGGAAAGGATGCCCACACGAAAAATGGCCAGGGACCAATGGACTAATATAACGAAAGCCGGTTTGCCGCCTACCACCGACCGACTACCAAAGTAGCCGGCCGGCCGGTTTCCATTCACTTCACTTCAATCCAAGAAAGCTCGAGTACTTGCCTCCCCAAAGAGGGAAGGCGGCAAAGGAAAAAGCCTAAGGATAAAAAGCATACGTGAATGGAAACCAGAGATGCACATAATAATATTTACATAAAAGACCTCCAATAGGCCAGCATTCAACATAGTTTGGATACACCCCCAGTGGGTGGAACTGCGAAAGCTTAATAAAGATTGTTCAAAAGGCAACAAGCAGGAAAAATAAGGACGACAGGTCAAGCTGGCGGAGCGACCAACGAGCCGGGCTGGTCGGTGGAGACGGTCGTGCCGGCTGAAGGAGTGGCCGGCTGGCGAACCTCGGCTTGATCACTGCCTCTCGCAGAGGGCGCGCTTCCACACGCCTCGTTGCTGGAGGCACGGTCAGCCTGAGGCCGGCCGGTTGTTCCACTAGCCGGCTCGACGTCTTCACCATCCTCTTCTTCGTCATCCTCGCCCTCGTCGCTGGAGGCGATCTCCTCTGCCGAGTCCTCGCCCACCGCCGGGTTCAGCCCGAACCACTCCTCCGGCTGGGCAACGCCGTCATCATTGATTTCAGGCGCGAAAACGCTGATGTCGGTGCACTCGGCGATCGTCGAAGCACGCTGGGCGATAGCCGGCCGCACCTCCTACAGCTCCGCATCGGCCTCTAGCCGCCAAGTGCGCAGCTGGTCCAGGTTCAGCCCTGGGTACCAAGCTCGAGCGAACTCCAACGCCCGCCCGGCTCCAAGATGGGCCGCCGACACCTTCCAAGCTTCAAAGCGACCGACTGCGACCTCCAGCCAGTCGGCAGTCCGGCTTGGGGTGCGGGGGATCGTCTCGCCGGGCCAGAGGGCGGCCAACACCTGCGCCCCGGCACGTTGGAGCCGGCGAAGCATCCGGTGAGCCGGCTGCAGCCGCGCTTGGACAGCCAAGAGCTGCTCCTCAAGTGTCCGATTCGCGTCTGGCGCGATGTTGACCCCTGCTTAACGGCACGCCTCGCAATGGGCCTCGATGGTTTGGGCGGCGAAGGCGGAGTAGCCGGGAAAGTAGTCTGCACAAGAAAATAGGCAGCAGCACAAGTCAGGCCAAAAACCAGGCGGCAAGGGGTAGGAGAGGAGCGAGGAAAGCGGCTTACCGTTGATCAAGTCCTCGATGCGGCCGAAGCCTTCATCCAGCGCTTGCCGGGTCTCAGCCCAACTCGCCGCCTCGGTCTCAAACTCTGCCTTCAGGGCAGCCTCGCTATCCTGCCTTTCTGCAGGGCCGCCTTGTGGCTCTCCTCCTGGTCAGCTATCTTCTTGGCCAGGCGGTCACGCTCCTCGACCAAGGCAGCGTACTCAGCATCCTTGGTGCGAAGGGCGGCTTGCGCTTCGCCGAGCTCCCTCCTCAAGTCGGCGTTGACCCCTGAAAGCACAAAAGACGAAAGAAAAAACCAATAAGGAAAACTCATCAAGGAAGATCCGACTCGACTGCTCAGCAGTCGGCCCGAATATCGGGGACTACACCCAGTGAGTGTGGTGATGCGCCCCCACAGGAGACAGACAAGATCAAGCACTTACTTCGGCTTTTGGCCAGGTCGTCGGTCTTCCGACCCAACTCCTGAGCCTGGGAGTTGAAGGCGGCAGCACGGGAGTTATGATATTCCTGGAAATTCAGACAGGAAGCAAAAATAAGGTAGTCGTCAAGAAAGATCCGACCCGACTGCTCAACAGTCGGCCCGAATCTTGGGGACTACACCCAGTGGGTGCGCTGATGCGCCCCCACGGAAGAAATCAAGAGACCAAAGTGGCCAAGAATGAAAGACTCACCCGGATGGCGACCCGCGTCGACAGGAACTCCTGGGTGTACTGCTGCAGCAGGGCGGCCTGAGCTTGAAGCCGGCTCCGGACCTCTTGAGCCGCCACATTCAGCTCGCCAGTCCCCCCGCTGGGAGTGCACTCGGACGTGGCGGTGCTGGCCGCCTCCAGAGCCTCCGCCGACTGGCCGGCGCCCGCAACTCGGCGCGACTACGGCAGAGCGGCGCCTCCCCCTGCGCGCCGACGCGTCACCGGCTGCACCTCGAGGCCGGCTCCGTCCTCCGGCTCACCTCCGGCCGGCTCCTCTGGCGCCGCTGACGATTGGCCGCCTTGGCCCGCTCCGGGTTGGCGCTGCCGGCGGCGCTCTCTCCGCGAAGACCACGAGGTCCTCCCCCCTCTCCATCAGCGGCGGGTCTTGGACGATTTCCTCCGCCAAGGGCAATGGGGTGTCAGGGGGCACGGCTCGGAGGGGAATGGCGAGCAGCGGAGGCTGGCTACGCGAACCCTCCGCCTCGGTTTCCGCGGTCGCTGCCTCCGCCTGGGCCTTGGCTGCCGCGTCGTCCTGCTCCCTCGCCGCCTGGGCGGCCGCTTTTTCCGCCGCCTCACGCTCCTCCCGCGCCTCACGGGCGTTCCGCTCCGTGGCCTCCCTGAGGTCGGCGCGGGGGTCCACGCGGCGGGAGCCCGAAGTCCCTCCAGTCGGCCCAACTACGGAGCCGCCCGGACCCCGCTCAAGAGAAAGCGGCGCCCTGTCCAGCGAGCGGGAAAAGGTTAGGAAGAATGTTCGAACAGGAGAGAACAATGAAAAGCATGCGACCAAGCAATCGACGACTTACGCTAAGACCGCCTGAGGCTGCTTCACCGCCTTGCGGAAGCGGGCCACTTTCGCGGCCGCCTCATCTCGTTTCATCGCCGCGGTGGAGGCTTTGGACTTCTTCGGCCGACTGCCGAAGAGGATTGACGCGGCCCGGCGCTTCTGTGCGCCGCCGCTGGCAGCCGGTGCGGTGGACGAGCCCGCTCCTTGATGGTCGGCCGCCGGCTGGCGACGCGGGGCGACTTCGGCTTCGGCATCATCCGACCAGTCCTCGAAGCTGGCAGTAAACCCAGTGCCTCCAGGCTTGGCATTGTCCCCCACGACGACGTCTTCCATGGCGGCCGCCCCCAAATCCGGGTCGTCGACGTCGTCCACCGTGCGGTCGGGGACGTACTGGCGTTCTATCCCTGCTGTCCCAGTCGTCGGTGGAAGAAGGGGGTTCTGCTAAGAAGAACCGACTGATCAGAAGCTGGCCATCATAAAGCCGGCTACCAACAAAAAGAAGAAAGAGAGGAAAGCTTACCACGGGCGGAGGGTTGGCGCGAGAATACGGCGCCTTGCCGTATCGCCAGTCCTCGACGAACTTGCAATTGGAGATATAACTTACCATGTACGACACCTCCGCATGAGGCATCTCCTTGGTGCTCAGCCGGCTTGGGTCGAAGCGGCCGCTCATCTGACACATCATGTGGGGCCGGCTTTGGAGAGGAAGTATCCAGCGCTCCACGAAGGCGGCCACCAAGTCGGCCCTGCTCAGGCCTTCCGACTGGATCATCACCCGAAGCCGGGAGACGGCAGCATTCCCGGCCTGAGACAGTGACCTGGACCAGAAACTCCATGAGGGCTGCCTCCCAGCCGGCGGGCCGGCTACGTAAGCCGGTAGGTTGACGTGGTCTCCTTGCTGGGCGACGTTCTTCATGTAGAAGTACGACTTCTGCCAGATCTTCACCGACTGGATCAGGGGGATGGATGGGAACAGGTTGTTCTTGCTCAACCTCCTCATGGCGATGTAGGCCCCGCAGGGGGCGGGCACGCCTGCGACGACGGTGCCGAGTTTGCTCTGGAAGAATTCCCTCAGAGCTCTAGCGTGGGGAGCACCCCCAAGAAACCTTCACAGAGAGAGACGAAGGCCGACAGCAGCATCACCGCGTTGGGCGTGAGGTGATGCGGCTGAAGATTGTAGAACTCGAGGAAGGAGCGCAGGAATCTGCTCGCCGGAAGGCCGAAGCCACGCAGGAAGTGCGAGCGGAAGACGACCCGCTCGCCCTCCTCCGGGGCCGGCGAGATCTCCGTCTCCGGCGCCAGGCGGACCCGCACGAGGTTGGCGTCGGGCAGGCGCCGAGTCCGGCGGAGGAACTCAACATGGTCCTCATGGACGTTGGAGCCGTCCCACGAGCTCGACAGCGCCATGGGAGCAAGATGATGCGGCGGCACGACGGCGCTGAGATGGGAAGCTGCGACGGCAGCGAGAGGAAGAAAGGAGGACGAAGAGGGGCGGAGTGAGAGAGAGCGTGCGAACCTCTGTCTCTCCCCCTCCTCCCCCTACTTATAGGCTCGCGCGGCGGAGCCGAGGAGGCGCGGCGTGGGGGAGCGTGGGGATCAATCGTGCCCACTCCCCCACGTCCCGTGTTTATTACGCCCTAATGGCGAAATAAAATCGCCATGGGAAGGCGAGCGGTCCACTTGGACCGCAGAAGATCAGCGCTTGGGCCGAGGCCTAGGAGTGGCGGGCCCGGGCCTGCGGCGGCGTCCCGTCACGCGCGTGCACTGGCAGGTTTCCGCTGCCACGTGGCCCACGGGAGGGCCCGCGGTCAGCACGCGGGTCAACCACCATCCCGCCTGCAAGGCACAAGAGCTCTCTAAAATCGGCATACACCAGCAAAGCCGGCTCCTCAGGGTAGGAAGCTGACCAAGATTCTCGTCCCTCTGTCCGCCTCGAAGCTCGATCAGCTTCGGGGACTACTGTCGGAGTAAATAGCCATGGGTAGCCTAGCCGGCTTCCCCTGGCCCTTCTGAAAAAATTACGAGCCCGTCCGGCTCTCAAGAATCCAAGACATGGGCCGCCTTCCCATTGCTGGCTGTCATCCAGGCCGGCTTTCGGAAGGCGGCCCTACTTTAGCCCTCGCGAAGAAAGCCGCGGGAGGGCCGACTTCGAGAAGCCGGCCACGAGAAGGCCGACTCCAAGAAGCCGGCTCCCTTGAAGCAGTCAAGACCGTACCCCCAAAGTTCGCATCCACCTAGCGGCGATGTGACGGGGCGTGGCTACAGTAAAGCCTGCCACCCCCAAATCCCGGAGCACGATCGGCACAGTGCGCCGTACGGGTGACCATGACCCGCCCGGTGCAACACTGTTGCCATGTCGACCCTGACGCCATCCACGACGGACTACCAACGCGGCCCACGGGCGGTGGGTCCCTTCGGGCAGAGAGACACGCGAAGGCAGCCACACCTCCCCCAGTCGGCCCAAGAGAGAGCCGGCTCACCGTAGTTGGCTTGCCATCTTCCTCGAAGGAGACGCCCCATTAAGGAGACAAGACGTGGTGAGGCTACCGTAATCGCCCACCGGGCGGCGGTACTGTAGCCACGCCTACCACGACGAAGCCCACGTCACCAAGATGGAGCAACAGTAGCCAGCTGCCGACCAGGACCCGGACAGTGGGGCCTGCCTGTCGACCGAGGAGCCGGCAGCCGGCGGGACCCACCAGTCGGCGGGCCCCAACGGCCGGCGCAGAAGCCGGCGAGCGCAGTCACAGACGACTGGGCCCCGCGCCCAGTCGGATTACCATTGTACCCCCGGGGGTAGGCCTATATAAACCCCCCGGGGCACCCATGCAAAGGGTTCGACCCCCAGCTAGTTTTAGACCCCACACAAGGAGAAGAAGCAAGCTAGCCGTGCCCTTCTTCCTCCTCCCACCGAACAGCTCAAGTAGCATTGTGTAGCTACTTGTCCATCTAGTGATCATGCGGAGACCCCGCAGAGCAGCAGTAGGGGTGATATCTCCATGGAGAGCCCCGAAGCTGGGTAAGATTCGCCGGCATGCATGTCTTCGCCTCATCCCGTTTCCAGGCACCGGCGACGTCTTACTGGCTCCCACAATGATAAGCCACCCGTTGGCATATGTCGCACCTACCACCCGACACCTTGCGCGCCCCTCTCTAGGCCAGCCGCACCCCTCCTTGCTCCTTTATATACAGGGGCAGGGGGCACCCCAGAGACACAACAATTGATCGTTTGATCATTTAGCCTTGTGCGGTGCCCCCCTCCACCATAGTCCACCTCGATAATACTGTAGCGATGCTTAGGTGAATCCCTGCACCGGTAGAACATCATCATCGTCACCACGCTGTTGTGCTGACGAAACTCTCCCTCAACACTCAGCTGGATCAGAGTTCGAGGGACGTCATCGGGCTGAACGTGTACTGAACTCGGAGCTGCCGTACGTTCGGTACTTGATCGGTCGGATCGTGAAGACATACGACTACATCAACCATGTTGTACTAACGCTTCCGCTTTCGGTCTACGAGGGTACGTGGACAACACTCTCCCCTCTCGTTGCTATGCATCACCCTGATCTTGCGTGTGCGTAGGAAATTTTTGTAATTACTACGTTTCCCAACAGGGCGCGCCCCCACCCTCGTGGGTAGGGTGTGGCCCCCTGGTGAAGTTCTTGCTCTCATTATTTTTTATATATTTTGAAAACGTCTTCCGTGGAGTTTCAGGACTTTTGGAGCTGTGTAGAATAGGACTCTAATATTTGCTCCTTTTCCAGCCCAGAATCCAAACTGCCGGCATTCTCCCTCTTTATGTAAACCTTGTAAAATACGAGAGAATAGGCATAAATATTGTGACATAATTTGTAATAATAGCCCATAATACAATAAATATCAATATAAAAGCATGATGCAAAATGGACGTATCATGCATCTGGTTCATCATGATCGTAATTATATATATAATTTGTGGCCTCGGGAAGGAGAAAGTATCGCTCAAGCTTGGGGGAGGCTTAAGTCAATGTTATATTCATGCCCCAATCATGAGTTTTCAAGAGAAAATATTATTCAAAAATTTAATTCTCAGCTTTCTCTCAATAGTCGCTCCATGCTCGATACTTCTTGTACTGGTTCTTTTATGATGAAGACTATTGAATTCAAACGGGATTTATTGGAAAGAATTAAACGCAACTATGAAGATTGGGAACTCGACGAAGGTAAGGAGTCAGGTATAACACCTAAGTTTGATTGTGTTAAATCTTTTATGGATACCGATGCTTTTCGTGAATTTAGCACTAAATATGGACTTGACTCTGAGATAGTAGCTTCTTTCTGTGAATCATTTGCTACTCATGTTGATCTCTCTAAGGAGAAGTGGCTTAAATATCATCCTCTCATTGAAGTAAAAGTAGTTGAACCTATTAAAGTTGAAGAAAAGACTATCACTTATAATGTTGATCCTATTGTTCCTACCGCTTATATTGAGAAACCACCTTTCCATGTTAGAATAAAGGATCATGCTAAAGCTTCAACTGCGGTTCATAAGAGTAATACTAGAACACCTACACCCTCTGAGCAAATTAAAGTTGAACCTAGTATTGCTATGGTTAAAGGTATCCTGTCCGATAATATTGATGGGCATGTTATTTAATTTTGTGATGAAGCTGCTAGAATTGCTAGACCCAATACTAAAAATAAACATAGACCTGTTGTAGGCATGCCTTTTATTTCTATTAAAATAGGAGATCATTTCTATCATGGCTTATGTGATATGGGTGCTAGTGCGAGTGCAATACCTCATTCTTTATATGAAGAAATTATGCATGATATTGCACCTGCTGAGATAGAAGGTATTGATGTTACAATTAATCTTGCCAATAGAGATACTATTTCACCGGTTGGGATTGTTAGAGATGTTGAATTTTTGTGTGGGAAAGTTAAATATTCTGCTGATTTTCTTGTTCTTGGTTCCCTACAAGATGACTTTTGTCCCATTATATTTGGTAGACCCTTCTTGAATAATGTTAATGCTAAGATAGATTGCAAAAAGGATATTGTTTTTGTTGGTTTAGGGGATATGTCTCATGATTTTAATTTTGCTAAATTTCATAGACAATCCCATGATAAAGAATTGCCTAGTAAATATGAAATTATTGGTCTTGCTTCTATTGTCGTGCCTCCTAATGATCCTTTAGAACAATATTTGCTAGACCATGAAAATGATATGTTTATGAATGGAAGAAGGGAAATAGATGAAGTATTCTTTAAACAGGGACCTATTTTGAAACACAACTTGCCTGTCGAAATTCTAGGGGATCCTCCTCCACCCAAGGGTGATCCCATGTTTGAGCTTAAACCATTGCCTGATACTCTTAAATATGCTTATCTTGATGAAAAGAAGATATATCATGTTATTATTAGTGCTAACCTTTCAGAGCAGGAAGAAGAGAAATTATTGAAAACTCTGAAGAAGCACCGTGCTGCTATTGGATATACTCTTGATGATCTTAAGGGCATTAGTCCCACTCTATGCTAGCACAAAATAAAATTGGAGAAACACGCTAAACCGGTTGTTGATCACCAACGATGGTTAAATACTAAGATGAAATAAGTGGTAAGAAAAGAAATACTAAAGCTTCTGGAGGCAGGTATAATTTATCTCGTTGCTGATAGTCAGTGGGTAAGTCCTGTCCATTGTGTCCCTAAGAAGGGAGGCATTACTGTTGTTCCTAATGATAAAGATGCATTGATCCCACGAAGAATTGTTACAGGTTATAGAATGGTAATTGACTTCTGCAAATTAAATAAAGCTACTAAAAAGGATCATTACCCTTTACCATTTATTGATTAAATGCTAGAAAGATTATCTAAACATACACATTTTGTCTTTCTAGATGGTTATTCTGGTTTCTCTCAAATACATGTGTTGAAAGAGGATCAAGAAAAGACCAATTTTACTTGCCCTTTCGGTACCTTCGCTTATAGATGTATGCCTTTTGGTTAAGTAATGCACTTTCTACCTTTCAAAGATGTACGACTGCTATATTCTTTGACTTTTGTGAAAAGATTGTTGAGGTTTTCATGGATGATTTCTCCGTATATGGAACTTCTTTTGATGATTGCTTAAGCAACCTTGATCGAGTTTTGCAGAGATGTGAAGAAACTAATCTTTTCTTGAATTGGGAGAAATGCCACTTTATGGTTAATGCAGGTATTGTTTTGGGGCATAAAATTTTTGAAGAGGTGTTGAAGTTGATAAAGCTAAAGTTGATGCTATTGAAAAGATATCGTGTCCAAAGGACATTAAAGGTATAAGAAGTTTCCTTGGTCATGCCGGTTTTTATAGGAGGTTCATTAAAGACTTCTCAAAAATTTCCAGGCCTCTGACTAATCTCTTACAAAAAGATGTTCCTTTTGTCTTTGATGATGATTGTGTAGAAGAATTTGAAATACTTAAGCAAGCCTTGATTTTTGCACCCATTGTTCAGCCACCTGACTAGAATTTACCCTTTGAAATTATGTGTGATGCTAGTGATTATGATGTAGGTGCTGTTCTAGGAAAAAGAGTTGATAAGAAATTAAATGTTATCCAATATGCTAGTAAAACTCTAGAAAGTGCCCAAAGAAATTATGCTACCACTGAAAAGGAATTTTTAGCAGTTGTATTTGCTTGTGATAAGTTCATACCTTATATTGTTGATTCTAAAGTAACTGTTCATACTGATCATGCCGCTATTAAATATCTTATGGAAAAGAAAGATGCTAAACCTAGACTTATTAGATGGGTTCTCCTACTACAAGAATTTGATTTGCATATTATTGATAGAAAAGGAGTTGAGAACCCCATTGCAGACAACTTGTCTGGGTTAGAGAATGTTCTTTATGACCCACTACCTATAGATGATAGCTTTCCTAATGAACAATTAGCTGTCATAAATGCTTCTCGTATTGCTCCATGGGATGCTGATTATGACAATTACATTGTTGCTAAATTTATACCACCTAGTTTCACATACCAGCAAAAGAAAAAGGTTTTCTATGATTTAAGATATAACTTCTCGGATGACCCACACCTTTATAAAGAATGAGTAGATGGTGTTATTAGATGTTGTGTACCTGAGCATAAATAGGAACAGATCCTACGCAAGTGTCACTCCGAGGCTTATGGAGGACACCATGCTGGAGATAGAACTGCACATAAGGTATTGCAATCCGGTTTTTATTGGCCTACTCTCTTCAAGGATGCCCGTAAGTTTGTCTTGTCTTGTGATGAATGTCAAAGAATTGGTAATATTTGTAGACATCAAGAAATGCCTATGAATTATTCACTTGTTATTGAACCATTTGATGTTTGGGGCTTTGATTATATGTGGTCGTTTCCTTCCTCTAATGGGTATACACATATTTTAGTTGTTGTTGATTACGTTACTAAGTGGGTAGAAGCTATTCCAACTAGTAGTGCCGATCATAACACCTCTATTAAGATGCTTAAAGAAGTTATTTTTCCGAGGTTTGGAGTCCCTAGATACTTAATGACTGATGGTGGTTCACATTTTATTCATGGTGCTTTTCGTAAGATGCTTTCTAAGTATGATGTCAATCATAGAATTGCATCTCCATATCACCCACAGTCTAATGGTCAAGTAGAACTGAGTAATAGAGAGCTTAAATTAATTTTGCAACAGACTGTTAATAGATCTAGAAAGAATTAGTCCAAGAAACTTGATGATGCATTATGGGCCTATAGAACTGCATATAAAAATCCTATGGGTATGTCTCCATATAACATGGTTTATGGAAAAGCATGGCACTTACCTCTCAAACTAGAACATAAGGCATATTGGGCCATTAAAGAGCTCAACTATGACTTCAAACTTGCCGATGAGAAGAGACTATCTGACATTAGCTCACTTGATGAGTGGAGAACCCAGGCCTATGAGAATGCCAAGTTGTTTAAAGAAAAAGTTAAAAGATGGCATGACAAAAGGATACAAAAACGTGAGTTTAATGTAGGTGATTATGTATTGTTATACAACTCTTGTTTAAGATTTTTTGCAGGAAACTCCTCTCTAAATGGGAAGGTCCTTACATTATCAAGGAGGTCTATCGTTCCGGTGCCATGAAAATCAACAACTTAGAAGGCACAAATCCAAGGGTGGTGAACGGTCAAAGAATCAAACATTATATCTCAGGTAATCCCATAAATGTTGAAAATAAAGTTATTGAAACCGTAACCTTGGAGGAGTATATAAGGGAAACCTTCCAGAATGTTCCAGCCTCCGAAAAGTAAGAGGTATGTGGTACGGTAAGTAGACCGACTCCAAAACAGTTCTAATAGCTATTTTTCTCTGTTTTGGAATATTTAAGAAAATAGGAAAATAAGAAGCAGAACGGAAAGGACACAAGGCGTCCACGAGGGTGGAGGGCGCGCCCTACCCCCTGGGTGCGCCCCCTGCCTCGTGGGCACCTCATGTGCCCTCTGGACTCCGTTTTCTTGCATGATATTTCTTTTGGTCGGTAAAAATTCATTAGATAATCTCCTGAAGGTTTTGACCACCGTACCACGCAAATATCTCCTTTTTTGTTCCGAGCTATTTTTTTGACAGATCTAGATCACCATGACGTCTTCAAGCACCCCCAAGGACAAGTTTTTTGAGAGGGTCATCAACCCCTACCTCGCGGAGGTGCGGCAACACCCTCAAACCATTGAGTTGCATGAGGGGGTGCTGCACATCTGCAATTTTGAGGGACCAAGGAGGACCGAAAGCGTGGAGAAAAGACTCGAAGCAATGGAGCAACAAGTTTTCAAGTGCTAGGGGATGGTGGAATGCGGACTTGACACCAACCACATGATGATCGCGGAGTTCACCAACAATCACAAGTTGGATGCCAAGAACATTGGGGAGACCATCTTCAAGCTTCACGAGAAAATCGAGCACCTCCAAGCCCAGATCTATGACCAGAAAACCAAAACTGTGAGTATGAATATAGATTCAAGAGGATGAGTTTGGCTGCAGATTTGAGGATCCCAGAGAATCGATCATCCTTCTATGATGGTGAGCCTATGCCTTGGAAGATGGAGGACAAGCCTACATAATCAACAACTCCATCATCACTACCACCAAAGGAGAATTGAGTATCGGGTATGGGCACTCCCCTTGGCAACTACCAAGCTTGGGGGAGTGTCCCGGTATCGTATCACCATCACACTTTTATCTTTACCGTTTTCCTTAGTTCGATCCTTTTGGTAATATCTTGATCTAGTAGAATAAAGTTTTAGTATGACTTAGTTTTGAGTTTTGCTTTATGATCCTTCTATGTAATCAAGTTCATGAGCTATATATAATAAATATTAGTGTCGACTCAAGGGCTTTGCTATCTTGCTATGATCTTGAGAAAAAAAAGGGGAGAAAGAATAAAAAGAAATAAAGAGATCATATTGATCTTATGGAGCGTAATGACTTCACATATAAAGAGTATGATGAATAAAAGTTGTTTAGAGTTGACAAACATAGTTTTGGTCATCATTGCAATTAATAGGAAGTAATAAATAAAGAGAGGTTTTCACATATAAATATACTATCTTGGACATCTTTTATGATTGTGAGCACTCATTAAAATATGACATGCTAAAAGGTTGATGTTGGACAAGGAAGACAATGTAATGGGTTATGTTTTCTTACATCCAAAATAAATTATATTGTCATGGATCGTCCAACATGTTGATCTTGCCTTTCCTCATCATGGTAGCCAAATTGTTTGCACCAAGTAGAGATACTACTTGTGCTTCCAAATATCCTTAAACCCAGTTTTGCCATGAGAGTCCACCATATCTACCAATGGATTGAGCAAGATCCTTCAAGTAAGTTGTCATTGTTGCAAGCAATAAAAATTGCTCTCTAAATATGTATGATTTATTTGTGTGTGTGTGTTGTTCTAAGAATGACCATGATGCCCTCATGTGCGTATTTTATTTTATCGACACCTCTATCTCTAAACATGTGGACATATTTTTCGATATCAGCTTCCGCTTGAGGACAAGCAAGGTCAAAGCTTGGGGGAGTTGATACGTCCATTTTGCATGATGCTTTCATATCGATATTTATTGCATTATGGGCTGTTATTACACATTATGTCACAATACTTATGCCTATTCTCTCTTACTTTACAAGGTTTGCACGAAGAGGGAGAATGACGGCTACTGGAATTCTGGGCTGGAAAAGGAGCAAATATTAGAGACCTATTCTGCACAACTCCAAAAGTCCTGAAACTCCACGGAAGTCAGTTTTAGAATATATAAAAAATATTGGGCGAAGAAAGCACCAGAGGGGGGCCACCCACCATCCATGAGGGTGGGGGGCGTGCCCTACCCCCTGGGTGTGCCCCCTGTCTCGTGGGCCCCCTGGCAGGCCTCTGGTACCCATCTTGGCTATATGAAGTCATTCGCCCTGGAAAAAATCATAAGCAAGCCCTCGGGACGAAACTCCGCCGCCACGAGGCGGAACCTTGGCGGAACCAATCTAGGGCTCTGGCAGAGTTGTTCTGCTGGGGAAGCATCCATCCAGGAGGGGGAAATCATCACCATCGATCCTCTCATCAGGAGTGGGTCAATCTCCATCAACATCTTCACCAGCACCATCTCATCTCAAACCCTAGTTCACCTCTTGTATCCAATCTTTGCCTCAAAACCTCATATTGGTACCTGTGGGTTGCTAGTAGTGTTGATTACTCCTTGTTGTTGATGCTAGTTGGTTTATTTGGTGGAAGATCATATGTTCAGATCCTTTATGCGTGTTAATACCCCTCTGATTATGAAGATGAATATGATTTGTGAGTAGTTACATTTGTTCCTGAGGACATGGGAGAAGTCTTGCTATAAGTAGTCATGTGAATATGGTATTCGTTCGATATTTTGATGAGATGTATGTTGTCTTTCCTCTAACGGTGTCATGTAAACGTCGACTACATGATAGTTCACCATTGTTTGGGCCTAGGGGAGGCATTGGGAAGTAATAAGTAGATGATGGGTTGCTAGAGTGACAGAAGCTTAAACCCTAGTTTATGTGTTGCTTCGTAAGGGGCTGATTTGGATCCATATGTTTCATGCTATGGTTAGGTTTACCTTAATACTTGTTTTGTAGTTGCGGATGCTTGCAAGAGGGGTTAATCATAAGTGGGATGCTTGTCCAAGTAAGGGCAGTAACCAATCACCGGTCCACCCACATATCAAGTTATCAAAGTACCGAACGCGAATCATATGAGCGTGATGAAAACTAGCTTGAGGATAATTCCCATGTGTCCTCGGGAGCGTTTTCCAATATATAAAAGTTTGTTCAGGCTTGTCCTTTGCTACAAAAAGTAGTAGTCCATCTTGCTGCAACTTATTTACTTTTATTACTTGTTAGCCGTTACAAATTACCTTATCACAAACTATTTATTACCGATAATTTTAGTGCTTGCAGAGAATACATTACTGAAAACTGCTTATCATTTCCTTCTGCTCCTCGTTGGGTTCGACACTCTTACTTATCGAAAGGAATACGATAGATACCCTATACTTGTGGGTCATCATCGACGTTCACATGACACCACTAATGTAGCGACCCGACCCGAATGGATCAAGTCTCTGTGCTTAAGTGTCATCCCTGGATCGGTATGCTGACACACACAGTACTCGAGGATTTATAACAGAGGTAAATCACATGTATAAAATAATGTAAATACTATTACCTCAATCCAAATAGCGGAAGTAACAAGGTTGTGGATTCCCATCAACACCAACGGCAAAGTTGAGTGTAGAAATCGTAACCCTAATGTATCACTTACTCGTCGTAAGAAATCCTGCAACATGAGACGTTGCAACCACAAAGGGTCAGTACATTGAATGTACTAGCAAATTCACACCATAGAGAATGATGAACAATGGCTATCACTACATGCATATATGGCTGGTGGAAAAGCTCTATGGTTATATGTTTTTGCAAAAAGCCAATTTTTCCCTACTACAAAGGAATAAATTTATTTAACTATCATGGTGGTTGTTGAACATTGAGAATGGTTGACAGCATTCTCAATCCCAATTAAGTAACATCATTAAAACCCAACAATATTAATTAAAGTAACATGATGAGATCAACAGGATAATCCAAGAACTAGATACTCCAGATGTCCATAACCGGGGACACGGCTAATCATGATTAGTTTATACACTCTACAGAGGTTTGCGCACTTTTCCCCACAAGACTCGATCTCCTCCGTTGGATTTCTCGCACTACCTGATGTTTGAGAAATGGATGACCGAGACATAGTCTTTCAGAAGCGTTTGCACCTTACGATGGGTAGACCATACCACCTATAACCCCTACATCTGCTAGTCTACCACTGTAAGAGTTCACACAACTTAGTCAACTATGCTAGAGCCCACAATAGCTTGTGGCTGCACACGGAGGTTTCTAGTATGAATACTCTCATGATCCCTTTGAGCCTGGGTGGCGGTCCAAAAGAAAACAGGCAAGTCCTGGAAACCCAGGTGCCTAGACAGGCAATCCTAGAATAACCAGGTGCCTCAATCCACCCAGATGTGTGTTTAAGTTGCCACCTTAAGTAAACCATTAATTAACAATCTCACATCTGTCATGAAATACTCTCAAAACCCAATCCACGTCTACGAGCATAGCATGGCACTATAAGCATAATGTAATAGTAACTCCCAAGGGTTTGATAACAAACAGGTAATAGGTACTACCTCAACTACTTCCCATCCCACAATTTAATTAGATCCTAATCATGCAATGTTTGAGGATTAATCTAATGCAATAAAAACTGGGTATGAAAGAGGTATGATCAAAGTGTGAACTTGCCTGCAATGTTGATGAAGATGATTCGCACTCAAAACTCTTGATAGCTCTACTCGTCACACTCCGGTCAATCTATCGTAAGCAAGCAATAGTAACCACACATAAGCAATCACTCAAAAGACCAGAAAGATCGGAGAAGTCGATTCGGAAAACATCAAAACCAAGCAAATATCTCTTGCAACATAAAACAATTTCTAACAGTACCAAAATTATGTGAATTTGGCCTTATTAGAAAATTTAGGTCAAGAGCTTCGATTTGCAAAAAGAATCAACTCAAACGGAGCTATGAAACTCAAGTTATGGTCAAACGAAGTTTGAATTCAAATCTGATCTAATTCAAATTTTAAAATTTTCAAAAACATGTTTGGGTTGGATTACTGGATAGAGGAGATCATAACGAAGAAGTGGGCGTTGGTTTCGTTGGATTTGGGCAAACGAGTAAAAAGTTATGGCTATTTGAAAAATCAGGGCCAAGCTGTTTTACGGAAGAAAAAAAATAGCTACGGGCTAGGGTCTAATGTATAAATACGTAGACTAATTGATAATCTAATTATTTTATCGTATTAGTCTAAAAATAATAAACTATGGAAGTATATGAAGAAAAAAAATAAAGAAGATACCTTTTATAAGGCAGAGAAAAGACGACTTTGGAGAGAGAAGATAATTTGCAGAAGTCGCGCCGGAGAGGAGAAATATTTTTTTTAAATGAATCTAGTCAAACCAAAATATTGACTTAACCCGAATCGGATGATTTTTGAAGGCTCTATGGGTCTATATTTATTGGTGGAAAAGAGGCTTAGGGGTCAAAGGCTAGGCAATGTGGGACTAAACGTAGACGAAAATATACGAAACAAAGAAGAAAAGAGGCGATGGGCCTAAAAGCCTTCGGCCGGCCGCGCGGTGCAGTTTTTTTTACAGAATGCGATAAACTAAAAAAAAGAAAATAAAATAAAACTTTATATAGGCATATTATATATCAAAATTTTCAGAAAAAGATTTTCTACGACATGAACATTTTTCTAGCATCAAATAATATTCACACAAATTCAGATAATTCAAACAGTGCTACTGGTATATTAAAATCCAACAAAAATCATTTTAAAAATACCAAAATGAATTCAAATTTATTTATCTCCAATTTTCTGATGTAGGGAATCATGTTACCCTATTTTCCATATATTTTATTTTTTGGAGAAAAATAATTTGAATAAAACTCAAATAACTCCAAATTGAAAATAAATTCAAAAGAACCTTGAATTTAATTCTTTGAAACTCCCAACTCATATTTTATATAATTTGAAGAAGTCATTTTATCTTCTCTCGTGAAAATCATTGAGTTGCTTAAAGTTTCTGAAGATGATTCAATTATTTTCAAATACCCTTTCATTTAATTTAAATGGAAGAAGTCATATCATCTTCGCTCAAGGGTTTTGTATTTGAAATTAATTTGAATTCATGGAGATCAGAAAGCAAATATGAAAGTTTGGGAAAGTCCTTTTATTCCCTCTCATTTAACTTTCAAAAGTTTCGAATTCCACTCAATTTCACACAATCAATCAAAAAATCAATCAAATCTATCTATTTATTATAACATTCCAAAATTTAGAATTTTGGGATGTTACAAACCTACCACCCTTAAAAGGAATCTCGTCCTCGAGATTTGGAGAGGCTAGAGAGAAATAGGTTAGGTTCGGGGTCTCCTCAAAATCCATCGATCTTCACAGGGGTCTGGGGTGCTACCACCCTTAGAAGCATGGTTACTGTTCCATCAAAACTCATATACTCCGTCCTTATTCTTGACAGTGTCGGTCTTCTCAGATCCTTGAGAAAATTCCTCCTCTGAGCTCTTCCGGTAACGGCATAACCTTTTCCTCAATTTTTCTGTACTTTCATCCTGGTAAGGTTATTCCGAGACAGGGTCTTCTTAGTGTCACGACCGGTTTTCCGGGTTTTAAATTCCAGAAAATGGCCGTCGTGCTCATCAGCCCCAGGATTACTGTTAGCTGATGAGGCTCCAACTTGATACAGAAATTCCAAGCAAAATACAAAATATGTGCTACAAGACCATTCTGGCCTGTGAGTACAATAATTGGGTTTCTAGTGGTCGATGGCGGAAGCGGTTTGTGAGACATCAGTGTCTATGGGACTCCATTTCCCACAGGAACAGCTGACCAGGTTAACTCCTATCTTCGCGAGGCTGCTATCACCGTTGCTTAGGTCTCGAGGATGTCATCGCCACGCTCCTCTCCAAGCCGATATCTGGCCAAGACAATAGCCAGGGACAAGCCAGTGAGTACTTTGAATGTACTCGCAAACATTAAGAACACAGGTATAATATAGTTGATAATCATGCACAAATTTTTTTTTCCATGATCACATCGTCAGTCATAAATAAAACATCTTTTATGCATGCAAGCAGGTTATTTTCATGCAACATGAATAAGCAGTAAAAGAGTGGGAATAAAATGCCGCAGTCGGGCGTCTGAGCGACACCACATAAAGGGCTTTAAAAGAAATGCCACAGTCGGGCATCTGAGCGACACCACATAAAGGGCTTTTAAAAGAAATGCCACAGTCGGGCGTCTGAGCGACACCACATAAAGGGCTTTAAAAGAAATGCCACAGTCGGGCGTCTGAGCGACACCACATAAAGGGCTTTAAAAGAAATGCCACAGTCGGGCGTCTGAGCGACACCACATAAAGGGCTTTAAAAGAAATGCCACAGTCGGGCGTCTGAGCGACACCACATAAAGGGATTTAAAAGAAATGCCACAGTCGGGCGTCTGAGCGACACCACATAAAGGGATTTAAAAGAAATGCCACAGTCGGGCGTCTCAGCGACACCACATAAAGGGCTCATAAAATAAATAATCACAATGAATATCCAGGAGGTAGAACCGTCCCAGGGATACTCGATAATACAGATAATGCAACGGGTTAGTCCATCACAAAATAATAATCATGGTCCTCACAAGTAACTAGTCGGTATCCAAGTTTGGTTTAACAATATCTCCTCCGAAGACCGACACTAAGACCGACACTTGACCCATCCCAGACTGTAATCCTTAACCATGGACACGGCTATTCGAATAGGTTTAATCTCTGCAGAGGGTGTATTCTTTACCCACGAGTAACGGATTCCTTTAGTCCATCGGGACTAATTCCGTGTACGGCCTTTTAGTTGAAAACACGCCTAACTTGCACACACCAGCTTAACTCATCGGTGTCTGGAATCACCCACGACACTTGTTAAGAAAAACTCTAAGTGGGGAGGCTACAACCTCGCGTAGCATGGGATCAAATTTATATCGCGCGCTCTAAGGGGTGGCCTCCCCTCTCGGTCCCAACCGGAAACACCCATGCCCCCGGACTAGGTGGCCTGCCTACCGACTACAACCGATATCTTCCACCATGGCCTCTCTGTACGGTGTGTGCTTGAAAGGGGTTGACGACTTACTGAACCGTACCCTACCTGCGGCAGGGACAAGTGGTAGTACAAAACAAGTATGGGGGTTACTGGAACAAGACTCGATCTACGGTCGACTAAGGAGGTTTATAAATTCCCTGCATTATATGTATAACAAATATATTTCCACCAACAAAATCACCACTCAATGTACCTTACCATGCCATACCGGACATAACCGTCCCGACGGGGACCAGCGACAAGCTCACTCCTACCCAAGGCAGAGGCTTTCCCGGATTCCTTTCCGGCATGCATGCAAGGCACATGAGGGTGATTACCATCACAAGTATATTCATTTCCAACAGCAAGGAAATCACTAATATGCCTTCATGCAAATGATCATATCACATGAAATAACAAGTTCTCCGATATAAGGTGGTGTTATAAACATGTCAACTAACACACCAAAAATATTATTCCGGGGTTCAGAATGCTTGCCTTCAATGTGTGGAAAGGCAGGGTGCACTCCAAAACTTTTGAAAGTTTTCTTCTCTCTCTCCAAAGTCCTATTTTAAATAAATTTGAATTAACACACAAATACAAAACAGCACAAAAAAGTTGTTTGGAAAATTTTCAAATAAATCTTAAAGTAAACTAGACAATATTTGAGAGATGTAGGAAAAAGAATTAATTCATTTGGAGTTATATTTAAAAAGTTATAGGCAGTCAAAGTTGTGGTCAAAATCTATTTTTAATAAAATCAGGAAAAAGAAAACGTTTCAAAAGAGATTACGCTTTCGGACAGAGAAGACGTATTTGCGCCTTTTACGCCTCCACTTATCCAGTGTGGCTGGCGCGTGAGTCACCGACAGTGGGCCCGCCTGGCCCACTGGTCAGGTTTGACTGGTCCACGCGCGTGTCGTCTCCACCTGACCGAACAGGGGCAGAGCTCCGGCGAGGCTCGCCGGCGAATGGGGGTGTCCCTCGCTGATCTGAGTGCATGGATGTGCTCAGGAGGTCGAGACGAACTCAGGGTACCCGCCATGGTCGCCGACGTGGACGGAGTTGCCGGCGACGAGCTTTGCGGCGGAGGGAGCTTCGGGAGCAAGGTGTGTTTGGGGCTACGGTGGTTCCCGATCAAAATCGAGTAGGGGGATGGGTCCACGGGAGGATGAGGAGGTTCCTGGCGAAGAGAACGGAGAGGGGGAGGCCCTGGTGGTGCCGGAATGGCCGGGGCAGAGGCGGCGGCTGCGGTTGTCGGAGATGGGGAAGGAGCCCTCCCTGGGTCGATTGGCTGCCAATGGGGTCCTAGGGAGATGGCTTGGGACTTCCTGCGTGCGGAGACGAGCTTGGGGCTCCTTAAATAGGCGATCGGGGTCGGTTCCGACGGTGGCCGCGGATAAGGTCGCCGGCAACCGCCATTCTGTAGCTAGGGCGTCGTGGCGGCGACGAGCGCTAGTGGACACACTCGTGGATGAGCTCTCGCTGTTCCAGGGGCCAGGTGGCGAGCGGGAGAGGCTCGGGCGGCGCCGACATGAGCAGAGGCTGTCGGGCGGCTGCAGCGGCTAGCTCTTGGCCTGCCGGGGTGAGGCGAGGGCCGGCTTGGCGTGTAGCGGTGAGGAGGGACGTGCGTGGCGTGGTTCTGCAGTGGGGGCAAGCCAGGGGCGCGACGCGTTGGCTCGGGCACGATACGTGCAAAACGCGTGCCAAACGCACGCTCTGCTCGCGCTCTGGGCGTGCACGGGACGTGCTCGACGTAATGCCAGAGCATGCTACAGAGCTTGGGTGAGGCTGTCATTTAACAGATCTAGGTTAGGAGTAACTGGGAGTCTAATGGACATGCTTGTTTGATCAGAGGTGCAAGTTCACAGTGCAATGCCAAAATTCATGTCAAAACAGATCATGCCCATAAGGTGTTTGACAAAATGCTAACGGCACTTAGGCAGGTCTTGGAGTGGCCAAAAACTCCAGATGGTGGTCTCTTTAGATTAATGAGAAGGTGGTGAGGTTAGTTTGTGAAAAGCACAAACTTGTTAGTGCAAGTTTTGCAAAACTTCAAATCTGGACAGAAAGAAAAAGGCATTACTTCACGAACCAAAAATATGCCAATGGGTGCATGCTCCTGGACATAAGGGTTTGGTAGGGCTGTCTACAAGTAGGAGAAAGCACAAGATCATTGGAGAAAAAATAAATAGGGTTGCAGTAGAAATCACAAGGCTGGACCAGAATGGAAAAGAGGTTGATTCACTCAAAATTTTCAAAGAACAACACTAGGTTTTTTGCATAAAGTTGAATCATATGCTACTACCAACATCCCATAATTTTGGTGGAGGCCAGAAAGAAATATTTAAAAGGGTTGTAGTGCAAAATTGCACTCTGGACCAGAGAAGAAAAATTGATGCAGAGCTCAACATATTACATGAATAAAAGATATTTTTGTATAAAAGTGATTTAAAAACATCACATGACATCTCCAAATTTTGGTTGGAATTTTAAGTGAATTTATCAAATGGTTGTAGATCAAATATGGCCATATAACCTTGGAAAACCATTTTTCAAGAAAATACAAATTAAGCAAATTAATTATGTAATTGGTTATACTGATAAAAGAAAAGTTTTTCTTGAGAGATTAAACAAGTCCAATAACATATTTGAAAGGTTTTCATTTTGGGGAAAAGCTCCATAATAACAAGGGAGATCATGGTTCAAAAAAATAAAAAGGGAGCCCAGAAAATAAAACTTTTAATTCCTGGCAAAATCTTAATTAATAAAACAATGCCAAAATTTTTGGGTGTCACAACACTACCCCCCTTAAGAAAAATCTCGTCCTCGAGATTTGTTAAAAGTTGTTTTAAGAAAAACTATAAGCAGTAACAATGTGGCTACAGTGAGAGGGCAATAAGTGGTGAAAAACCACAGTGTGAATACTGGTGTTGCGTGGAAAAATCTACGGTTCGGGACAAAAACGTGAGATTTCTACGCTGGATATAAATTTAGAATATCTTCTAAATTTTAAACATACGCTGGTCGTACCCGAGAGTACAGTGCTCTCTTTGGCCGACAGGTGGACCCGGGGCCCACTGTCAGCCTCTTCTTCTCCCTCTGGTTCTCTCTTCTTCCTCTCTCCCGCGCGCTTTCTCCACCGGCGATGCCTAGCGCGTAGGGCATCTAGGCCGTACCGCGGTAGTGCGCGGCGTGCTAGCTGCCGGTGCACCGTGCACTCACCTCGCGGGCCAGCGCGCTGTCGGCACTGCTCGCGGATTCGTCTCCAAACACCGGCGATCGGCGACGAGCGGCATTGGTGGACTTCGCCCACTGTACACCGAGCTCGAGCTATAAAACAGCCGGGGTGCCCCTCTCTTCTTCCTCACACCTGGCCTCACTTCTCCTCCTCCTTCTTCCTCCATTACTGCTTACAAAAGCTCGGGTTAGGCTCTAATGGCGGAGGCGATGCCGTACTGGTTTGCGATCCTGATAGGCGTAGGGCTGGCGACACTGCTGGGGCTCTCCGTGCTCCTGTGCGCGATGATCCTCGACGAGCGTCGCGACGCTGCTGCTCGGGTGTTGGCTCTCCGCGGTGGTGGTGATCACGAGGAGTAGGTCGGGTGTGCCGGGTGCTAACCGTTGTTAGGGGGTGATTAGCTGGATGCAACACTGTTGCAAAGTTTTGCAAACAGTGTATGTGTCCGAAAGATTATGGTTGTGAGTCTACTGCCGTGGTGCTGTGTGAAATTAATAAATCCATGCCATGAGAAAGTGCAGATGTAGCAACTCAGGGAAAAGAAATCTCACTCCAGGATTTTGCGAGGGAAAACAGTTAATTTAAAGGAGCATAAACCACAACAAAAACTACACACATTAGTAGAAGCCAAATAATTGACTCGTCGTACAAACTCAAGGTATCACGCATAAGTCACACACATAAATAAATGTTGCAATAATGAACACCGCATCAACGTCTAAAATGGGAATGGTAACTGGACGGGGTCCCTAGAAAACGTCTCTGGTACTGGGATACATTCCTCTTCTATCGGGGGAAGGGGATTGACCAGTCGATGCACGTGTCTCTCCTGGTCGGGCCTTAGTGCTCTGCCGATGGCGATCTGAGGATTTAAATCTGCGTGGATCTAGAGATAACCCATCACACGTTGGGTTAAACGCTCTTGAGCGATGACGTACTGGACAAGGTTGGCCAGGACTGGGTCTCTCTCAATGTGTCCACCAGGAAAAGATGTCACCCCTCCGGGTGCTGCATGGCTCGGGAAGTAATAATACCCTCGTTCGCTGGCATAGGGTACCGCGAATCGAAGGCGAGCAAGCACTTCGTATGCAACAGCTTCTATGGCCATATGTGGGGTCGGCATAGATTTCCCCACGAAGGAGACCTCCGTTGGATCTTGGTTTGAGTTTACGGGAGGGATGTGTACTGCTGCCCAATATCTCGAGGTGGAAGGGGTAATTCTCGCTTTGAACAACTCGTACTGGGGTGGCTGGGTAGCGCCCATGGTACTGCAGGTAAAATCCCGCAATATCTTGACAAAACTTCCTGGGGTTGCATCTGGGGTTCTCAGATAAATGCTGGGGCTCGGCATGGCAAGAAATGGTTGTGAGGGTGGTGCACAAGGTGAGAGGTGCTTGGCAAGGTCACGCGGTGGCCTTTTTATAGCACCGGAGCTGGGTCATTTTTACCGAGGTGAATGGTAAATAAAATTTTCAGCTCTGTTCCAAGGGTCGGGGTCAAGCCACAGATTCACACATTTCACTATAGTGATGTGTTACTGTGGGGGTTGACGGGGTGATTTTTGGTAACTGTGTCCGGGATAGAAATCTTATACTGCATACTGGCGTATCCAGGCAAGGCTACTACTAAAACAGAGGCACGACAACAGGCGGCATTTAATTACAAGGCCACACGATTACAAAGCGAGGGTACACAGGGACTCGATACGACTCGGGTGACTTAGTCTACTTCGTTTACATCCAAGCGGGCGTGCCTTGAGGCTCCTCCACGGGTCTCATCGTCGGAATTAGCTGGAGTGCGTTGAGGGGCTGCAGGCTCGGGGTAGCGATGAGGACCATCTCGGGGATTGTTGGCCACAATCCCGTTGGAGTGTGCTCCCAATATGCGACGAAGCACCTCTGGGGTTATCGCAGCACCTTGGCCGATGGCTGGGGCAGGCCTCAGGGACTCGATCGGGTGTCCAAACAGCACGACTGGGTTGTCGGCGTTGGGCTCATTCTCTTCTCTCGCCGGGGCTCGACGAACCAGCTCTCCACGAGCTGCGATTAGATCAATAGTGATTTGATCGCACAGTTCCTCTAGTGCACTTACATAGCGCACTAGGTGCAACAATGCAGGATCTGTCTCGTGATCTCCGTTGGCAACTTGGGGTGGTCTACCATACCCTTCACGTCTGGGGTAGTAGTGGAACGAGCGACAGTTAACTCTGGGCGACAAGTGCCGGAGATGAACTATAGCTTCTCGAGCAGCTAGTTGGATGGCTTGTGGCTCAAAGGAAGTTGTTCTTCCAGTGAACCTGTAGGGGCGCTCGGGCTCTAGACCCCTACCGTAGATGTGTACAGTGGCCCAAAATTGACGGTTCTCACCGCTCATGGGTCCTTGGTACACAACATATTCTGGGGGCTCTTCTAACGCATAGGCACGACGGGTGAGGTTTGCGAGTATGGTCACAAAGCCTCCAAGGTTGGTTGCCGTGGTCTCATTGTGCACGACAGGGCCAGGCATTGTAGCTTGGTTTGGGGTAGAGGCTGTGCTGGGCTGTGTTGGGGCTAGCGTGCCCCTCTTTATAGGAAAAGGGGACGGAGTCTTCCTTTGCACGTTTGCGAGAAAGGACTATTTAGGATTCGATCACTGGCGCATGAGCGACAGGTTAGGTTGATAGGTTGGGCACCGACTGCCAAAAGGTGTTGGGTTACTGTGTGGCTATCTTGTACGAGAAGCTTGGCTGGGGTTTGGTTATGGTTTGGTGGGTTGGTTTGCCTAAGTTTATAGAACCGGCTAAGATAGGATTAGCCAATGGTCAGCCTGGCTCTAATACCAAGTCTGTCACGACCGGTTTTCCGGGTTTTAAATTCCAGAAAATGGCCGTCGTGCTCATCAGCCCCAGGAATACTGTTAGCTGATGAGGCTCCAACTTGATACAGAAATTCCAAGAAAAATACAAAATATGTGGTACAAGACCATTCTGGCCTGTGAGTACAATAATTGGGTTTCTAGTGGTCGATGGAGGAAGCGGTTTGTGAGACATCAGTGTCTATGGGACTCCATTTCCCACAGGAACAGCTGACCAGGTTAACTCCTATCTTCGCGAGGCTGCTATCACCGTTGCTTAGGTCTCGAGGCTGTCATCGCCACGCTCCTCTCCAAGCCGATATCTGGCCAAGACAATAGCCAGGGACAAGCCAGTGAGTACTTTGAATGTACTCGCAAACATTAAGAACACAGGTATAGTATAGTTGATAATCATGCACAAAAAAAAATTTCCATGATCACATCGTCAGTCATAAATAAAACATCTTTTATGCATGCAAGCAGGTTATTTTCATGCAACATGAATAAGCAGTAAAAGAGTGGGAATAAAATGCCGCAGTCGGGCGTCTGAGCGACACCACATAAAGGGCTTTAAAAGAAATGCCACAGTCGGGCGTCTGAGCGACACCACATAAAGGGCTTTTAAAAGAAATGCCACAGTCGGGCGTCTGAGCGACACCACATAAAGGGCTTTAAAAGAAATGCCACAGTCGGGCGTCTGAGCGACACCACATAAAGGGCTTTAAAAGAAATGCCACAGTCGGGCGTCTGAGCGACACCACATAAAGGGCTTTAATAGAAATGCCACCGTCGGGCGTCTGAGCGACACCACCTAAAGGGCTTTAAAAGAAATGCCACAGTCGGGCGTCTGAGCGACACCACATAAAGGGCTTTAAAAGAAATGCCACAGTCGGGCATCTCAGCGACACCACATAAAGGGCTTATAAAATAAATAATCACAATGAATATCCAGGAGGTAGAACCGTCCCAGGGATACTCGATAATACAGATAATGCAACAGGTTAGTCCATCACAAAATAATAATCATGGTCCTCACAAGTAACTAGTCGGTGTCCAAGTTTGGTTTAACAATATCTCCTCCGAAGACCGACACTAAGACCGACACTTGACCCATCCCAGACTGTAATCCTTAACCATGGACACGGCTATTCGAATAGGTTTAATCTCTACAGAGGGTGTACTCTTTACCCACGAGTAACGGATTCCTTTAGTCCATCGGGACTAATTCCGTCTACGGCCTTTTAGTTGAAAACACGCCTAACTTGCACACACCAGCTTAACTCATCGGTGTCTGGAATCACCCACGACACTTGTTAAGCAAAACTCTAAGTGGGGAGGCTACAACCTCGCGTAGCATGGGATCAAATTTATATCGCGCGCTCTAAGGGGTGGCCTCCCCTCTCGGTCCCAACCGGAAACACCCATGCCCCCGGACTAGGTGGCCTGCCTACCGGCTACAACCGATATCTTCCACCATGGCCTCTCTGTACGGTGTGTGCTTGAAAGGGGTTGACGACTTACTGAACCGTACCCTACCTACGGCAGGGACAAGTGGTAGTACAAAACAAGTATGGGGGTTACTGGAACAAGACTCGATCTACGGTCGACTCAGGAGGTTTATAAATTCCCTGCATGATATGTATAACAAATATATTTCCACCAACAAAATCACCACTCAATGTACCTTACCATGCCATACCGGACATAACCGTCCCGACGGGGACCAGCGACAAGCTCACTCCTACCCAAGGCAGAGGCTTTCCCGGATTCCTTTCCGGCATGCATGCAAGGCACATGAGGGTGATTACCATCACAAGTATATTCATTTCCAACAGCAAGGAAATCACTAATATGCCTTCATGCAAATGATCATATCACATGAAATAACAAGTTCTCCGATATAAGGTGGTGTTATAAACATGTCAACTAACACACCAAAAATATTATTCCGGGGTTCAGAATGCTTGCCTTCAATGTGTGGAAAGGCAGGGTGCACTCCAAAACTTTTGAAAGTTTTCTTCTCTCTCTCCAAAGTCCTATTTTAAATAAATTTGAATTAACACACAAATACAAACAGCGCAAAAAATTTGTTTGGAAAATTTTCAAATAAATCTTAAAATAAACTAGACAATATTTGAGAGATGTAGGAAAAAGAATTAATTCATTTGGAGTTATATTTAAAAAGTTATAGGCAGTCAAAGTTGTGGTCAAAATCTGTTTTTAATAAAATCGGGAAAAAGAAAACGTTTCAAAAGAGATTACGCTTTCGGACAGAGAAGACGTATTTGTGCCTTTTACGCCTCCACTTATCCAGCGTGCTGGCGCGTGAGTCACCGACAGTGGGCCCGCCTGGCCCACTGGTCAGGTTTGACTGGTCCACGCGCGCGTCGTCTCCCCCTGACCGAATAGGGGCGGAGCTCCGGCGAGGCTCGCCGGCGAATGGCGGCGTCCCTCGCTGATCTGAGTGCATGGATGTGCTCAGGAGGTCGAGACGAACTCGGGGGTACCCGCCATGGTCGCCGACGTGGACGGAGTTGCCGGCGACGAGCTTCGCGGCGGAGGGAGCGTCGGGAGAAAGGTGTGTTTGGGGCTACGGTGGTTCCCGATCAAAATCGAGTAGGGGGATGGGTTCACGGGAGGATGAGGAGGTTCCCGGCGAAGAGAACGGAGAGGAGGAGGCCCTGGTGGTGCCGGAATGGCCGGGGCAGAGGCGGCGGCTGCGGTTGTCGGAGATGGGGAAGGAGCCCTCCCCGGGTCGATTGGCTGCCAATGGGGTCCTAGGGAGATGGCTTGGGACTTCCTGTGTGCGGAGACGAGCCCGGGGCTCCTTAAATAGGCGATCAGGGTCGGTTCCGACGGTGGCCGCGGATAAGGTCGCCGGCGACCGCCATTCTGTAGCTAGGGCATCGTGGCGGCGACGAGCTCTAGTGGACACACTCGTGGATGAGCTCGCGCTGTTCCAGGGGCCAGGTGGCGAGCGGGAGAGGCTCGGGCGGCGCCGACATGAGCAGAGGCTGTCGGGCGGCTGCGGCGGCTAGCTCTTGGCCTGCCGGGGCGAGGCGAGGGGTGGCTTGGCGTGTAGCGGTGAGGAGGGACGTGCGTGGCGTGGTTCTGCAGTCGGGGCAAGCTAGGGGCGCGACGCGTTGGCTCGGGCGCGGCACGTGCAAAACGCGTGCCAAACACATGCTCTGCTCGCGCTCTGGGCGTGCACGGGACGTGCTCGACGTAATGCCAGAGCATGCTACAGAGCTTGGGTGAGGCTGGCATTTAAGAGATCTAGGTTAGGAGTAATTGGGAGTCTAGTGGACATGCTTGTTTGATCAGAGGTGCAAGTTCACAGTGCAATGCCAAAATTCATGTCAAAACAGATCATGCCCATAAGGTGTTTGAAAAAATGCTAAGGGCACTTAGGCAGGTCTTGGAGTGGCCAAAAACTCCATATGGTGGTCTCTTTAGATGAATGAGAAGGTGGTGAGGTTACTTTGTGAAAAGCACAAACTTGTTAGTGCAAGTTTTGCAAAACTTCAAATCTGGACAGAAAGAAAAAGGCATTACTTCACGAACCAAAAATATGCCAATGGGTGCATGCTCCTGGACATAAGGGTTTGGTAGGGCTGTCTACAAGTAGGAGAAAGCACAAGATCATTGGAGCAAAAATAAATAGGGTTGCAGTAGAAATCACAAGGCTGGACCAGAATGGAAAAGAGGTTGATTCACTCAAAATTTTCAAAGAACAGCACTAGGTTTTTTGCATAAAGTTGAATCATATGCTACTACCAACATCCCATAATTTTGGTGGAGGCCAGAAAGAAATATTTAAAAGGGTTGTAGTGCAAAATTGCACTCTGGACCAGAGAAGAAAAATTGATGCAGAGCTCAACATATTACATGAATAAAAGATATTTTTGTATAAAAGTGATTTAAAAACATCACATGACATCTCCAAATTTTGGTTGGAATTTTAAGTGAATTTATCAAATGGTTGTAGTTCAAATATGGCCATATAACCTTGGAAAACCATTTTTCAAGAAAATACAAATTAAGCAAATTAATTATGTAATTAGTTATACTGAGAAAAGAAAAGTTTTTCTTGAGAGATTAAACAAGTCCAATAACATATTTGAAAGGTTTTCATTTTGGGGAAAAGCTCCATAATAACAAGGGAGATAATGGTTCAAAAAAATAAAAAGGGAGCCCAGAAAATAAAAGTTTTAATTCATGGCAAAATCTTAATTAATAAAACAATGCCAAAAATTTTGGGTGTCACACTTAGCTGACTGGTCTGGTGTCAAAACTAAACAACTATCGATATCTCATGGTGGTCAACAATTTATGGTTTCTCCTGCAGGAATGGGTCTGGTTGATCCTCACCGTATAACCTACGGTTGGCAAAAACTGCCTTGTACAAGGGAAAAATACCTATACCATTCTAGGGCTTAAACAAGGTTTCGATCGTCGTCGCTCTACTATGGGTAAGTCAATCAGATTTACCATCCCATATAGCAAGGCGAATAATAAGAGTAAGTCGGTATGGTGATCAATCCATCCCGCACCCAAATCATTACCATGTATACAGTTTAGCGAATCTCGCATTCTAACACTCGGTCATCCTCACAAGCATTGCAGAATTTCTCTTGTCGACGAACAAAGTTCGGATATATCCATAGATTCTGCAAGCCAGACAAACATCTATCGTTCCTTCACAACTCTCAGGTTTTGCGTTACTCCTATAAAATCGTCTGCCGATAAACGTCGTATCTTCCTCCAGGGTTTTTCCTTCAGCAAGAATGTGCTTGCTTCTGGGCAGGTCCTGGGGCCTGTGGGTTATGGCCCATCTCATCACTTGCAAACCTTGAACTCATCATCGGGGCAACGGATCTCTAATCCAACATCCTAGTATTCTTAAATCCATCCAATTTGTATTGTCTTCCTTCCTTCTATTGGCACCAAACTAGGACATGATTACTCAGACTCATCATGGAATTTCCATTGATCCATATTTCCAACATCATACCTCCTTTATATCCAATAGTAATTCATCTCTTCATCCTCGTGGGTTATCCCACATACCAAGATAAAAACTTATACTTATGAAGTCCATATTCTACTTCGTGGAACATCATTATCCTTTCCCGGGTCAAGCGTCCTTACAGGGGAATATTGGCCATCTCTGCATGGCACTTCTTCAACTGGGAAACGTGAAACACATCATGAACTCCTGACAGTCCTTTGGGTAACTCCAACTTGTAGGCCACTTCTCCCATACGCTCCAAAACTCGGTATGGTCCTAGAAATCTCGGGGCTAACTATCCCTTAACTCCAAATTGTTTATGTCCTTGCAGAGGGGCGCACGAAGACATGCTTTGTCTCCAATTTCGTAGACTACCTCCTTGCGTTTTTGAGTCTGTATAACTCTTCTGTCTAGACTGAGCTACCTTCAGTCTATCTCGAATCAACATAACATTCTCTTCTGACTCCTTGATCACATTTGGTCCAACAACTGACGGTCTCCAACTTCATCCCACATAATCTTGGGGCATCACACATATCGAGACAAAACTCGTATTCATTTTGTCCGAAATCCACTCAGTGGAATATCCTTATCTTTTCCAGGGGTCAATGGTTCTTACAGGGTACTACCACCCTTAAAATGCACGAATCTTCCATAGACTATATTTCTCATATCCTCAGAATGGCCAAAATTCTTCTTCATAGAGTAACAACTCATAAAATCCATATCAGTACCAACGATGCTACTTTATTCATTCTCAAATGATTACAATCTCTCGCTTCTCAACACCTCAAAGAAAAAGTTCTCACTTCCACTACTCCATTTCTTTTGTTGCAAACTCAACTATCTAGCCCAAGTTTCCTTCTCCTTGGGGCATTCTCTGGCAAAGTGCCCTGCTCCATTACAACGAAAACATGTTACTTCTGACAAGTCTCGAGGTTTCCTTTTTGGGCAACTGTTGAGGTAGTGCCCTGACTCCTTGCACCTGTAACAGGTGATATGACTCAGATCCTTCCTGGAATCCAATCTGCTTCTCTTCCTGGACCTTTCCATGCCAATCATGGCTTCTATTTCTTGTGGGTCATATTCTACTTCATCTGTCGGGAATTCTACTAGATCCCCATTCAAACAATTTTGGGAGATGTGTCCTTCTCCACATGAATAGCAAGACTTAGTGCAGGGTTTACTCGGGTCTTCTTTAGGTCTGTCCTCCACCTTTTCCTTCATCGAAGTTTCTTCTAAAATTCCATGAGGGCTCCTTTCATTACTTCTTTCCTCTGCTGGATGGTTCGTTGTCCATGGGGTAATGTGACACTGAGCAGGATAGTGGGTAGTCCCTTCACACAAGAAACAAGTAATCTACCTAGTTGGGCATTCTTCAACTGGGTGACTTCCTTCACCATTAGGGCATTCATCCTTGTGTTCTTTATGGGTGTGTCCGATTTCTCCACAAATCTTGCATGCACAAGGTTTCTTCATATCCTTTCCATAAGGTTTCAACTTCTGGGACACAAACCGAGACTTTGGCAAAGTCAACTTAAATTCTTTCGAAGTGGTTACTCCTTGCCATCCATTGATGGTTTGGTACATCCTCCACCAAGTAGCAGCACCTCTTTCAAAGCACTAAAGAGCATGCTGGGTCATATCATGTCCAACTATAGGGTTATTCTCCATGTGATCCTCCATGTTCTGAATCCATCGGTCCGTCTCCAATTGACTCATCGGTCTAGAAGATATAAGCTCATCTTCATTCATCCTCTATTGGGTCCATGGGTTTGGGGTAAGATAAGAGAGATAGAGAGGGATGCACACAATGAAAACAACAGTTTTGAAAAGACAGATTTTTGTTGTGGCTGTCGAAAAACATCAAACAAATGACAGCTCACAATCACATCTAACGTAGGTATATAACAGGGGTTTGGTCTTCTAAAGGTCAATACATCTTCAACGTCTCCAAACTCTTCAAGCCTTGTTTATGTCTCCAATGGCTTCTTCCGGTCATACTTGTCTTTCTCAAGTCCTTTTGCCAGCTCATCTTTGTTGTCGCAAAGTCTATCGTGACGTCCCTTAATATTTCTAGAGTTGCGTTCCAAATTTCTGGTTTCAACATCCTTGGCATGAGCCATGGTCATACTGTCCTTCAGTTCCTGAAAAATCTCCGGTATCTCGAGGTTGTAGCTCCTCTAGCTTGGCTACTTTCAGCATTTGGTTCCTGAGTTTTTCATGAAATGCTTCCTTGTCAAATACGGCTTCATGGAGATCCACCTTAAACTTCTTGATGTACTACTCCAGATCCTGGCGATACACCGGCTAAGGTTAAAACTTCATCTTACTATTAGGTGCTCCATCAGCCTTCTTCCATCAAATCCATTCTGAAGAAATGCATCCTTAACTCAGCACGGTGACAGTAGCATCAGCGGGCGATGACATCACGGATAACCGTGTTTCTGCTCTTGTCATTTCCATGAGCTATCTCTCCATAGTTGATATCTCCTACCTTAGGGTGTTCCTTGACAGAACTTTGAGTTTTTACCTCTCCATGTTCCGGTCTTTCTCCGATACACCTTGATCTCGGGTATTGACAACTTCCATAGTCTGCCAAGTTCCATAAGGGTAGCCTTCCTAGGTCATACAAATCTGGGAATTCTTCAGAGCCTTCAAATTCTACTTGTCTTCGGTCTTCAACCGTTGTAGATTCCATTATTCAGATGCACAGAAAATAATCTTCATTCTAAAGTGGTCTTAGTTGTTCGATATCTTGTACTTCTTGGAGTGGTCTCATCAGTCGAATCTTCGTGGGGTCAAAAGGGGAAAGGGGTATGGTCTCACTAAAGGGAATTTTTGAATAAGCTCAGAAGAGAAGAGAGGAAAAGATCTTTTTGAAAATGAAGTTTTAGAGAAAAATCTTTCCTATGGGCTTGCCAATTTCTAGGGTCACGTCCTATAGTCAACATGTGCTCTGATACCATCTTGTAGCGACCTGACCCGAATGGATCAAGTCTCTGTGCTTAAGTGTCATCCCTGGATCGGTATGCTGACACACACAGTACTTGAGGATTTATAACAGAGGTAAATCACATGTATAAAATAACGTAAATACTATTACCTCAATCCAAAATAGCGGAAGTAACAAGGTTGTGGATTCCCATCAACACCAACGGCAAAGTTGAGTGTAGAAATCGTAACCCTAACGTATCACTTACTCGTCGTAAGAAATCCTGCAACATGAGACGTTGCAGCCACAAAGTGTCAGTACATTGAATGTACTGGCAAATTCACACCATAGAGAATGATGGACAATGGCTATCACTACATGCATATATGGCTGGTGGAAAAGCTCTATGGTTATATGTTTTTGCGAAAAGCCAATTTTTCCCTACTACAAAGGAATAAATTTATTTAACTATCATGGTGGTTGTTGAACATTGAGAATAGTTGACAGGATTCTCAATCCCAATTAAGTAACATCATTAAAACCCAACAATATTAATTAAAGTAACATGATGAGATCAACAGGATAATCCAAGAACTAGATACTCAAGATGTCCATAACCGGGGACACGGCTAATCATGATTAGTTTATACACTCTGCAGAGGTTTGCGCACTTTTCCCCACAAGACTCGATCTCCTCCGTTGGATTTCTCACACTACATGGTGTTTGAGAAACGGATGACCGAGACATAGTCTTTCCGAAGCGTTTGCACCTTACGATGGGTAGACCGTACCACCTACAACCCCTACATCTGCTAGTCTACCACTGTAAGAGTTCACACAACTTAGTCAACTATGCTAGAGCCCATAATAGCTTCTGGCTGCACACGGAAGTTTCTAGTATGAATTGTCTCATGATCCCTTTGAGCCTGGGTGGCGGTCCAAAAGAAAACAGGCAAGTCCTAGAAACCCAGGTGCCTAGACAGGCAATCCTAGAATAAGCAGGTGCCTCAATCCACCCAGATGTGTGTTTAAGTTGCCACCTTAAGTAAACCATTAATTAACAATCTCACATCTGTCATGAAATACTCTCAAAATCCAATCCACGTCTACGAGCATAGCATGGCACTATAAGCATAATGTAATAGTAACTCCCAAGGGTTTGATAACAAACAGGTAATAGGTACTACCTCAACTACTTCCTATCCCACAATTTAATTAGATCCTAATCATGCAATGTTTGAGGATTGATCTAATGCAATAAAAACTAGGTATGAAAGAGGTATGATCAAAGTGTGAACTTGCCTGCAATGTTGACGAAGATGATTCGCACTCAAAACTCTTGATAGCTCTACTCGTCACACTCCGGTCAATCTATCGTAAGCAAGCAATAGTAACCACACATAAGCAATCACTCAAAAGACCAGAAAGATCGAAGAAGTCGATTCGGAAAACATCAAAACCGAGCAAATAGCTCTTGCAACATAAAACAATTTCTAACAGTACCAAAATTATGTGAATTTGGCCTTATCAGAAAATTTAGGTCAAGAGCTTCGATTTGCAAAAAGAATCAACTCAAACGGAGCTACGAAACTCAAGTTATGATCAAACGAAGTTTGAATTCAAATCTGATCTAATTCAAATTCTAAAATTTTGAAAAACATGTTTGGCTTGGATTACTGGATAGAGGAGATCATAACGAAGAAGTGGACGTTGGTTTCGTTGGATTTGGGCAACGAGTAAAAAGTTATGGCTATTTGAAAAATCAGGGCCAAGCTGTTTTACGGAAGAAAAAAAATAGCTACGGGCTAGGGTCTAATGTATAAATACGTAGACTAATTGATAATCTAATTATTTTATCATATTAGTCTAAAAATAATAAACTATGAAAGTATATGAAGAAAAAAAATAAAGAAAGATACCTTTTATAAGGCAGAGAAAAGACGACTTTAGAGAGAGAAGATAATTTCCAGAAGTCGCGCTAGAGAGGACAAATATATTTTTTTAAATGAATCTAGTCAAACCAAAATATTGATTTAACCTGAATCGGATGATTTTTGGAGCCTCTATGGGTCTATATTTATTGGTGGAAAAGAGGCTTAAGGGTCAAAGGCTAGGCAATGTGGGACTAAACATAGACGAAAATATACGAAACAGAGAAGAAAAGAGGCGATGGGCCTAAAGGCACTCGGCCGGCCGCGCGGTGCAGTTTTTTTTTTTTTGCCTTCGGCCGGCCGCGCGGTGTAGTTTTTTTTTACAGAATGCGATAAACTGAAAAAAACGAAAATAAAATAAAACTTTATATAGGCATATTATATATCAAAATTTTCAGAAAAAGATTTTCTACGACATGAACATTTTTTAGCATTAAATAAAATTCAGATAATTCAAACAGTGCTACTGGTCTATTAAAATCCAACAAAAATCACTTTAAAAATACCAAAATGAATTCAAATGTATTTATCTCCAATTTTGTGATGTAGGGAATCATGTTACCCTATTTTCCATATATTTTATTTTTTGGAGAAAAATAATTTGAATAAAACTCAAATAACTCCAAATTGAAAATAAATTAAAAAGAACTTTGAATTTAATTCTTTGAAACTCCCAACTTATATTTCATATAATTTGAAGAAGTCATTTTATCTTCTCTCGTGAAAATCATTGAGTTGCTTAAAGTTTCTGAATTGGAAATATTTTCCAAATGAAATTCAATTATTTTCAAATACCCTTTCATTTAATTTAAATGGAAGAAGTCATATCATCTTCGCTCAAGGGTTTTGTATTTGAAAATAATTTGAGTTCATGGAGATCAGAAAGCAAATATGAAAGTTTGGGAAAGTCCTTTTGTTCCCTCTCATTTAACTTTCAAAAGTTTTGAATTCCACTCAATTTCACACAATCAATCAAACAATCAATCAAATCTATCTATTTATTATAACATTCCAAAATTTAGAATTTTGGGATGTTACAACTAAGGGAATCAAAACATACATACTATCAAAATATCGAACACATATCAAGTTCACATGATTGCTTGCAACATGATTTCTCCCGTGACCTCAAGAACGAAAGTAACAACTCACAAATGATAAACATGCTCATGATCAGAGGAGCATTAAATTGCATATTGGATCTGAACATATAATCTTCCATCAAATAAACCATATAGTAATCAACTACAAGATGTAATCAACACTACTAGTCACCCACAAGCACCAATCTATAGTTCCAGTAACAAGATTGAACACAAGAGATGAACTAGGGTTTGAGAGGAGATGGTGGTGTTGAAGATGTTGATGGAGATTGCCCTCCCCAAGATGGGAGAGTTGTTGGTGATGATGATGATGATGATTTCCCCCTCCGGGAGGGAAGTTCCCCCGGCGGAATCGCTCCGTCAGAGGGCAAAAGTGCTCCTGCCCAAGTTCGGCCTCGAGGCAGTGGCGCTTCGTCCCGAAAGTCCTCTCCTTATTTTTTTTCTAGGTCAAAATGACTTATATACCAGAAGATGGGCACCAGAGGTGGGCCGAGGAGAGCACAAGCCACCAGGGAGCACCCAGGTGGGTTGTGCCCACCTGGTGGGCCTCTCTAGTATTTATTGGCTCCAATATTCCTCATATATTCCATAAAAATTCTCCATGAAGTTTCAGCTCATTTGGAGTTGTGCAGAATAGGTGGCCTGGTGTAGCTTGTCCAGGTCCAGATTTCCAATTGCTGGAATTCTCCCTCTTGGTGTATACCTTGCATATTATGAGAGAAAAGACATTAGAATTACTCCAAAAAGCTTTATTATGGATAAAAACATCATAAATAACAGTGACAAACATGATGCAAAATGGACGTATAAGTGATTAACACCCAAAGAGTTCTAGTGTGTGATCACGTTTTACTTGTGAGAGAGGTTTTTAGTTAACGGGTCTGCAACTTTCAAATCCGTTGCAGACTAAGGCATAGCCTAGTGGTCGGTGATGTTGCTTGAAGCTATGTTGGTATTTCCCCAAAGAGGAAGGGATGATGCAGCACAACGGCGGTAGGTATTTCCCTCATATATGAAACCAAGGTTACCGAACAACTAGGAGAACCAAGCAACACAACGTAAACAGCCCCTGCACACAGATAAAAAATCCTCGCAACCCGACGTGTTAAAGGGGTTGTCAATCCCTTTCGGGTAACGGTGCCATAAATTGGTGTGTGACGGGAGAAAGTTGTAATAGATTGAATAAATAGATCGCAAATAAAATAAAGTGCAGCAAAGTATTTTTTGGGGTTTTTGGATTAATAGATCTGGAAATAAAAGAAAATAAAAGTAGATCGCAAAGTCAAATAATATGAGAAACAGGCCCGGGGGCGTAGGTTTCACTAGTGGCTTCTCTCGAGAAAAATAGCAAACAGTGGGTGAACAAATTACTATTGGGCAATTGATAGAACTTCAAATACTCTTGACGATATCTAGGCAATGATCATTACATAGGCATCACATCCAAGATTAGTAGACCCACTCCTGCCTGCATCAACTACTATTACTCCACACATCGACCGCTATCCAGCATGCATCTAGTGTATTAAGTTCATGGAGAAACGGAGTAATGCAATAAGAACGATGACATGATGTAGACAAGATCTATCTATGTAGAGATAGACCCCATCATTTTATCCTTAGTAGCAATGATACATACGTGAAGGTTCCCCTTCTATCACTAGGATCAAGCACCGTAAGATCGAACCCACTACAAAGCACCTCTTCCCATTGCAAGATAAATAGATCAAGCTGGCGAAACAAAACCCAAATATCGGAGAAGAAATACGATGCTATAAGCAATCATGCATAAAAGAGATCAAAGGAACTCAAATACTTTCATGGACATAAAAAGATAGATCTAATCATAAACTCAAAGTTCATCGATCCCAACAAACACACCGCAAAAGAGTTACATCATATGGATATCCAAGAGACCATTGTGTTGAGAATGAAGAGAGAGAGATAGGAAGCCATCTAGCTACTAACTATAGACCGAAAGGTCTAAAAATAACTACTCGCGCATCATTGGAGAGGCATAATGGAGGTGGTGAACCCCATCCAAGATGGTGTCTAGATTGGATCTAGTGGTTCTGGACTCTGCGGCGGCTGGATCAATATTTCGTTGACTCCCCTAGGGTTTTGGGAATATTTGGGTATTTATAGAGCAAAGAGGTGGTCCGGGGGCACCTGAGGTGGGCACAACCCACGAGGGCGCTTGGGCCTCCTGGCACGCCCTGGTGGGTTGTACCCCCTCGGGGCACCCCCCAGGCGCAGCCAGGGCCCGTTGTGTTCCTTTTGGGCCATAAAAATTCTCTGTAAAATTTTGTGGCATTTGAACTCCGTTTGATATTGACTTTCTACGATGTAAAAAACATGGAAAAAACAACAACTGGCACTTGGCACTATGTCAATAGGTTAGTACCAAAAATGATATAAAATGATTATAAAACATCCAAGATTGATAATATAACAACATGGAACAATCAAAAATTATAGATACATTGGAGACATATCAGCATCCCCGAGCTTAACTCCTACTCGTCCAATCATGGACATTTGGACTTGTATATTGTTCAAAGCAATAGTCTAGTTTTGACATGATAATTTAAATACTCACACATATCAATAGCAACCATGTCTTTCAAAATATCAACACTAAAATAAACTATCCCTAGCCCATCATGCTCAACCATTGATCCATTCATGAAATACACTCGCATATTAGCTACATCCAATACTCAAGTACGATCATATTGCCTCCTAGTTGGTGCTTTTATAAGAGAAGATGGAGACTCAAATTCAAAATAAAAATTGCATAAAGTAAAAGAAAGGATGTTCATAGAGGGAAGTAGGGATTTGTAGAGGTGCCAGAGCTCAAAGCAAAAAACATAGAGATGAAAACATTTTGGGAGATGTATCCATCCCACCAACGAAAACAATTTAGAGTTGCCAATACTTTCCATGCTTAGATATATCATAGGCGTTTCCCAAACAGAAAATAAAGTTTATTCCTTTTTCCACCATACTTTCACTTTCCATGGCTAGCCATATCCACGGTTGCCCTCCATACCAACACTTTCCAAGGAATTTATTATTTGACAACATAAAGTAAATTCATTTTTTCATTTCGGGACTGGGCATCCCTAATACCTTTGCCTTACTCTCGTGCAATGACAAGTGAATAAACACCCATCTTGAGAATAACACATCTAGAATGGAAAATATTAGCCACCCCTCACCGCTCTGCGAGCGAAACAAACACACAAAACAGAAGTTTATTTTTGAAAATTAGAGATGGCACATGCAAATTTTCTTAGAATGGCAAAAGAACACCGCAAATAGGTAGATATAGTGGACTCATGTGGCAAAACTGGGTTAAAGGTTTTTGGATGCACAAGTAGTGATCATACTTAGTGCAAAACTAATGCTAGCAAAAGATTGAGAAGCGACCAACCAAGAAACGAATAATCTCATAAGCGATCATTAAGCATAACTAACACCGAATAATGCACCATAAGTAGGATATAATTTCATTGCATAACTATTGACTTTCATGCTTGTATAGGAATCACAAACCTTAACACCAATATTCTTAGTAAAGCATAATTGCTCATCAAGATGACTCACATATCACATCATCATATCTCAAAACTATTACTAAGAATCAAGTTTATTTTGTCCAATGATATTCATGAAAGTTTTTATTATATCCTTCTTGGATATCTATCACTTTGGGACTAAATTTCATATGTTGCTTTTGACAAGCTCAAACAAATATAAGTGTAGATCATGAGCATAATATTTCTTTATCTCAAATTAATTTAAGTGAAGCAAGAGAGAATTTCTTGAAAATTTTACTAAGTCTCAAATAAATCTAAGTGAAGAAGGAGAGTATTTCTTCAAAAATACTAAGCACATCGTGCTCGAAAAGATATAAGTGAAGCACTAGAGCAAGTCCATAGCTCATAAAAAAATTAAGTGAAGCATAGAGAGAAATTCTAACAAGTCATGACATAATTTTGGCTCTCTCAAATAGGTGTGTAGCAAGGAATCAAGACTTAAAACAAAAAATAAAACAAGAAAAGACTCATATCATACAAGACGCTCCAAGCAAAAGACGTAGTATGTGACGAATAAAAATATAGCTTCGAGTAAAATACCGATGGTCATTAGAAAAAAGAGGGGATACTCATTTTTGGATAATAGCTTAGTTGGTTGCTCATTTTTGGATAATAGCTTGGGATGCCAGGGCATCCCCAAGCTTAGGCTCTTCTAATCCTTATTCCTTCATCCATCGTAAGATAACCCAAAACTTGAAAACTTCAATCACACAAAACTCAACAAAACCTTCATGAAATCCATTAGTATAAGAATAATAAATCACTACTATAAGTACTGTATCAAACCAATTCATATTTTGTTCTTTCATTATATATCTACTTTATTCCAACTTTTCTATGGCAAAAACTCATAAAAGAAAACCATAGAGCCATCGAAATAAGCACACAACAAAAAGAAAACAGAATCTGTCAAAACAGAATAGTCTGTAGAAATCTGACTATCTCGAATACTTATGTAACTCCAAAAATTCCGAAAAATTAGGACGACCTGAGAAATTTGTATATTGATCAACTGCAAGTGGAATTGGTATTTTGTCGCTCTCTGGTAAAAAATGATAATTATTTTCGTGAGCGGAAAAGTTTCTGTTTTTTCAGCAAGGTCAAACAACTATCACCCAAGAAGACCCTAAAGGCTTTACTTGGCAGAAACACTAATTAAAACATAAAAAACACAATCATAACAGTAGCATAATTTTTCTATCACTCAAAAACAGGAAGCAAAAAGAAAAAATAAATTTTATTCGTTGGGTTGCCTCCCAACAAGCGCTATAGTTTTACGCCCTTAGCTAGGCGTAAAGCAGAAGTGTTTTCATCATGGGGTTTTGTCAACACAACATAGAATATATTATCCATAGAAACTTTAGCATTCCTAAGTTGATGTTCATCATAAACTCTTTGATTCCCCGCAACAATCCAAGAGTAATGTTGACTAACATTATTGAAAACTTGTTGGATTATATCTAGAACAGGGACTTCCTTTTTGAGATTCTCATCAAAGATTTTATTATCCCCCAGCAAATGTCTTAAAGAATAATCATTATTGTAAAGAATTTCATCTATCACAGGTTTTTCACGATTCATACCATAAAAATCAAAGATTTGCCTAGCTTCCTGTATTATGTAGTCAAACTCATTCATAAGAACTAGAGTGGCTAAATTTTTAGCCCTAGGATTCTTTATAACGGGAAGCTCAAAAAACAATCTTTGTAAAGTAGGATGGGTACAAATAAATTTACTTTCAAGTTTCAGAACTAGTGCGGAAGTAGCATCCACATAAGATCTAGTAGTTTTAAGTATAGGAGCATCATCAAGACTTAGCTTCCCAACACAATTGAAAAATTCTTGGATATGTTCTTTTCCCATAACGTTCCCTTGCCCCAAGGAAATTTTTTAGCATCCAGATTGCCCGTACGTCCAATTTTAGGAGTTAGGCCATCATCTATTGGTGCCATACCAAAATCACTCATGATTGCAAGCAAAGGATAGATCTAACAAAAAACAGCGAATGGAAAAGAGGGGCGAATAAAATGGCAAAAAATTTTGAAGTGGGGAGAGGAAAATAAGAGGCAAATGGCAAATAATGTAAATTACAAGGAGATGAGATTTGTGATTAGGAACCTGGTATATGTTGAAGATCCTCCCTGGCAATGGCCCCATAAATTCCTTTTGATGTCGCTTGAAGCTACGTCGGTATTTCCCCAAAGAGGAAGGGATGATGCAGCATAGCGGCGATAGGTATTTCCCTCAGATATGAAACCAAGGTTATTGAACCAGTAGGAGAACCAAGCAACACAACGTAAACAGCCCCTGCACACAGATAACAAATCCTCGCAACCCGACGTGTTAAAGGGGTTGTCAATCCCTTTTGGGTAATGGTGCCAGAAATTGGTGCGTGACGGGAGAAAGTTGTAATAGATTGAATAAATAGATCGCAAATAAAATAAAGTGCAGCAAAGTATTTTGGGGGGTTTTTGGATTAACAGATATGAAAGTAAAAGCAAATAAAATTAGATCGCAAAGGCAAATAATATGAGAAAGAGACCCGGGGGCCGTAGGTTTCACTAGTGGCTTCTTTCGAGAAAAATAGCAAACGGTGGGTGAAGAAATTACTGTTGGGCAATTGATAGAACTTCAAATACTCATGAAGATATCCAGGAAATGATCATTACATAGGCATCACGTCCAAGATTAGTAGACCAACTCCTTCCTGCATCTACTATTATTACTCCACACATCGACCGCTATCCAGCATGCATCTAGTGTATTAAGTTCATGGAGAAACGGAGTAATGCAATAAGAAATATGAAATGATGTAGACAAGATCTATCTATGTAGAGATATACCTCATTGTTTTATCCTTAGTAGCAACGATACATACGTGTCGGTTCCCCTTCTATCACTGGGATCAAGCACCGTAAGATCAAACCAACTACAAAGCACCTCTTCCCATTGCAAGATAAATAGATCAAGTTGGACAAAAAACCCAAATATTGGAGAAGAAATATGAGGCTATAAGTAATCATGCATAAAGAGATTAAGGAAACTCAAATACTTTCATGGATATAAAAAGATAGATCTGATCATAAACTCAAAGTTCATCGACCCCAACAAACACACCGCAAAAAAGTTACATCATATGGATCTCCAAGAGACCATTGTATTGAGAATTAAGAGAGAGAGAGAGAGAAAGAGAGAGAGAGGAAGCCATCTAGCAACTAACTACGGACCCGAAGGTCTACAAAGAACTACTCACGCATCATCGGAGAGGCAACAATGAAGGTGGTGAACCCCATCCGAGATGGTGTCTAGATTGGATCTGGTGGTTCTAGACTCTACGGCGGCTGGATCTGTTGGGGAACACAGTATTTCAAAAAAATTCCTACGATCACGCAAGATCTATCTAGGAGATGCATAGTAACGAGAGGGGGAGAGTATGTCCACATACCCTCGTAGACCGAAAGTGGAAGCGTTATGAAATGCGGTTGGTGTAGTCGAACGTCTTTGCGATCCAATCGATCAAGTACTGAACGCACGGCACCTCCACGATCTGCACACATTCAGCTCGGTGACGTCCCTTGTACTCTTGATCCAGCTGAGGCCGAGGGAGAGTTTCGTCAGCACGACGACGTGATGACGGTGATGATGAAGTTACCGATGCAGGGCTTCGCCTAAGCACTACAACGATATGATCGAGGTGGAATTCTATGGAGGGGGACACCGCACACGGCTAAACAATCAACTTGTGTGTCTATGAGGTGCCCCCCTCCCCCGTATATAAAGGAGGGGAGGAGGGAGGGCTAGCCCTCTCTATGGCGGGCCCAAGGGGGAGTCCTACTCCCAGTAGGAGTAGGTGTCCCTACCTCGTTCCCTAGTTGGAGTAGGAGAAGAAGGAAGAGGGAGAGAGAGAGGGAAGGGGCACCCCCCCACCCAATTTAGATTGGGCTTGGGGGGGCACGCCCTCCACCTGGCTGCCTCCTCCTCTGTCCCACTAAGGCCCAATAAGGCCCATTGACTCCCCGGGGGTTCCGGTAACCTCCCGGTACTATAGAAAATGCCTGAACTCATCCGGAACAATTCCGGTGTCGAAACATAGCCTTCCAGTATATCGATCTTTATGTCTCGAACATTTCGAGACTCCTCGTCATGTCCATGATCACATCCGGGACTCCGAACTACCATTGGTACATCAAAACACATAAACTCATAATACCGATTGTCATTGAACGTTAAGCGTGCGGACCCTACGGGTTCGAGAACTACGTAGACATGACCGAGACTCACTTACGGTCAATAACCAATAGCGGAACCTAGATGCTCATATTGGTTCATACATATTCTATGAAGATCTTTATCGGTCAAACTGCATAACAACATACGTTGTTCCCTTTGTCATCGGTATGTTACTTGCCCGAGATTCGATCGTCGATATCTCAATACCTAGTTCAGTCTTGTTACCTACAAGTCTCTTTACTCGTTCCATAATGCAACATACTACAACTAACTCATTAGTCACATTGCTTGCAAGGCTTATAGTGATGTGCATTATCGAGAGGGCCCAGAGATACCTCTCCGACAATCGGAGTGACAAATCCTAATCTCGATCTATGCCAACTCAACAAACACCATCGGAGACACCTATAGAGCATCTTTATAGTCACCCAGTTACATTGTGACGTTTGATAGCACACTAAGTGTTCCTCCGGTATTTGGAGTTGCACTACAAAAAAATACACTTCTGTGATGATATGTGTTTGTCACAATAGGTCGCGTTTTCTGTCATGCATGTACATCCATGACGATTTTATGACGGAATCAAGATAGTCATACCTATGCTGTCGTAGAAGTGTTCCATGACATTACCAAAATTATCATCACGGAAGTGTCCACTTCCATGACGATAAATCGCGTGTCACAGAAGTGCTTTCGTCAAGGGTGACCGACATGTGGCATCCACCGTAACGGAATGATGTTAAGCTATCGGGTCGGGTTTTGGATCCGATAACCCGTTAACAGCCCCGACCAATGGGGATTTTCCACGTGTAAAATCATCATTGGCTGGAGGAAACACATGTCGGCTCATCGCTGGGACAGATGTCATCCACTCATTGGACAGAAGGCGCCTATGATACATCGACACGTGGCACGGCCAACAGAGGCCCATTCCTGTGAAAAGGCCGGCCCGTTTGACTTGGTCAAAAGGTGGCGGGCCGGCCCATGGAAAGCCTGTTAATGGCATGTTCGCATATAGCCCATTTACAGCCCGCTAACCCAAGGCCCGTTACGCCATATTCGAATTAGGCCCAGTAGCATCATCTGGGCCATCCAATATGATTCCAGCCTGTTTTCACTTCTGGCCCATGTATGGCCCATGACGTCTTTCGGCCCATATGAGGCCCTATGTAACTCTTGGCCTATTAACGACCCGTGGTGAAACTGGCCCGTAATGAATAGTGTATCACTTTACACCCATTAACGGCCCGTGGTGAAACTGGCCCGTAAAGAACAGTGTATCACTTTATACCCATTAACGGCCCATTATTCCGTTGGGCCGTTTCCAGCCCATGTTATCTTTCGGCCTTCTCAGAGCCCATTTATTCTTGGGCTATTTTCCACCATTCATTTACTTACGGCCCGTTACTGTCATTTTTTGCTTGTGGGCCAAATTCAGCCCGTTTATGGGGACTAGGTGTCTATCTGCTGGGGTTGGGGTTAGAAGGGGTGTAGCTGGTTCTCTGTCCAACTGGGTAGGGGTACAATCTGCATGAGTCACTACAGGAATCAGCTACTTTGCCGTCTGCCACGGTGGATGGCAAAGGCCTGAATGGCGGACGGCAAAGGTCTTTGCCGTTTGCCGCGGACGGCAACAGGCTCCGGCAAAGTAAGGTCCGGCAAACAGCTACTTTGTCGTCCGCTTTATGCGGCTGACGGCAAAGGGGCCTTTGCCATCAGCAGCAGACGGCAAAGAAAGCAGACGGCAAAAAATGCACAGTTAGACGTCACTACACGGCAGGCCTTTGCCGTCCGACGCTGACGGCAAAATTGTTCACTCTTTGTCGTCTGCCACTGTAGGCAAACTGACCAAATGGGTCAACTCCCAGGAAGCACAGTTGGCTGCCATGTGGCTTCTTTGCCGTCCGCGGCTGATGGCAAAGAGCCTGCATATTGGCTCTTTTTCTATTTTTTTAATCCAACAATTTTCACAGCAAATATATATGACATATATAGATATATTTCACAGGGCTATTTAACAGCAAACATATCACATATCCAGCACATAATTAAGTTTCATCCATTCATACATAAACAAGTTCCATCAAGTTCCATCCATACACATTGTTCCATCCATATACATATTACAATGCAAAGTTCCATCATAGCAAGCTAGATACAATGCAAAGTTTCAGCAAAGAAAAACAAGCACTCCATCATAGCAAGCTAGCTTCCATGAAGTGAATGAAATCCGCAAAATGGCAAATAAGAAAGTTAGAAATAGGTGACTAGAAGAAGAAGACTAGAACCAGAAGTATATGTCATTTATGAGCTAACTTAGGTGAAATGGATCATATATGAGCTAACTAAGTTGAAATGGGTCGTTTATGAGCTAACTAAGATGAAATGGATCATTTATGAGCTAACTTAGTTGAAATGGGTCGTTTATAAGCTAACTAAGGTCAAATGGATCATTTTTGAGCTAACTAAGTTGAAATGGATCATTTTTAGCGAACTTAGGTGAAATGGATCATTTATGAGCTAACTTAGTTGAAATGGGTCATTTATGAGCTAACTAAGGTGAAATGGATCGTTTTTGAGCTAACTAAGGTGAAATGGATCGTTTTTTAGCTAACTTAGGTGAAATGGGTCATTTAGGAGCTAATCTATGTAAAATGGGTCATTTTAGAGCTAACTTGGATAAACTGGATCATTTATAAGCTAACTAAGGTGAAATGGGTCATTTTAGAGCTAACTTAGGTAAAATGGATCGTTTATGAGCTAACTAAGCTAATTATGCAATTTTTGACATAAGTAAGCTAAGTACAAATTGTTTTAGAGCTAACTTATGTAAAATGGATGGTTTTGGAGGTCAGTAAGCTTATTAAGTCATTTTGGAGGAAAAGAAGCTAACTCTAGGTCATTATGATAAGCATATTGGTGGAAATAAAGCTAAGTCTAGGTCTTTATGCATTTGTTAAGCAAAACACTAGAGAAACTTACCGTGATCATGGAGGTGTAGGAGCGGGCTGGCTTGTGCCGGTAGCTGGAGAAGGATCGTGCGATGCTTGTCTGGAGTTACACTGCACCATTGATCATTACCAATGTCTCGTTACCATGATGACACTCAAATGTTAAGACTAGCAAGTAATGTCCATTCAAATTAAACTCACCGTGGTCCTAGGAGCAATCACTGGCATCGGTGGAGCGGTCTGACCGGACTTCTCACACACAGACTGCACATTTGGTTTTGACAAACACAGTCATACTAGTTAGTAATGAGACAAACACTACATGAATGTTTTGGCTAATCTGCAGAAGAAACTTACCACAAGGAGCTCGTACATCGCCCTTGCATGCATGTCATTCCGTGCCCTCTCCTCCTCCAACATCTTTGCCGTCCTCTCCTCCAACTCACGCCGCCTCTCCGCCGCCTCCGCTAGGAGTTTCTCCGTTCTATCTCTCTCACTCTGTATAGTAGCCTGCAACACCACTCACATGGCCATTTGTAATCATTGATGGAAGCGCACACAATGTAATGGAGAAAGATAGCTGAGTACGTATAACTAACCTTGAAGGCGAGTTGGACTGGCCGTTCACGAGGGCTTATCTCAGGAGCGGAGCTCGACTGGCGCGCCTTGATCTCCGGGAGAGTGCTAGGACAACGGATAAGTCCATCTCCTATGGCTATGGAGCCATGGGACCTCCCGCCACCAGATATCATCACCAGCTCTGGATCAATGGGACCCTGGCTCGGGTCAAAGTCCTCCCCTTTCCTCGCCTTCCCTTCATCTCTATATTTCACGATCTTGTCGTGGGAGGAGATGTTGGTGAAGTTGTTTGCACCATCATGGTCAGACGGAGAGAATGCCTTGACTTTCTTGTAAGAGGCAGTATGGGCCATGGCATAGAGGTCGTACACCACTGGCACCTTATCCGCCTTATTGTAGCATTCCTGAAAAAGAGAAACAACGTAAATTAGTAATTAAAGGGCTCAAGCTAGCATGATGAATGAATTGCATGAATCATGAAGCAAACCACATACCCAGTTCCGCCCGAACTGATATAAGTTGGAGCTGCCATGATGGTGTGGCACACCTTACATTTGGGCACATTTGTCCTTGGCATCGTTGTGGAGGGCTAGCCATTCATTTGAGCACCAATCATTGACCAACACCTCCCAACAATCCATCCGATCCACACACCATCTCGGAGGGGCCTAAGTTAGCAAATAGAAACTTGAGCGCTACGGCTATGAATTACTAAATGAAGGAAGTAAGTACAAGGCCTTAAGAATTACCTTCATGTACTGCTCCTTACTCAAGAACTTCTCGCGGCACGCCGGCTTGGTCTTCTTGATACCATGCGAGGCGTAGTAGTCTCAAACAGCCTGCACCCGAGCCTCGTGCCGTAAGTTCTGTAGTAGGCGCTTGCAGACGTTATCGACAACATTTGCTGCTTCCTCCTCGTATCCCTCCTCACACCTGTAGAATGTCTGCAATCAAATGAGACAATATTGATTAGTACAATTAATAACTAGCTAGTTGAAGATTTTTAATTGTGTAAAGGAGAAATTACCCAGAACTTTTTGATCACCGCGTCTGCCCTCGTCTTGCACAAGACACCGTCGATAATCTCACCCGGCGGGGCCGAGGCAGCCAAGTAGTGCTCCCAACTCAATCCAAGCTCTGGAAGCCGACTCTCACCAAGCAACGTGACAAACCCCGTGAAGTTTTGCCGACAAAGAACTCCAAGGACGGAGTTGGGCCGGCGGACACTATGATGGTGGTCCCAACCCCTGCAGCATGACAAGGCCAACGCATTAGTTATTTGAAGAAACATGAATGCAGAAGGTACAAAACTATTAAATGCACTTACCTCTCCCCATCAGGTAAAATCAACCACCTCTGCTCGCGGGTCGCCGGGACGGACGGGAGCCGTGTACAACCACGCTGGTAGATGGTGCCCCCATCCTCCTCAATATCAGTCGGCTCCCCGCCATCATCAGCATGGCCACTCGGCTCCTCAGGCTGATCCGGCCAGGTACTCCATCCAGACGTGTGCTCCTCCGGGGTCTCGTGGGCCGAACTCTCGTGGGCCGAAGACCCGTGGACTGGAGGCTCGTGGACCAGAGTCCGTGTAGCCTCCTCCTCGGACGAGTCCACCCTAGCAGTCACGTGCTCGGGTGAAACAGCTGGGGGTGGCGGCGAGGAAGGCGCCGTAGCAGTCACCCTACCTCCTCTCCCGCGACCACGTGCTCCACCTCCTCTCTTCTTCTTACCTCTTCCCCTGCTGGGCACCGCGGTCGACGAAGAAGGGCCCGGCGGTGTCGTCATACTATCCAGCAATGCACGGCGGAGAGGTGCGTGTTGAATGGAAGACCTCACACCACGCACCGACGAAGAAGGGGCCTCGGCGCGCTCCCGACCAGCGCCCACCATCTTTCAACACCTGCCATGACAAAGAATAAACAAAATTAGCTACAACATAAAAAAAATACCGACATGAATAATAATATGTATATCACTTAAGTGTAGCATCATCAAGTACAACATAAAAAATTGAATACCTGACACTACTAATAATCTCGATCAGTATCATCAATAAATGCATAATCATCATCATCAGTATAATCAATGATGGGCTCATAGGGTTCAGTGGCATCAACATGTGCAAGGCCACCTTGACGTAATCAGTCAAGCATTGACAGGTCATCCGCAGCAGTAACCTCTTCTTGTTCCGACTCTTCTTGTTCCTCCTCTGGGGTGATGTCGGATTCATTGTCATTGTCTACTTCAATGTTTTGGGGTGAAGTATAGCAGTTCTTGAAACGCTTTTTGGAAATACGTGTCTCTTGGAAGAATTCTCCTTCATATGTGTCTGGGTTAATGTGAGGTTCATAATCCTCTTCCTTTGGGGGAGAAAGTCTAGCACGTGGCGGCACTTCATAAACGACATCCCAACCTTTCAGATTTGGATTAGTTTGGCAGGCCCACAGTAGATAGAATACTTGGGTCGCCTGTTGAGCCGTAATATAGACATTAGGAACATCTAAATGGGTGCTTTGGTTGATTTCAACTAGCCCTATATGTTCATGAGTCCTTCTAGTCTCCTTCGTCTGAAACCAATAACATTTGAAGACTATGACATTCGGTGGGTTTTCACCATAGAATAGAAGTTCATAAATTGCTTCAACTCTCCCATAATACTCGGGACATCCTTCGCCAATAGCATATACACAACAATTTGTAGACTTTCGGTCGGCCATAGATAGCTCTGCCATAGGTACGAAAGCGATACCCGTTGATGTCGTATTTGTCAAATGAACGGACCTTATAGTCAAAACCATTAGCGACTTGTCTCAATTCGGCGTCCATAGACTCTGAATTAGCCTACAAGTTTAATATGAAAGGATTGTTGCATTACGCACAAATTAGCGAATGAAATGAAATTTTCTAATAGAAATTACCGTTTGTTTGAACCAAGAGATGAAACCGGGATAGCCGCCTCCTTACTTTGCGAGAAGCTCATACTCTTCGACGGAATCCTTTTGGATCACCGCTCCATACGAGAATATGGCGACATATCGACTGTATGAAATATCCAGGAATAAGAGCAGTTCAAAGGAAATAGAAGTTGCGAAACAATGTACCGAGAACTTACTCGATGTACGGCCGCACTTCTATCAGGTTGTTGAAGATATACAACGAAATGGTCCGCCATTCTTCGTTATCCAAAGATACTGGATTTGAAACACTCGCTGGTGCCCTTTGAATAGGCTGAGTTTGGATCCACCTTTTTAGGGTCGTCAGCATTGTACCGAGGCTTCGGATTATGCAAATGACGATTTTTGGCTTCATAGTGTGCTGTCACGAAGTTTGCCGCCTCCTCAGTGATGAATGCATCAGCCATCGATGCTTCAATTCTTCGTTTATTTTTACATTTTTCTCGAAGCGTCTTCTGCATCCTCTCAGTTGGGTAGCACCAACGATTTTGCACGGCCCCCCCCCAATCTTGCCTCGGTCGGGAGATGGAAATTCAAATGCTGCATTGGAATAAAGAAGCCCGGTGGAAAGATCTTCTCTAACTTGCAGATCAACTCCGGCGCCAACTCTTCCATTTCTTCTAGCACGCCAGGCGATAGTTCTTTCGCACAAAGAACACGGAAGAAATAGCTGAGTTCTGCCAGTACTAGCCATTCATCCTCAGGGATGAAGCCACGCAACATCACCGGCATTACCCGCTCAATCCATATGTACCAATCATGACTCTTGAGACCAAATATCTTCAATTTATCAAGACTCGCTCCCCTCTTTAGATTCGCTGCATACCCATTGGGGAACATCAACTGCCTTTTCACCCACAAGATAATTTCCCTCATAGCTGGCCTTCCAAGATTGAACCATGCCTCTGGCTTCGTCCAGTTCTGCTTTCCTTTCGGTTCTTTCATGTTTTGCAACGGCCTATCACATAGCGCCTCCAGATCGACTCTAGACTTAGTATTATCCTTTGACATCCCATCTATGCCGAATAATGTACCAAAAAGTGCCTCGGCGATATTCTTCACAGTGTGCATCACGTCGATGTTGTGTGGGCAAAGGAGGTTGACGGTGTGCTGGACTAGGGGGTACTCACCACGTCGTCTCCCGATCTATTAGATTGGGCCGAGGACCCCCATGGCTGTATACTCATGGGCCAGTTCGGACGGCTGCCGCATACAAGGAAGATTCCACAAGACTTGGCGATCAAGACAAGGACTTCTCCCCACCGGTGTATTCGGCTAGGACTCTTGTTATCCTAGGCCTCCGGTGCATTATATAAACCGATGCCAGGCTAGTCGATAGATATACAATATAAACAACAATCATACCATAGGCTAGCTTCTAGGGTTTAGCCTCCTTGATCTCGTGGTAGATCTACTCTTGTACTACCCATATCATCAATATTAATCGAGCAGGACGTAGGGTTTTACCTCCATCAAGAGGGCCCGAACCTGGGTAAAACATTGTGTCCCTTGTCTCCTGTTACCATCCGCCTAGACGCACAGTTCGGGACCCCCTACCCGAGATCCGCCGGTTTTGACACCGACAGAGGTCTTTGAAGTAAAGCAGATCCCATAAGCATGTTTTGTGAGTCCAGGCGTGCTTAGAATTATACCCCTTGAAGTACCCTGGATGCTGTGGATCTGGCTCGAGAGCGTTTAACTAATCCACGGTCTGTTGGCCTGTCAATGCAGGTGGTGCAGAGTTTTTGACAACTCTACCTCTGATGAAGTTCTTGTCTTTCCTGAACTTATGGCGAGGATCCAGGAACTGTCTATGCATATCGAAGCAAGAAAACTTGCGACCGGCCTGAAGCCAACGAAACTCAAGAGCTCCCTTGCATGTGGGGCACGGGAACCTTCCATGCACACACCAGCCAACGAATAGCACATACGCTGACAAGTCATGCGTCGAGTACATGTACCAGACACGCATTATGAAGTTCCGTTTGCTATAAGTGTCGTATGTCTTGAACCCATTATCCCAGGCTTCTTGCAATTCATCCTTAAGCGGCTGCATGTACACATTCATATTTTTCCCCGGATAGTTGGGCCCTGGAATTAACAATGTCAGGAAAATATTCTTTCTTTGCATAATCTGTCCGGGGGGGAGATTGAGTGGAAAGACAAATACGGGCCAACAACTGTATTGGGCTGCCATCATACCAAACACACTGAACCCATCCGTGCTGATGCCGACTCAAGGATGCCTCAGATCTGCCGCTTTATCAGCATGTAATTCATCAAACTTTTTCCACGCAACACCATCTGATGTGTGTACCATCATTAGATTCCCATCTACATCTAGTTCGGTTCTTTTGCCTGTTTTGTGCCATGTCATCTATCTGGCCATCTCTTCGACCATGAAAAGGCGTTGAAGTCTTGGTACTATTGGCATATACCGAAGAACACTAACGGGGATTTTGGTCTGTGTCTTCTCACCCATACCGTTGTCTACCACAATATACCTGGGGATTTTGGTCTGTGTCTTCTCACCCATACCGTTGTCTACCACAATATACCTGGAAGACTTGCAAATGGGACAATAGTTCAAGTCCGCATAGTCAAGCCTAAATAAGGCACATCCTTTCTCACAGGCATGTATCTTCACATAGGGCATCTTCAGTGCACGGAGGATTTTGTCTGACTGGTACAGGTTTGCAGGCATTACATGGCCTTTGGGTAGAAAGCGTCCAAATACTGTCATAATTGTGTCGTAGGATTCTCTGCCCAAGTTGAACTGAGCCTTCAGAGCCATTACTTGTGAGATGGCATCCAACTGACAAAGCTCAGTGTGCTCGTGGAGCGGACGTTTTGAAGACTCCAACATTTCATTGAAGGCCTTTGCAGATTCCTCCATCTCCTCGTCCGAATCCTGAGCATCATCATAGTCTTGCACCATGTTTTCCATCCTGGTGCCATGCTCGTCCGTGCGACGACGATCCACCTCAGCTCGGTCACGTTGGGCAGACTCACTATGAAATGTCCACACCGTATAATCGGGCGTAAAACCACTCTTCTGCAGGTGTTTGCCCATTTCAGCCTCTGTCCTCTTTTCCCAATTGCCGCACCGGAAACAGGGGCACCAGGTTTTCCTCTGGCCATTTGCAAATGCGACTTGCACAAACCCCTTGGTTTTTGTGAACCATTCAGCGCTCCATTTGGTCTGACCAGTGTGACCGGTATACATCCACGCACGATCACTCGTCTTGACTTTCAGAGCTACTGGACATACAACAATTATATATATAATTCACCATGTATATATTAATTAGTTGATCTACTTTGTCAATTTTATTACGTCCATGCAACCTACACTCTAATAGGTAATGATAGGTCCTAATACCACCCGAGTATGTGTAGATTGGGTTCATTTTCCCATGCTATGCTCCGGGTCCGACGCAAAATTTCGGCAGCACCTCCCCGCTATTCTCCTGATACACGTCTCTGCAATAAACAGAGAGGATGTGTACCCGGAGAACAACAAGGGAGGCACTAACAAAATTTAAGCGTCGGATCAGGAGCAAAGCATATGGGAAAACAAACCCAATCTACACATACTCGGGCTGTCCATGGATAGCGTTGGAAAATTCGAAAGAATCAAGGTTATAAATATGCAAATGCATGCATATTTATAACTATGACGCTTTCGAATGAGAGACACATATTGGTTATGCATACTGATGATTCAAGACACATATATAGCTAGCTATCAAGTTTCATCAGCACGAACACCGGAACAGAGCAAATAATTAATGGGGGAGGAGGACATGTCATTTATGCTCACCCACGAACGAAAGGGCAGAGCTCGTCAAACGCACAGCGAGGTCGTCGAACACCAAACCTCGCAGCGATGAAACAACTGCACATTTAAATCTACCTGATCAACACAATTATATATGATGTTTTTCATAACAAAATCAAAAAATATATGACCTAACTAATAATTCACAAATATATGACCTCGTCGGCCTCTGGAAGGCCAAAGAACACCTTTTCAGGAGGTGTCGGGTGTCGGGGTGTCGTGTCGGTGTCGGGGTGCCGTGTCGGGGTATGGGTGCTATTTCCGGGTCTGGGGGTCGGGGTGTCGTGTCGGGGTCGGCTTGTCGGGGTCAAGGGGTCGGGTGTCGGGGTGTGGTGTCAGGGTCGGGGTGTCGGGGTGTGGTGCCGGGGTCAGGGGTCAGGGGGTCGGGTGTCGGGGTGTCGTGTCGGGGTCGGGGTCGGGGTATGGTGTCGGGGTGTCGGGGTCAGGGGGTCGGGTGTCGGGGTGCCGTGTCGGGGTCGGGGTGCTATTTCAGGGTCGGGGGGTCGGGGAGTGATGTCGGGGTCGGGGTGTCGGGGTCAGGGGGTCGGGTGTCGGGTGTGGTGTCGGGGTCGGGGTGTCGGGGTGTGGTGTCGGGGTCGGGGGGTCAGGGGGTCGGGTGTCGGGGTGTCGTGTCGGGGTCGGGGTGTCGTGTCAGGGTATCGGGGTCGAGGTGTCAGGGTCAGGTATGTCGGGGTCAGGGGGTCGGGGTGTTTCCTTCTATCCTTCTTCTTCTTTCTTTCTCTTCTTCTTCTTCTTTCTTTCTCTTCTTCTTCTTCTTCTTCTTTCCTTTCTTCTTCTTCTTCTTCTTTCATCTTTTTTCTACTTTTTTACTTCTTTTTTCTTCTTTTCTTCTCCTTCTACTTCTTTTCTTCTTTTCTTCTTCTTCTTTTTTCATCTTTTTTCTACTTCTTTTCTTTTCTTCCTTTCTTCTTCTTCTACTTCTTTTCTTCTTTTTTCATCTTTTTTCTACTTCTTTTCTTTTCTTCTTCTTCTACTTCTTCTACTACTTCTACTTCTTCTAATTCTTTTCTAACACTAACACAATCTAGCACTAACAATTAAACAGCGAAAAATGAAAAAACAGAAGGAAAAAAAGAAGTAGCCCCTCACCGGAGCAGTGGGACGGTCAACGGGGGCGGTGGTGGGGGGCACCGGGCGGCGGGGGCGGCGCCGGGCTGACGGCAAAGATCTGGCAGATGGCAAAGGCCTGTTTTGCTGTCCGTTGTTTCTTTGCTGTCTGCTTTTCGGTAGCTGATGGCAAAGAGCTTCTTTGTCGTCTGCTAGCCGACGGCAAAGAGTTGGCAGATGGGAAAGTAGCTGATTCCAGTAGTGAGTGTGGGTTATGTGTGGTGGGGCTGGTTCTTGGGCAAGTACATCCGTGGTTCTATCTGCATCACCAGGTAGCACGATCTTTTCTGAAGACCGTGTTTTTACTACCACAGATACTGCCATCACTCCCTCCAATTGAAATGGCTAATAAACAAGAAAAGTAATTGAATGTACAGACATTGTAAGATAGACAGGTGCAATGGATAGTAGGGAAGAAAACAGGGCATGAAATAATTCACATTTATGTTGTCTAAGCAAACATAATAGAAGGACATAATTTCACATATATGATGGCTAATTAAATAGGATAGCATGACACAATTTCACATGTATGATGGCTAACTAAACAAGATAGAATGACATACTTCAAAATATGATGACTATGTAAACAGGATGGCATGATATAACTATACGATGTGTCTATTAAAGTGGTTGGCATGCCATAAATCACAAACATGCCGTCGATGGAAACATGATGGCATGATATCATTCACGGATAGAATGACATAATTTAAAATATGATGACTGTGTAAACAGGATGAGATGATATAACTATAGTATCTCTTTAGAAAATGGGTTGGCATGCCATAATTCAGATACATGTTGTCTATGTAAACATCATGGCATGACATAATTCAAATATATGATTTATATACTAAGGAAGTGAGCAGAGGGCAATCGCATATATGATGTGTCAACTAAGGAGATGGCATTCAATATTGTGTATATGATGTAAAAACTAAGCATTGCAATACAACATATGCACTATATGAGTAATATAACCCTGCCAAGTTTGAGCATACACCTCAGGGGGATAATAGGACTGGTCATCTGCCTCTGAATCCTCCTATGAAGAGCTATCTATAACCAGCAACATATCTGCTTCAGCAAGTAGCATTGTCTGCTCTGAAGACCTTGTTTTCACTCCAGATTTCTCCATCACCAATTCAAATGGCTGATGCATAGGAGGAGCAGTTGAATATACAAACATTGTCGAAAAAAGCAATGAGAAATACAAAAAAAGGACGGCATGATATAATTCACATATATGACGCTTGCCTAAACAGCATGGCATTGCATAATTCACATACATAATGCCTTGCAACAAGATAACATTGCATAATTCACATATATAATGTCTTGCAACAAGATGGCATTGCATAATTCACATATATGGTAATTAGACACTAAACAGGTGGCATTCACACAAAGCATGTCTAAACTAAGCAAATGACATATCAATGCAAGATACCATACGCACGATATGAACAACATAACCCTGCCAAGTTAGGGCATGCACCTCGCGGGGGGGGGGAGAATATGACTGGTCATCTGTCTCTGAATCCTCCTTTGAGGAGCTATCGGTAACCAGCAAGACATGCGCTTCATCAGATAGCATTGTCTACTCTGAAGACCTTGTTTCCACTCCAGATTTTTCCATGACGATGCCGAATGGCTAATGCACCGGAAGAGTAATTGAATGTACTAAAATTGTTGACAAATTTAACACGTAATAAAAAAATGATGGCATGATATAATTCACATATAAGATGACTGGCTAACCAGGGTGGCATTGCAAAATTCACATATATGATGCCTGGCTAGACAAGATGGCATTGCATGATTCACATATACGATAAAGAAACTAAATAGATGGCATTGACACAAAGCATGTCTAAACTAAGCAGATGGCATATTTAATGTATACAGTAAGCAATGCAAGGAACCATATGCATGATATTACCAACATTAGCATGCCAAGTTAGAGCGAAGACCTCATGGGGTAAATAGGAGTGGTCTTCTCCTTCTGAATCCCCCTTAGAACAGTTATCTTCCTCTTGATTACGATCCAAAATGGGTGGAGGGGGCTGCCTTTGCGCCCACCATGGAACGACGTCTACATGAAATTTTATTGCCATGCAAGGCTCGTCGCTTTTGCTCTACATGATCTGTTCCATTATGTACAATAACTGGCATGCATAGGAATAAAACATAGTGAGATTATGTAAGGAGTGCATGCACAAATCCAGAGTGATGGTAGCAAACTGTGGATAGACCCAAAACCAATGATAGTAGGCAGATAATAGCTTTAGTTAAAAAATACAGATAATGGCTCCTTTAATGTTTGTTTGCACCCAACATGAAACTCATAGTAGACACCAGAGATTAACCAGATAGTAGACAGATAGTACTGATTGCTGCCCCAATATGTACCCCACAACCATTTAAAAACTCAAGTTTCAACATTAGTTTGGACCTGACTCGGAGTCTAATAGGTGAACACGATGATAATGTAGCATGTCATCATATTAAGGGACGCATAACGTAAGCAGACACGGAAGAGTGTGACCTCTCTTGCGGACCCATGTAGTCCTCAAGGTCATCTGCTTAGTTTATGATGGTAATGCAGTTGCCGTGGCTGCCGGCGGCGGGGAAGAAGATCTGAGGCAGCGAAAGATAGTCTGGAGAGCGGATCCCTGCTGTGGTGAACCCTTCCGTCGTTGGAGTAGCTGAGCTGGGGTGGAACACAACGCTGCAGGAGCAGGACAAACCACACAAGGTTTTCTTTGACACATATCTGTAACAGAAGTAATTGAGTAAGGGCTTGTTTGAATTTGAGGATTCTAACAATGTAGGGATAGGAAATAGACAGGAATAGGATAGGAATGCACGTGCAAAACAGAGAATTTAAAATCTGGGTGTTTGATCCACAATAAATGGAAGATCACAGGATGCAAAAAAGCATGGTGAGATTAAGTCAAACCACAAGAAAATGTACGGTTATAATGCTATTATGCTACTATCTCTTAGTCTTGTGCTTGATGAATAGGAATATGAAAAGGAGGAGAAGTGGAAATTAGAATTCCTATGGTTTTTCTTTCAAGGAGACACTAAAGGAACAAATCCTACAATTTTCCTTTGCTCCATTCCTTTGCACCAAATTCATGAAAAGTAGTACCATAGGAAACTTTCCAATTCCGATGTTTTTCATTCACTTTTCCTTTCAAGCACTGGCGATTCTAGTAGGCAGGCTTGAGCAAGGAAAATCCTACACTAAAAAATGTTTTTGTTCTACTTCTATTACTTTGGACCCAGGCCACTGCCATACTAGCTCAACTCCCAGGCCCATCGACAAATGCACAGCTCAAACGCGCAGAGATAAATAATGATGGCGTTCAAGAGAGTCCATCACGGATAGCTAAGTTGCCTGGTACCTCACTGCTTGTCATATAGTAGGATAAAATAATCGTATTTCCCGTTACTACGAGTGCTCAGTGGACAATATATATAACATGTAGAGTAAAAAGAGATGCAACAAGTGTAAAATCTCTTTGGTGAAGCCATGTCGATCTCAGTGTGATTGGGTTGGCCGGTGAGGATGCTCCGGCTGACTTGGCTGTCGGAGGAGGGGAAGAAGATCTTAGGCGTCTGGAGATGGAGCCCGAGGTACTGCTCTGTTGTGATGGAGGGTTTCATCGTTGGAGCAGCTCCGGTGAGTTGTACGACGCCGAGGCTGAAGCAGGACAAGAGAGACAACGAACAACGTTAACCTGAGTGGAATTCTAATAGCATCTCCAATACATGACGTAAAATACATAACCACAAAGTTCTAGATGTAAAATACATCAGTCGCTCATCTCTGAACTTAACTGTTGAAACTGAATTTAACGGTCGAAACTGAACTTAATTGTCGAAACTGAACTTAACTGTCAAAATTGAATTTTGCTGTCGAAACTAAATTTTGCTGTCGAAACTAAACGCACTAGCAAGGTGAGGCTACACGTCGGTCGACTCACTTTTTCATCTCTGGTCAGTCGATTTTGCAGCCATTGGATACGAAATCAAGGGCCTCCGGTTCATCTTCAACCTCCACCCCCTAAGCCGCTAGCCACCACCGGCCAAACAGCAGCCCCCCGCAGGCCGCGACCGGCGGTGCGCCGCCCCACCCGCCCCGAAAACACTCCCCACCGCCGGTCTGCCACTGCCCCGACCATCCCTCTAGCCCCCCCCCCATGCTGAGCTTTTTCTCCGACGATCCCCACGCCACCGCCCCACCACCGCCGGTGACCATCGCCCCCATCCTGAACCCTAATATGGATAGTGGGGTACCTCTCCAGCGAGCCCCCCTCCCCGCTGCAGCTGGTTCTTCCTTCACCCCGGCAAGCCCCCCCCCCCCACCCCCTGAAAATCAACTGACCCAAAAGTCGATTCAGTTGACTGAAGTGTAGCTAAATCGAAGCAGCATCGCAAGCAAGAGCAAGAGCGAGAGCAAGAACAATAGCAAGAGCAGAACAGGCAGGGACCGAGAGCAAGAGCAGAGCAGCAGCGCGAGCGAGAGCTAAAGCAGCAGCATCTCCTACTAATGTGGACGTCGCCGCCGAGGGAGCGACGCCGTGGAGGAAGTGGCCGGCGACGCAGCCGTGGATGGAGTCGCGCCGTGTCGGCTCAGGACCGAGCGCTAGCAGCACCGTGAGATCGAATCAAGAAGAAAATGCGGTGATTAGTGTACAACCTCTTTGGTGGCATCAATTAGGCCGTAGCTTAATCTGAGGAAACGGTGATGATGATGCTCTTCCAGTGGTACAGGTGAAGATGGCGGTGTGGGAATGGAGGTGGCGCAAAAGACGAGGGGAACATCGGGGCAGCTCCTTGGAGGTGGAGGACGGGGTGGCTGAACCGACGGGACGATGAGATCGACGACGGATCCTCATCCGGTACGGTGGATGAGGGACGTCGAGGTGTTGCTGTGGACGACGTCGTCAGGGAAGAGGCTCCGGCTGGGTGGCGGATGGAGTAGGGTGTTGGGTTTCGTCGCGGGTTTTCGCTGCCTCGGTGTACGAATGGGTGGGCGAATGGGATGGCAGTGGGGAACCATGACTTAGAGACGCGCTTGTCCGAAATGTGGAGTAAGTTACGAAAGTACCCCCACCGATTTGAGGCGGTTCTTTCGGTTCAGGGGTACCATGGGCATTTCACAAGAGGTGGGATTTTTCACGCGCGTTGTAATTTCAGAATAGCAAGGTGCGGGTTGAGATGGAGGGAGTTGTCGGAGCACAACGAGACAAAGCTATATCTTAAATATTTCGGGCTAACAAGGCGTGGGTTGAAGAGGTGGGAGTTCCACAGCACGATAGACAGAGATGCTAGCTTGAATTTTCGGCATAACAAGGCGCAACTTGAAATTTCGGAAGAACAAGCTTAACATGTACCCAAAAAAGACAATTTGCACCTCAACACGCACAACACACACAACACACACACAAACAGCATTTAGACTAGAGTAAGGTACACGTGCATTGCACGCATGAGATTTGGCAACCAAATTATGAATAAATACCACATTATAGCATGCAAGCTTTGAGTCATATATGCATGATGTAGATGTTCATTTAATTCTTATAGTTCATTTCATTCAAAATCATCTAGTTTTTATAAGAAAGCTAATCTATTTTAAGATTCATGGTATTGTGCGTCGTAAGACATAAAGTAAAAAACAAATAATTGCAAATCATGTAGAAAACATTTGGGCAATTCTGATATGGAAGATTGTAGAACAAATAAGAAGTGCTTATGTTTTGATGTTTGTGCATGATGCTTAAGTGCAACCATGGAGGCTTCTAGATTATACATGTGGCGAAATCTGGTGGAATCTAGATGATATCCAATGGCCAGTAGTGCTCAAATTTTCCATCTTTGGACCATCGGATTCGCCTCATCCAACGACCATCTTTCAAAGTTAAAGTTACCCGCACACAATATAAAAAATATAAAATATATATAGGGGTATAGATATAGATATGTGATGCAAAAGCTGCCCACCTACTCCAATTAGAATAGTGTGTCCATGCACGGATGCGACGTGGCCAAATGATGTCTGCCATCGGTATCTCAAATTCAAATCAGTCTGACCTTGTTCAATGTGTATACATTACAACATGCTCGTTTCCAAACCACACCGCGCAGATCTCCGTTATATTCATGTATGTATGGGTTTCAAACATCAGGATCTCTTATTCAAATATTTGAATTCAACTTTACATTGATTATGACCTCACCTATTCTTTTACACCCACACAGTAGTCTTCTCTTTATAATTGTACCACTAACTTTCTCTTGTGCATGCATGCACACACACTACCAGTCGGCATTATCCATCGCACGCATGCAATCTTTTTCTTCAGGTCGGTTTCCCATGAAGGCACAAACCCACACACATCCCCCTCTCCATCATATCGGGCATTCTTTATCTCTCACGCATGCATGCACAACGATCGATGTTCCTCTATCTATGTGTGTGTGTATAGCTAGGTCTTTCATAGTTTTCCACACAAACCGATCAATCGATATATCCAGTGAGGTCTCACCCTCTTTCCCACGTCCACATCGATCAATCTATACCTCTCTATATAGGATTAACATATATAGCTAATACACCAACATTAATTATATATCCAACGTCCCCCTCTCATCATCCATGCCTTCCGCTTCATCTCTCAAACGCGTGCACAATGGCGAAGACAGGGGGCAGTAAGGGCCCTGCCCCCCTCCCCCCCCTAACATCACTATATATTGAGGATAATATGAATGTGATCATTAGACAATTGCTGCTAAAAATGGTTTAAGTTCATGAATTTCCCCTCCTCGTAAAGGATTAGCAATGCTTGGCCCCCTAGCTCATTTATTTTTCATGGCTCTGCCACTGCGCGCAACAGCGCACGTGTTTGCCCCCTCTCTAAATATCGATCTCGCACTTGTGCATTCCTTCATAGTCTCCCTCCACTCGGCCCCTCGCACCATCTTCTAGCCCCCACCAGATTTTTCCACATGTACAATCTAGCAGACTCCATGGTTGAACTTAAGCATAATGCACAAACCTCAAAACAACAGTGGTTCTCTTTTGTTCTAGAATCTTCCATATCATAACTGCCCAAACTTTTTTTCTAGTTGAATTGCCATTATATGTTTTTACTTTATGCTTTCCAACGCACAATTCCATGAATCATAAAATAGATTAAGGGCTTCTTTGATTCAAGGGATTATCAAAGGAATTTTGAAGGATTCTAATCATTAGGAATTTTTCCTATCTTGGTTGTTTGATTCATAGGATTGTAAACCATAGGAATTTTTCCATATGATTCATTTGCACTAGATTTCATAGGAAACATCCTATCCACTCAAACCTCTTTGAAAGAATTCTGTGTTTTTTCTTTGCACAATCAAACACTTGTATAATCCTGTAGGATTCAAGATGACATTCCACTATAATCCCATGTTTTTCCTATTCCCGCGTTCTTAGATTTTTTTATAAAAACTAATTGATTTTGAATGATATGAACTATAAGAATTAAACGAAGGGCTACATCAGGCATATATGACTCGGAGCTTACATGCTATAGTATGGTATTTATTCATAATTTGGTTGCAAAATCTGATGCGTGCAATGCACGTGTACCTTACTAGTACTTTGAGTATGTGCAAAACACGTAAATTAGAATACCAAGGGCACGCTACACAGTGTCTCTCTTATAGGTCATGAAGCCCCGTGGCACATGTGGAGGCGTTGTCGCGACCTCCTTGCGTGGATTGATCACAGTGACGTGCTGCTGGTTCTAGAAGAATGTACTCATCCTCCCTGAGCCATACTGGCGGCACATGCACGAAGCGAAGATGTGCATGCATGCCACGCACGCACTCATTCCCTCGCACGCACACGCGGGTACACGGGCGGATGTAATTTTGTACCAAGATCCACCCCATGTGATAATTTGACGCGTGTAAAGTCGTTCACTTCATTGATGGTCAAGTAATACAGCGCATGCAAATTGATTGGATGTGAGGGCGGAAGAAAGAAATTATTACTCCACTGCGCGCATGCGAGTAGTTAAATTGTGGGTTGCTAGTAGTACTTCCATTGGTCTCCTTCGTATTTTGTGCCAATTTTTGACAGTAACATAATATTTATGCATTTGAGCAGTGTAGTACTTGAAATTTATGTTCCGCTAAACTCACCGGGAGCCGTTTTGGGCCTCAAAACCAAAACCATCAATTAATCTTTACCTTGTTCCCATCACATTCGAAAGCCTGCTCACACCTACTAGTACGCACCAAACCTGAACGTGTTCCCACTAAGCAGGTATTAGTACTAGTGCTAGTACTTAGGTTATAAAAAGGGGAACTACCTAACCAAAACTTACTCTACCTTTCCTCCTCGTATGTGCTTCTTCTTCGTCCGTCATTGCCATGGCCGGTGAGTGTAAGTGCATCTAGTGCCCCTTAGTGATTTTGGTGTATTGAAGACTTATAGGTTAAGGGACTAATGCGTGTGTGAGTGTATACAGGTCTATAAGTCTATGAGGAGTTTGATATTTATAGGAAAAGTCAACCCCTAAAAATGAATATCTTCGACTGAAGATTTTGGTATTTCTGAACACTTTCATGAAGACTTTGAAAGTGAAGAAATTGGTGTGTCCATGAAGACTTGATATTCATGCGAGAAATATGAAGCTTGAAGACTTTCATGTTCATAGTTTTGTTTTTCTCTTTCTTGAGTCATAGGAAACACTGTACTGTTAAAGGGGGTCGAGGAAATACTAAGGAAAAATTTCCATGTGACGCTCAACTCAAAATCCTACACCTACCAATCCCTTCGAGTGAAGCCATTGGAAATCTCATACAGATCAGTCAATTTCTTCAGTGACAGAGACGAAGTTCTTCTGGTCTCTGAGGAATCTGTCCTGACTGAGGAGTTAGGAATTCGCCAGTGTGGATTGCCTACACAGTGAGGAACATGATAGCCCTGAGGATTTTACTACTGAAAATTCCGACCGTTGATGTGCTATGCGCCAGCTGTCCCAAAATATCTATCCACCTAACGGTCATATCATTGAAGGGCATTTATGTCTTATCATGTCGGGTTGCTCCCTAGGCTATAAATAGCCGCCCCCTACAACCACTAGCTGGTTGGCTGCTCCAAGAGAAACTAACACTTGTCATTTGAGAGCAACCCATCCTCCGAGGACTTTGAGTGAAAATCATCAAGTGAGGAAAAACCAAAAACCCAAAACCCAAACACCTACAAACCCCAAGTGATTGAGCATCACTGAAGAGATTGATCCTGAGTGGATCCGATGCTTGTTACCTTTGAAGACTGTGCTTTTTCCAGATGGTTAGGCGTCATGGTCTAGAGCATCCAAGAGGAATTGTGGATCGCCGAGTGACCAAGTTTGTGAAGGTTTGGAAGTTGCCTGAAGACTTACCACGAGTGATTGGACGAGGTCTGTGTGACCTTAGTTCAAGGAGAATACGGTGAGGACTGGGCGTCTTGGACTAAGTGTCCTTGACTGGGTGTCCGGGACTGTGTGTCCTCGAGTTTAAATACTCAGCTGCTCCAACCAGACGTACAACTGAGACAGCAGTTGGAACTGGTCTACCAAATCATTGTCTTCACCGAGCTTACTAGTTCTATTTCCTCGACTCTTTCATTTCCTCATAACTGTGTTGTATGTTTGTTCATATCTGTGTTTGACGACTTTGACTGAAGACTTTCTCAATTCCCTCAGTTTAATTTCTTCAGTCTGTTTGTCTTCATCCTGTGTTATCCTGTGATTACGCTTCCTGTACTCTGTCCCTATCTTCTTTTTATCATGATGACTATGCTTGTATTCTGTTATGTTTACCTTTGAGTACTTTTCTGCTGCTAGTAGTTCTTCGCTAAGGAATTTCCTCACCGGCAAATTCCTCAATGAAGAATTTCATAAAAATCACCTATTCACCCCCCCTCTAGTCAATATAACGCACTTTCAATTGGTATTAGAGCAAGGTACTCCCTTGTTATGTGTGATTTTGGTTTAACCGCCTGGAGTTTTAGTTATGTCGACCACAGGTATGATCAAGGTCTCTGCTGGGTGTCCTACATTCGATGGGACGGACTACCCCTACTGGAAGAATAAGATGCGAATGCATCTTGAAGCAATTGATAACGATCTCTGGTATGTTGTGGAAAATGGTGTTCCCTCAGTCACACCTTCTCTGAATGCTGCCGATGTGAAGAGATTCAAGCAACTCGACTCTCAAGCGAAGAATATCATATGTGGCCATCTGAGCAAAGGACAATATGGCAGAGTGAGTGCTTTGGAAACAGCAAAGCTTATCTGGGACAGGTTGTCCAAAGTGAATGAAGGAGTCTCAACTCAGCGTGACTCTCGAGTTGATGTTCTTCGCAATCTCTTCAACTGCTTCAAAAGACTCGACAATGAAAATGTTGAACAAACCTTCGATCGCCTCACTGACATCTCAAATGAGCTTTAAGCACTTGGTGCCACTGACATCACTGACGATGAGGTGGTGAAGAAATTGCTGAGATCGCTTGATTCCTCATTTGACACTCTGGCATTGATGATACAAGAACGTGCTAATTACAAGTCACTTGATCCCGCTGATATTCTCGAGAGGCTAAATACTCATGAGTTCCAACTTGCTGAAAAGAGAGATCTCTATGGTTCAAGCTATGGCAGAACACGTGCACTGAAGGCCAAGGCAGTATCTGAGTTCGAAGATGAAGACTCTGGTAGCAGCCTTTGGTGATCCTGAAGAACTGAGCCATGATCTGGCTCTGCTCGTGAATAAGTTCCAAAAGTTCTCAAGACGTGGTCGCCTTGGAAGATCCTCAAGGAGCAATGATTCCTCATCCAGTGACTACAAGAAGAGGCTCTGTCACAAGTGCAAGAAGCATGGACATTTCATTCAAGATTGTCCTCAGTGGGAAAAGGAATCAAAGAAGAAGAAATACAAGGATTACAGTTCTAATGATGCAAAGAAAAAGAAGAAATCCACAAAATCCTCATCATCAAAATCCTCAAAGCCTTCCTATCACAAGAAGATCAGCTCCAAGAAGGCCAGGGCATTCATTGGCAAGGAAATGGACTCTGAGGCTGAATCTGAAGAAAATGAGGAAGAGGAGTCATCTGAGGAGTCCGAATCCGGAGTGGCGAGCCTAGCTCTCGCTACTGCATTCGTCAGCAAGTCTATCTTCAACACTGAAGAACATGACCTCACCAACAAGGCTGATGAAGGCGATGATGACTACGCTCCCACCTATTGCTTCATGGCAAAGGGTGCCAAGGTACTCAAATATACCTCCTCTGAATCAGGTGAGAATGAATCTGATGAAAACCTTAAGCCCAGCTATTCTAAACTTGCTAAGATTGCTATAAAACAACAAAGGGCTTTAGAAAAGGTTCAAAACATGCTAAATAAAAGTGATGATATGTTGGGTGAAGAAATGGATCGCACTGAAACTTTGACTAAAAATCTTCAGAGACTTCAGTCCAAGCTTAACAAACTTCAAAGTCATCATAACACTCTCTTATCGGATCATGAGAAGCTTTCTTATGAATTTCTTCAAAGAAAGCAAGACCTTGACAAGCTAAGAGTGAGTTATGAAGATCTTTAGAAGGAGCGTGATTCATTACTTGCTCAACAAATCAGCGCATCTTAGGAAGAATTTGTTCCTCCATGCTTAAAGTGCATTGAACGTGAATCTGCTAATTCTTCACCTGAATGTTCAAATGCTGCTAATGTTTCAAATTCCTCACATGCCTCTGCTATCACTAATTCCTCATCTGAGGACATTGCTAGTATCACTAACAATGCAGGGCTGAAGGAATTGTACACGACAGGCATGTACAAAGGCCTCAAAGGGCATCAGGCTCTTTGTGATGTGCTTAAAAAGAAGATCCTCAACAGGAACCCTAGGAAAGAGGGTATCGCCTTTGAGAGGAAACTCAATGCTGATGGTACATATTGGAAGCCTGAGCAGTACCCCAAAAGTACATGGGTTGCTGCAAAGGGACCTCCAGTTGATCCATCTAACTTATCTGGATTTGCATGTGAATCTCCTCATTCTGATGATGAGTCAATTGACTCCAACTATAAGCTATTCAAAGATCAGAATGGTGAAGTATTTGCTAGATATATTGGCACTAACTGCAGGAATGGCTCCCCTATGAAGAAAATGTGGGTTCCCAAAAAGATGCCTTGAAAATCTTCAGGTGAATGTCATCATGACGCCACCTGTGAAGAATAGGAACCCCAGATCAAATTCCTCATACGGACCAAATTCCTCATATGGATCAAAGTCCTCATATAAACATCATCATGCTAACCCGTCTGTTTCGCAGGGAAGATCTAAGGATTATGGATATGTGCATTATTCTTCAAATCATTATGTCCATAAGTCCTCGAAGAACTTCTCTACTTACTCATATGCTTACTCTAACCCATCTTATGTGAAATGAAATGAATTGGCTTCTATGCCATCCTTCTCGTATGGAGCTTGCAGAGTGATGAACTCTTTTCCACCCCTTCATATGTGGGTGGTGAAGAAAAAGAACTAATCTCTTCTGCAGGGTCAGGTCTCCAAACGCACGTAATCGTCTGAAGAATTTGCTGGAGACCTGAGCATGCCTGATAGGACGCAGGCTAATCATGAAGAAATGAACTTTCATTTCTCACGTCCTCATATTGCTTTATTAGTTCTTTTACTTGATGAAATTGATCTGATGAATTGATGTCATATTCTTCACTAATGAAGTATATGAGTTTGTAAGCTGCACGAATTCATCTGTAGGATGATCAACCCAAAGCCACTGAGTGGGTCCTTGATAGTGGATGTACAAACCACATGACTGGTGACAAGAATCTATTGATGGATGCTCCATTATATCCGTCGCATCTGAAGCATATCATCTTTGCTGACAAAGGCAAAAGTCAGGTATTAGGTCTAGGTAAGGTTGCGATTACAAAGGATCGGCACATGGACAAAGTCATGCTTGTTGAGTCCTTAGGATACAACCTTATGTCTGTCTCAATGCTTTGTGATCTTGATATGGTAGTTGTCTTTGGCAAGTACCGTTGTGTTGTGGTTATGGAAGCTGACAATTCCAAAGTCTTCGAAGGCTTTAGGAGAGGAGACCTGTATATTGTTGATTTCTCTACAGGACCACAACCAGTCGTGTGCTTACATGCAAAAGCTTCAGAAGGCTGGCTCTGGCATCGACGACTTGGTCATGCAGGCATGAGGAATTTGCACACGCTTGTGAAGAAGAAGCATGTCATTGGCATCGAGAATGTCAAATTCCGCAAGGATCACCTATGCGGAGCCTGTGAAGCTGAGAAGATGACCAAGGCCAAGCATCCAGCGAAGACTATCATGACCACCACTCGCCCATTTGAATTGCTTCACATGGATCTCTTTGGTCCTAATCATTATTCTGCTATCTCAAATGAAGCATCTCAATATGGCTTTGTTATTGTTGATGATTATTCTCGTTACACATGCGTACACCTTGTTACTTACAAACATGAAGTGCAGGAAGTCTTCAAATGATTTTCCTCGAGGGCTTCAACCAACTTTGGTGTGAAGATCAAGCACATCAGAAGTGACAATGGCACTGAGTTCAAGAATTCTGGTCTCGATGACTATCTTGATGAACTTGGTATCACTCATGAGTTATCTGCTCCTTACACTCCTCAGCAGAACGGTGTCGTGGAGCGCAAGAACATGACTCTTGCTGAGATGGCTCGCACTATGCTTGATGAATACAAAACGCCTCGTCGATTCTGGACTGAGGCAATTGATACTGTGTGCCACATCATCAACAGAGTATATCTTCACAAATTCTTCAAAAAGACTGCCTATGAACTCCTCACTGATAAGAAACCCATTGTAAGTTATTTCAAAGTCTTCGGTGCTAAATGTTGGATTAGAGATCCTCATCACAACCCAAAATTTGCACCGAAAGCACATGAAGGTTTTATGCTTGGTTACGGAAAGGACACGCAGACCTACAGAGTCTTCAACAACGTTCTTCACAAAGTTGTTGAAACTGTAGATGTGCGATTTGATGAAAGTAATGGCTCGCAAAGAGAGCACCTACCTACTGTGATAGATGAACCAGCACCTGAGGAAACTATCAAGTTCAAGGCTACTGAGGATGTCATTCCTACTGAAGAATCTGCTGAAGAATTCATTCCAGAACATGAAGCACGTCGAGATAATGCAGCTGAAGAAAATGGTGCTAAAGAAAACGCTGATCAAATTCTTCAACAACAACCAGCTCATCCTCGCAATGCAAAAGAAGTGCAAGTTGAAAAGGTCATCAATGACATCAAAGCACCAGCTCCTCTCACATGCTCAAAAGCTTCACATTTGTCTAAATTTTGTGGACAGTATGCTTTTGTCTCTATTACAGAGCCCACTAAGGTAGATGAAGCATTTCTAGAGCCTGAGTGGATTCAGGCCATGCAAGAGGAATTACATCAGTTCGACCTTAACAATGTCTGGGAACTGGTCAAACGTCCAGATCCTCGCAAGCACAATATCATCGGCACAAAGTGGATCTACCGCAACAAGCAAGATGAAAATGGCCTTGTGGTGAGGAATAAGGCATGGCTTGTAGCTTAAGGCTACACACAGGTTGAAGGAATTGATTTCGATGAAACTTTTGCACCTGTTGCTAGACTTGAGGCTATTCGCATATTACTTGCTTATGCTAACCATCATGATATCACTCTATATCAAATGGATGTGAAAAGTGCATTCCTCAATGGTAAGCTTGAGGAAGAAGTATATGTTGCTCAACCCCCAGGTTTCGAAGATCCAAAGAATCCTGACAAAGTCTTCAGACTCAACAAGGCCCTCTATGGCCTCAAGCAGGCCCCACGGGCTTGGTATGATACTTTGAAGGAACTCTTCATGAAGAAAGGCTTCAAACCCGGTTCACTCGACCCTACTCTTTTCACTAAATCTTATGATGGTGAATTGTTTGTGTGCCAAGTATATGTTGATGATATTATATTTGGCTATACTGACCAACGTTATAGTGATGAATTTGCCTATATGATGAGTGAGGAATATCAATGTCTAGGATGGGAGAGTTGAAATTCTTCTTAGGTCTTCAAATTCGTCAACAACACAATGGCATATTCATATCTCAGGAGAAATACCTCAAGGATGTACTGAGGAAATTCAGCATGCGAGATTGCAAAGGCGTCAAAATTCCTATGCCCACAAATGGCCATCTGTGCACTGATGAAAATGGTATTGACTTCGATCATAAGGTATACCGGTCCATGATAGGTTCCTTATTATACTTATGTGCATCTAGGCCAGATATAATGCTTAGTGTTTGCATGTGTACCTGATTTCAAGCTGCACCGAAGGAATCACACCATAAGGCTGTGAAGCATATTCTTCGATATCTAGCTCACACACCAATACTTGGATTATGGTACCCCAAGGGCTCGGCTTTTGATCTTGTTGGATATTCTGACTCTAACTATGCTGGTGATCGTGTGGATCGCAAGTCAACATCTGGTACATGTCATTTCCTCGGACGATCTTTGGTCTGTTGGTCCTCGAAGAAATAGAACTGCGTATCACTATCTACTGCTGAAGCTGAGTACATTGCCGCTGGTTCTTGCTATGCCCAATTGCCATGGATGAAGCAAACTCTCAAGGACTACTGCGTCAACATAAAGAATGTGCCTCTCTTCTGTGACAACGAGAGTTCCATCAAGATTGCTCACAACCCAGTTCAGCACTCGAAGACAAAGCACATTCAGATTCGTCATCATTTTCTTCGTGATCATGTGTTGAAGGGCGACATTTCTATTGAGCATGTGAAGGCTGAAGAACAGCTAGCCAATATCTTCACAAAGCCCTTGGATGAGAAGAGATTTAGCAAGTTGCGGTGTGAGCTAAATATCCTAGAATCTTTGAATGCTCTTTGAAAAGGACACTCATCCTAACACTTATGCAAAATTGATGACTTAGATGTGCAACACATGAAGAAACGTTTTTCTTCAATCAATGAAGAATAACACTCTTAGTGTGAAGAAATTAATGAAGAATTTGATTCTCAGAACCCTACGATAATTGTACGCGGTATCTGAAATCATCATTCTTATACGGTGGGTCACGCCACCACGAAAAGTTGAAATTCCTCAAATTATTCATATTCTTCAACTTTGCATAGTCTTCACTGGTTCCGTCATTTTTCTTCATTGGCTATATATATATATGAGTTTATGTCCTCTACAGCATTCACTTATTGCTATTTCTTCAAGTTGGTTTTCTGCTAAGTGAATGTGATCGGACCCTTCCCCTCTATGTTATACTCAACCCAATCTGTTCACGAATTCTTCATGTGCATTCTATTTGAAACTCGTTCAAAATCTTCACTGTGTCCTTGTTAGCTGAAGAAATTGCAAATGAAACTTTAAAACCTATCTTATCAAAATTTTCGGTTTTGCCGCTCAAACCGTTCCGCATCCCACGATACACTTATCCACTCACCCATGATCTAACACGATCTCCACCTCTCACTACATGGGTGACACATGTCATGCGAATGAGAAGGGTCAGGGGCACGTTCGTCCAATTTCTTCGGGCGAGCAGTTTTTCACCGTGGCTATAAATACCCCTCCTTCCCTTCCTCACTTCTTTTACTCTGCTTGACCTCTCTCTCCAGCTCGAGCTTCTCAAACCCTAGCGCCGCCGCTACTTCATCGCCGCCGATGAGGAAGAGCTTCACTGCCTCGACCTCGTCGCCGACGTACTCGGGCCGACCGCGGACATCTTCACTCCGCCGCCGCCGTAGCCGTCTTCCTCCGCCAAGTTAGGGCGTGGAAGATCTGCACAGACGAACTTCACATCTCCTCACTCCAGTTCATCATGTTCTTCATCCAGGGTAAATACAAGTTACTTTTACTGCCCTCGTTGATTCGAATGATTATCTACAAACACTTCAAAAGTGTTTTTCTTCATATCTTCACACACTGAACACCTCACAAGTCATCTGTTCTTGATTCGTTTCTCTAAGCATCATTTTTCTTCAAGATTCCTCAATTGTGTGGATCTTCGATCTATACAACTCTGGAACCTAAGACAAAGAAAGCTTAGTGAAAATCTTCAAGACTCATCTGGTCAAATTCCTCAAACTTGTTCATTTTGAAAAACCTTCTGAGAACGCATATGACATCTCCAAATTCCTCGCAACTATACTCTATTCACAGGTACACATGTCAGCTACTGAATCACTAGGTTCTCATCAACTTAACTCATCGGCAGCGTTCCTCGAAGAAAAGTTGCATACTTCTTCAGAGAATTCAATTGTTCAAATTCCTCAGCTGAAGAAAATGGCTGATGGTAAAAGGCCATAGAAGGGAGGAAAGAGGCCTGAGGTAAATACAGCGTTTGAGATCCCTGATGACATATATGCTGGGTACTGCACACCTACTGAGGAAACCAAGAATGAGCGCAAAGTGCACATTCAGAAGATAGAGAGGAGATGGGCAAGAGCATGGAGGGAGTACAGAGATGTCACTCCTAAGTACATGAAGAAATTCGCACTCAATCCTCCATTCCCAAGAGCTCCATTGGCACCTGGCCAAATTACTGATCCCACTAGCCTCAAGCGAGGTGAGGACTATCCTGATGAATGGGCCAAGCGCCAAGGCAAGTTGGCTAAGCAAGCCAAAGAAGCAGTGAGGAAATTCAATGAAGACTCTGCTGCTGCTGCCTCTGCTGAGGTCCTTGCTGTCAACCAAAGAAGGTGTGACGCCCCCGATTTGACCGTACACTAATCATACATGCAAACATGTACGATCAAGATCAGGGACTCACAGGAAGATATCACAACACAACTCTACAAATAAAATAAGTCATACAAGCATCATATTACAAGCCAGGGGCCTCGAAGGCTCGAATACAAGAGCTCGATCATAGACGAGTCAGCGGAAGCAACAATGTCTGAGTACAGACATAAGATAAACAAGTTTGCCTTAAGAAGTCTAGCACAAACTGGGATACAGATCGAAAGAGGCTCAGGCCTCCTGCCTGGGATCCTCCTAAACTACTCCTGGTCGTCGTCAGCGGGCAGCACGTAGTAGTAGGCACCTCCGGTGTAGTAGGAGTCGTCGTCGACGATGGCGTCTGGATCCTGGGCTCCAACATCTGGTTGCGACAACCAGGTAGAAGGGATAGGGGGAAAAGAGGGTGAAAGCAACCGTAAGTACTCATCCAAAGTACTCGCAAGCAAGGAGCTACACTACATATTCATGGGTAAATGTGTAAAGGGCCATATCGGTGGACTGAACTGTAAAAAGCCAGAATAAGAGGGGGGATGGCTAATCCTGTCGAAGACTATGCTTCTGGCCACCTCCATCTTGCAGCATGAAGAAGAGAGTAGACTGAAGTCCTCCAAGTAGCATCGCATAGCATAATCCTAACCGATGATCCTCCCCTCGTCGCCCTGTGAGAGAGGGATCACCGGTTGTATCTGGCACTTGGAAGGGTGTGTTTTATTAAGTATCCGGTTCTAGTTGTCATAAGGTCAAGGTACAACTCCAAGTCGTCCTGTAACCGAAGATCACGGCTATTCAAATAGATTAACTTCCCTGCAGGGGTGCACCACATAACCCAACATGCTCGATCCCATTTGGCCGGACACACTTTTCTGGGTCATGCCCGGCCGCGGAAGATCAACACGTCACAGCCCTACCTAGGCACAACAGAGAGGTCAGCACGCCGGTCTAAATCCTATGGCGCAGGGGTCTGGGCCCATCGCCCTTTGCACACCTGCACGTTGCGAACGCGGCCGGAAGCAGACCTAGCCTAGTAGGCGTTCCAGTCCAATCCGGCGCGCGCCACTCAGTCGCTGACGTCATGAAGGCTTCGGCTGATACCACGACGTCGAGTGCCCATAACTGTCCCCGCGTAGATGGTTAGTGCGTATAAGCCAGTGGCCAGACTCAGATCAAATACCAAGATCTCGTTAAACGTGTTACGTATCCGCGAACGCCGACCAGGGCCAGGCCCACCTCTCTCCTAGGTGGTCTCAACCTGCCCTGTCGCTTCGCCTCAAAGTAACAGTCGGGGGCCGTCGGGAACCCAGGCCCACCACTACCTGGATGGAGCCACCTGCCCCTTCAGCCCCCATCTCCGAACAGTACCACAGGTAAGGTAACTGTGTAAAGTATATTGTATATGCCCGTGATCACCTCCCGAAGTGATCACGGCCCAGTAGTATAGCATGGCAGACGGACAAGAGTGTAGGGCCACTGATGGAACACTAGCATCCTATACTAAGTAGTAGGATAGCAGGTAATGGTAACAACAGTAGTAGCAAGGACAGGCTATGCATCAGGATAGGAATAACGGAAAGCAGTAACATGCTACACTACTCTAATGCAAGCAGTATAGAGGAGAGTAGGCGATATCTGGTGATCAAGGGGGGGGGGGCTTGCCTGGTTGCTCTGCAAGAGAGGGGGGTCGTCAACACCGTAGTCGTACTGGGGAGCAGCGGCGTCGGTCTCGATGTCTAGCGAGAGAAGAGGGGGAAGAAACAATAAATATAATGCAAACAAATGCATGACGATGCATGACATGACAAAGTGTGATGCTAGGTGCGCCCTAACGCGGTACGAGGTGGTACCGGTGAAGGGGGAAACATCCGGGAAAGTATTCCCGGTGTTTCACGTTTTCGGACAGAGGAGCCGGAGGGGGGAAGTTGCGTGTTTGCTATGCTAGGGATGCGTGGCGGACGAACGGGCGGCGTATTCGAATTCGTCTCGTCGTTCTGACCAACTTTCATGTACAAAGTATTTTCATCCGAATTACGGATTAAAAGATATGATTTTCTAAATATTTTATTAATTTCTGGTATTTAATTAATTATTTAAATTAATTCGAAAATGAATTAATGACATCAGCATGATGTCATGCTGACGTCAGCAGTCAACAGAGTTGACTGGGTCAAACTGACATGTGGGTCCAGTGGGACCCACCTGTCATACTCTGTTTAGGTTAATTAGGTCTTAGTTAAACTAAGTACTATTTAATTAAACTAACTAGTTAATTAGATTAATTAAACATGATTAATTAACTTAATTACTTCACTTATTGATTAATTAATTAATGTAATTATTATTTCTTTATTTATTTATTTATTTTTAATTCTTTTTTTAATAAAGTTCTGGGGATGGGGCCCCCTTGTCATAGGCCCCGGGGGGCCTTAGCGGGTTAGCGGGCAGGAGGGCGACGGGCGCCGGGGCGAGTGGTCACCCGCACGGAGTGTGACGAGGCAAGGCCAGTGGCCAAGGGGACCGCGGTGGCCGGCCGGCGTGGGGAGACGAAGTGCGGGGCCGGCGACGAGCGAGCTCGCGGGCGGCAGAGGAGGCACCGCCGGAGTGGGGCCGCGCGGATGGGCTGGCGTGAGGGGCGAGGCCACGGCAGCTGCAGCAGTGGGAGGCGCGAGCGCGCGGGCCGGCGAGGCCGCATCGCTGCTGAGGTGAGGCCGCGCACGCGCGGGCAAGCGGCGTGCGGAGGCGCGGTGAGGGAGGGGGTGACGGGCTTGTCCAGAGCAGGTCGGGCTCGGCAGCATCGAGGCACAGGCGGGCGACGGCGATGCGAATCAGAGGAGAAGGGAGGGGACGAACGGCGAGGCTCACAGGGGGCCTTCGTAGGGAACTGGGCAGCGGGGGTCGGGGTCGGCCGGTGAGGAGACCGTGGACGGGGCGGTGCCGGCGTGGTCGATGGCGGCAGGGACGACGAGGTTCGGTGGAGGCCGCTGAGGAGGAAGGTGAGGACGGTCCGGCGAGGGGGCCGGTGAGGCAACGGGAGGCGCGGCGACGTTGTTCCGGGCAGCGAGGCACTCCAGGCGGCGGCGATGGGTGCCCGGTGACGGGGCGGGGCGCCGGTGGGGCGCCGTGTCGGGGAGGCGGCGGTGGAGCGCAGGATCGGGTCTGATCCCGATTGGATCGGGGGAGAGGGAGTGGGGGCGCGAGTGGGGGGAGTGGGTAGTGGGGGAGGGTAGCGGTTTAGGGTTTCAGGGGATAGGGCCATATAGGCCAGGGAGGTGCGGGATGGGCCGGCCCAGTTGGGCCAAGGGGTCCAGTGGGGGGTCTCTTTTTACCTTTTTTTTGGTTAGTTTCCTTTTCTGTTTTTGTGTTTTCTTTTCCTTTTATTTATTCTTTCCTGCTTTATTGTAGTTGCATTCTATGTTAGTAAAACATACACTTAGTATCTAAATTAGTATTACAACCTAGTCCATAGTCACAAAAAGTCTAGACCCCAAATAACTTAGTTTGAAATTTTATTAATTATAAAAGTTATTCAAATAATCATTTTTACTACTGTTTTATTCATCTCATAGTATTTAAACATTTTATACATGTGTGGTTTTTCCCCCATAATTATCTATGCAATATCTGGTTCCCTCTGAACATTTTAGTTTTAATATTTGAAAACTTTTATTGTTTGCCTATTTTTTGAATTTGAATTTGAATCGGTTTCGAACTAACTCGAGATTAGCAACTATAAATGAGGTGACGTGGCATCATTAGCAGAGGATCACTGTAGCTTAATTACCCGGGCGTCACAACTCTCCTCCACTACAAGAAATCTCGTCCCGAGATTTAAGCGGTGGAGTAAGGGGCGAAGGTGTTGGTAGCGAAAAACCTAACGAGTCTTCTCGGTCTTGGCTGCCCTTTCGAAGAGGTTGATCCCTTTCGTTGATGTCTTCATTTCACTGCTTCAAGTCACCATGATCAATTTGTCATCCTTTCTTCGGGATCTCCATCGTACTTACGAATAGGTAAGGGGCAGCTCTACCAGGATAGGATGTTATAAGGGAAAATCTTCTGGGGGTTTCCCAAGTATGAACATATGAGTATCTCTCGAGTTGAACAAATGAAACACATCGAGAGCAAAGTAAGACGGTGCGATAAGAAGTTTCAAGCGGATAGGCAATCGTTCATTGCCTGAAACAGAGTGTGAATGGGGTTCAGAGCAACGGGAATAAGTATTGTGTCTGATACCATAATTGATCACTAGGAAGGTGGCTCGCAAATTACATACGAAGTCAAGCTCTAGGAATAACTTTGGCAACAGGGTGTATAGGAGAGTCAGGTTTCGATCCTGTGGAACTGTGGGTTATGGGCCCACCATGTGGGGTAAAAGTAGGAAGGGCGGTGATGCCTTGCACGATCATGTAGATAAGGCATGTCAGTGGGTAGCCTGCCAGTTGTGTTGGCAACAGCGTCGGTACCAAGGGCGAGGGACGAAGAGAACCATTTTCCTGCTCGTTGAACGAGGCGGTCCGATAGGCAAAGTTCTCATCCATCGGTGGTTACCGGGATGTCATAAACAATAGTAACAGGGTCTTGCTGACAGAATTGTACACCGATGTGTTTACATGAGCAGAAGAATCTTACTGTTTAGATCATATAGATCACAAGAAAGGTTAAACAAACCAATGGAAAGGAAAATGTGATCCTCAGGTTAAACAGAACAATGGAAAGGGAAAAAATGTGTTTAAACACATCTTTCAGGGGTATATCATTCCCAAGGACAAGCAGAGCATGATATCCATGATAGGATATAACGTAGAAAATCTCTTTAGGTAAGGGAGAGAAATTTCATGACATTACCCATACAGCGGTGTTTGGATAATTTAGTAGGAAACATTTAGCATTGGCTTCAAATGTCCTTGTTGAAAATCGGAGTACCACAAACATGCTTCGAGATAGCATTACATGGTCTTCAAGCAAGTTCAGACTTTGGAAACAAAAAGGGTCCATCAGGAAGAACTTATAGAATAAGTCTTACAATTTCCTCATGGAAGAAAGGATAGCCTGGCTGAAAAGGGAAACTATAACAATTGGGCCTCCGGCCAGGTGTGTTAGGCATGACATCACCTTACCGGGTCACATAAGGACCATTGTTGTAACTCTTGGAAATATGTTCCAACCATCATATCTAACCTAGATTCAGATCTGATTAGTGCCAGGATACCTCCGACTTAGTAAGCCTGAGAAGAAAAGGTGCAACACAATTGACGAGATGACAATGTAAGATTCTCGGGAAATGAACTATGAAGTGATTTCCGTTAACAAGAGTTCATCATTAATCCAAGGAGAGGACAAGGAGGTGTCTGGTGAACTCAACGGCAATTCATCGAGATTTCCAAAAGATGGATTTCCACAATTAAGTGAACAAGGAGATAACATTTGTCAGATCAAATGATATAAGGGAGTATGCTCACGGAAAACATACACAATTAAACATTGGTTGAAAGGTGCGCCCAAAATATGGGTTGGGTTGCACGACCAATGTCAGAATGGTGATTCAATAATCAATAGTCTAAGAACGAACGGCCGACCATTAACTTCAAACCAATAGGGTTGCTAGAAGTGCAGAATCCAAACAACACCGTTCACTTGTTGGTACCCCGGTTGGAATCAACACGAGGACCAAGAAAGAATGGTTATGGTGAGAAGTATCACGATACCAAGAATTCTTAAGAGGTGGTGAAATTCTCACAACATTCTTGACATAAAAGATGGCAATACTCCAAGGTAAAGGAGAACAAATGCTGGATAGCAAGGATCTCAAGGTATAACACAAAACACGAACAAGTTTGTGTTGAACGGAAGGCAATCGAGTGGTTGATGATAACACAAATCATCGAGGGCAAGGATGGTATTTCTCATCAGGAATTCAATTGATATCCTTGAGGAGCTCGAAATTTTGATGATGATCATGACAATTTCTGTCGAGAGGTTTCATGGAGATGTAATCGGTCGGCGATGACATCAAGTCAAACGAATGATGAAGCGAAAGGATATTGGAACCATGGGTACGACACAAACTTGAAATCAAGTTTGTTGTTTGAGGTGAAACGATAAGACAAGGAAGATCGACGTAAGCTTAGCCCATCATCGAAATTGTGCTCCGGAAAGAAGGACCAGGTAGCACAGTTAAAATTTGGCACGATAATGATATAGCCGAGTAGGCTCGGAATGACGTGATCGAGTTCCGACTCTTAAGTAATGAAGGTTACCAAGAGTTGTTGAATCGTAGTGCGGACTCAATTCAGTTGTCGGTGTCCTTGAGGGGTTCTAACAACTGAGAACCCGTTGGAAAAATGGAATCGGCAAGAATATTAGTTGATGAAGAACTCATAAGAAGTTATGTATCCCGTGGTATCCTCGAGATACCAGGGGGTAATACTGGACGACAGATCAAAGTAGAGGTTGGACTGGGGTATTGCTCTGTAGAAGACAAGTGCTTAAACTTGCATGAGAAATGGTGCCTAAAAGAGAACATGGTCGAAACCACGATTGCAAAAGGCCAGATCCCAGATATAATATGAACTTATACCGAGGGAGTAATTAATTTAAGAGAAGCTTTAATGATAAGATCTACATCGTGTCCATGGGCATGAACTCAAAGTTCAAGGTCGACTCCCACTTCTTCAATGCATAACCTTACATTTACCTCCCCTTTTTCGAAGTTGTGGTGCTGAAAAGTTATCTGACGAAGCGTCAGCAGGGTATAACCCGCATAACTTTCGAGGTCACACAAATTAAGGAAGGCATAGGTTCAACCCGTCAGGGTATCGTGGAAACATATACCACAAGCTTTGAGAGTAAATATTACCAGCTCGAAAGCAGAGCATGGTTGGCAAAAGGAGAGGATACAAATTACCAAAGGCATTATGTATGGGAGAAAGAACTCACAAGGTGATTAATTATGAAGGACATTGTCGGATAATAATCCAACAGTGGATATGGTGATCCACAATGGAGCTGATGTGAGTATCGATACCCAATCAGACGAAGAAAGAATGCAAATGCATCGTTTTACAGAACATCTGAATAATTCAAAGTTTAAATAACAAAGGATTTATGACTTTCAAATCAAGGGATCAGGAGCAAACGCTCTGATCAAGGACGGACAAGTTGAATAGACTTAGGGGTACAATCGATGGCAATCTGATTGGCCGAGGACCAGCTCACGTTTTAAATGACATCTGAGCTGGAAGGATGAATTCTATGATCCGAGTGAGGATTGCGAGCATTCGCAACATATTGAGTCAATGGACTCAAAATGATATTGACAAAGGTTGCCGATAAGATTACTATACTTATGGGATTAACCATAATGCAAGCAAGCAAGAATTTCAGGAGCAATAGGTTGCTCAGGATTTTCGGAAGACCGAATGGTATTTCGAAGAATTTTGTGAACTGCATGAATATCTGGGGATGAGTGGATACTCGATAAATGCGAGTAATTATCCGTAGTGGTATGCATGTGGCAAAGAACTGCAAGGCAGCGGGCACAAAGTATTCTCGGGGTATCTTATAATAACAAGATCGAGTGGGAATGAAAGTAAGCACGACAGGTCTAAATACTTACCCATAGGGATATTTCGGTGGTAGGGAATTGCAAAAGCAATGGCATAAGGTTTTGGGAGAACATCGGAGAGTATTGTCAGAACCTTCTGTTGAAGTAGTCGATCATCTATAATGAAGGGGCTCTTCGGCAGGAAGTGGTAACGAGAACCTAGAGTTAGATTTTAGCAAAATCATTTAACCCGAGTAGGAGAGAGTCAGAATCCCAGAGTATAGACGAGGAATAAAAGACCCTAATACCACCCAATGGCGACGTGGGCCCGTAAGGCACACAGCCATGTTAGTAAAAGTTTTGTAATGACTAGACTCAACTTCGGCCAAGGAGTGTGGAAGGGGAATTCCTACAAGCAGTCGGCTCTGATACCAACTTGTGACGCCCCCGATTTGACCGTACACTAATCATACACGCAAACGTGTACGATCAAGATCAGGGACTCACGGGAAGATATCACAACACAACTCTACAAATAAAATAAGTCATACAAGCATCATATTACAAGCCAGGGGCCTCAAAGGCTCGAATACAAGAGCTCGATCATAGACGAGTCAGCGGAAGCAACAATATCTGAGTACAGACATAAGATAAACAAGTTTGCCTTAAGAAGGCTAGCAAAAACTGGGATACAGATCGAAAGAGGCTCAGGCCTCCTGCCCGGGATCCTCCTAAACTACTCCTGGTCGTCGTCAGCGGGCAGCACGTAGTAGTAGGCACCTCCGGTGTAGTAGGAGTCGTCGTCGACGGTGGCGTCTGGATCCTGGGCTCCAACATCTGGTTGCAACAACCAGGTAGAAGGGATAGGGGGAAAAGAGGGAGAAAGCAACCGTGAGTACTCATCCAAAGTACTCGCAAGCAAGGAGCTACACTACATATGCATGGGTAAATGTGTAAAGGGCCATATCGGTGGACTGAACTGTAGAAAGCCAGAATAAGAGGGGGGATAGATAATCCTGTCGAAGACTACGCTTCTGGCCACCTCCATCTTGCAGCATGAAGAAGAGAGTAGACTGAAGTCCTCCAAGTAGCATCGCATAGCATAATCCTAACCGATGATCCTCCCCTCGTCGCCCTGTGAGAGAGGGATCACCGGTTGTATCTGGCACTTGGAAGGGTGTGTTTTATTAAGTATCCGGTTCTAGTTGTCATAAGGTCAAGGTACAACTCCAAGTCGTCCTGTTACCGAAGATCATGGCTATTCGAATAGATTAACTTGCCTGCAGGGGTGCACCACATAACCCAACACGCTCGATCCCATTTGGCCGGACACACTTTTCTGGGTCATGCCCGGCCGCGGAAGATCAACACGTCGCAGCCCTACCTAGGCACAACAGAGAGGTCAGCACACCGGTCTAAATCCTATGGCGCAGGGGTCTGGGCCCATCGCCCTTTGCACACCTGCATGTTGCGAACGCGGCCGGAAGCAGACCTAGCCTAGTAGGCGTTCCAGTCCAATCCGGCGCGCGCCACTCAGTCGCTGACGTCATGAAGGCTTCGGCTGATACCACGACGTCGAGTGCCCATAACTGTCCCCGCGTAGATGGTTAGTGCGTATAAGCCAGTGGCCAGACTCAGATCAAATACCAATATCTCGTTAAACGTGTTAAGTATCCGCGAACGCCGACCAGGGCCAGGCCCACCTCTCTCCTAGGTGGTCTCAACCTGCCCTGTCGCTCCGCCTCAAAGTAACAGTCGGGGGCCGTCGGGAACCCAGGCCCACCACTACCTGGATGGAGCCACCTGCCCCTTCAGCCCCCATCTCCGAACAGTACCACAGGTAAGGTAACTGTGTAAAGTATATTGTATATGCCCGTGATCACCTCCCGAAGTGATCATGGCCCAGTAGTATAGCATGGCAGACGGACAAGAGTGTAGGGCCACTGATGGAACACTAGCATCCTATACTAAGTAGTAGGATAGCAGGTAATGGTAACAACAGTAGTAGCAAGGACATGCTATGCATCAGGATAGGAATAACGGAAAGCAGTAACATGCTACACTACTCTAATGCAAGCAGTATAGAGGAGAGTAGGCGATATCTGGTGATCAAGGGGGGGGGCTTGCCTGGTTGCTCTGGCAAGAGAGAGGGGTCGTCAACACCGTAGTCGTACTGGGTAGCAGCGGCGTCGGTCTCGATGTCTAGCGAGAGAAGAGGTGGAAGAAACAATAAATATAATGCAAAAAAATGCATGACGATGCATGACATGACAAAGCGTGATGCTAGGTGCGCCCTAACACGGTATGAGGTGGTACCGGTGAAGGGGGAAACATCCGGGAAAGTATTCCCGGTGTTTCACGTTTTCGGACAAAGGAGCCGGAGGGGGAAAGTTGCGTGTTTGCTATGCTAGGGATGCGTGGCGGACGAACGGGCTGCGTATCCGAATTCGTCTCGTCGTTCTGAGCAACTTTCATGTACAAAGTATTTTCATCCAAATTACGGATTAAAAGATATGATTTTCTAAATATTTTATTAATTTCTGGTATTTAATTAATTATTTAAATTAATTCGAAAATGAATTAATGACATCAGCATGATGTCATGCTGACGTCAGCAGTCAACAGAGTTGACTGGGTCAAACTGACATGTGGGTCTAGTGGGACCCACCTGTCATACTCTGTTTAGGTTAATTAGGTCTTAGTTAAACTAAGTACTATTTAATTAAACTAACTAGTTAATTAGATTAATTAAACATGATTAATTAACTTAATTAATTCACTTATTGATTAATTAATTAATTTAATTATTATTTATTTATTTATTTATTTATTTTTAATTCTTTTGTTTAATAAAGTTCTGGGGATGGGGCCCCCTTGTCATAGGCCCCGGGGGGCCTTAGCGGGTTAGCGGGCAGGAGGGCGACGGGCACCGGGGCGAGCGGTCACCCGCACGGAGTGTGACGAGGCGAGGCCAGTGGCCAAGGCGACCGCGGTGGCCGGCTGGCGTGGGGAGACGAAGTGCGGGGCCGGCGACGAGCGAGCTCGCGGGCGGCAGAGGAGGCGCCGCCGGAGTGGGGCCGCGCGGACGGGCTGGCGTGAGGGGCGAGGCCACGGCAGCTGCAGCAGCGGGAGGCGCGGGCGCGCGGGCCGGCGAGGCCGCATCGCTGGTGAGGTGAGGCCGCGCACGTGCGGGCAAGCGGCGTGCGGAGGCGCGGAGAGGGAGGGGGAGACGGGCTTGTCCGGAGCAGGTCCGGGCTCGGCAGCGTCGAGGCATAGGCGGGCGACGGTGATGCGAATCAGAGGAGAAGGGAGGGGACGAACGGCGAAGCTCACAGGGGGGCTTCGTAGGGAACTAGGCAGCGGGGGTCGGGGTCGGCCGGTGAGGAGACCGTGGACGGGGCGGTGCCGGCGTGGTCGACGGCGGCAGGGACGACGAGGTTCGGTGGAGACCGCTGAGGAGGAAGGCGAGGACGGTCCGGCGAGGGGGTCGGTGAGGCAACGGGAGGCGCGGCGACGTTGTTTCGGGCGGCGAGGCACTCCAGGCGGGGGCGATGGGTGCCTGGCGACGGGGCGGGGCGCCGGTGGGGCGCCGTGTCGGGGAGGCGGCGGTGGAGCGCAGGATCGGGTCTGATCCCGATTGGATCGGGGGAGAGGGAGTGGGGGCACGAGTGGGGGGAGTGGGTAGTGGGGGAGGGTAGCGGTTTAGGGTTTCAGGGGATAGGGCCATATAGGCCAGGGAGGTGCGGGATGGGCCGGCCCAGTTGGGCCAAGGGGTCCAGTGGGGGGTCTCTTTTTACCTTTTTTTTGGTTAGTTTCCTTTTCTGTTTTTGTGTTTTCTTTTCCTTTTATTTATTCTTGCCTGCTTTATTGTAGTTGCATTCTATTTTAGTAAAACATACACTTAGTATCTAAATTAGTATTACAACCTAGTCCATAGTCACAAAAAGTCTAGACCCCAAATAACTTAGTTTGACATTTTATTAATTATAAAAGTTATTCAAATAATCATTTTTACTACTGTTTTATTCATCTCATAGTATTTAAACATTTTATACATGTGTGGTTTTTCCCCCATAATTATCTATGCAATATTTGGTTCCCTCCGAACATTTTAGTTTTAATATTTGAAAACTTTTATTGTTTGCCTATTTTTTGAATTTGAATTTGAATCGGTTTCGAACTAACTCGAGATTAGCAACTATAAACGAGGTGACGTGGCATCATTAGCAGAGGATCACTGTAGCTTAATTACCCGGGCGTCATAGAAGGCTATGTCAAAGAAGCCTGCGCGCAAGCCAAGTGCTTCCTCAGCAATGCCCTCACGGCCAGAATCATCAAAGCCTTCACGGTCAATTCCTCATGCTGCTCCTGTTCCTCCAAAAGTCCTCAGCTCCTTCGCCAAAGCCTTCAGCTATTCCGACCAAATCCTCAGCACCTGTGCATCTCGCTTCGTGCCAAAGGACTGTCGGCATCTCCATTGCCTCAGGTGTCTCAGCTAGTTCCTCAGCTGCACCAAGTTCCTCGGCTGGCCCCTCACTACTGAAGACAAAGGCCACTGCTAGACGAGGTCCACGCCCAAGTCCTCAAAAGAAGCAAGTCGCTTTCCAAGTGCCGTCTGATGAAGACGAAGCTGATGATGATGAACTTGCAGAAATCATCAAAGACAGGCAAGTCAGGGCCGCTAGAGCCAAAGGATCAGAGGTGCCACTGCTTTTGGATCCCAAGCTGATCCTCGACTACATTGATGATTGGCACAAGGACCCCAACACTCCCTTGCCTGACTTCAAGCTGACTCCTGGCAAAAGTCACATGCTGACCCACTTCATTCAAGAAGAAAAGTGGAAATTTGAGAAGGCCAGACAGATCAAGAAAGCGCAGTATAAGAAAGAGCGCTATCTGAAGAAAAACGTTGTCTCCATGACAACTGAAGAACTTGTCACTACTCAGACTGAGATTAAGAAACTCAGTGATGACTTTGAAGCATATTGCGCTGATTGGCTTGGAGCCAAGGTTCGTTTTGTGAAACTTGCGGATAACTTCACTTCCAATGTTGCAGCCCCAACGCAACAGCAAATTCCTCAGGCTGAAGCATCTGCTCAGCCTACTGAAGAAAATGCCAGCACCGCTGATGACAATCAGGCTGCTGAAGATAATGTGAGTTCCAGGGCTGATGACTGCATTCCAGCCGCTGAAGAAATTGCCAGGGCACCTACTAGTGGTGTGCCTGAAGAAACTGAAGAACTCAGGGCAACTGCATAAGTTGTGCCTAAAGAAAATCAACCAGATTCCTCAGCTGCTCCTACACCAACTTCAACTTCAATCCTTCCATCTACATCGGATGTGAAGAACACCAAGGCTGCAGAGCGTGCTGCAGTGAAGAAAAGGAAAGCATCAGCTGCTTCAGATTCTTCAGCTCCGAAGAAAATGAAGCCTATGACAAGTTCATTTGCACATCCGATTGATGTTGTTCCCATCTCAACCAGGCGTCAAAGGACCTTGTTCCTTTTGATGAAGAATATGTGATCCCCAGAGGATCTGATGACGAAACTCCTTCTGCTGCTTCGTCTGAACCAATCGATGAAGAAATTGAAGTGGATGATATCCCTTCAACACCTATCATCTCCTCGCCTATGCCTCAGTTCACAGCTAAAGAGACTGGCGTTGAAGAAATGGAAGATGATGATGTGGACATTGGCTGCTCCACACCCATAATCAGTGATGAATTCTGGGAAAGTCAGCATCCAAACTCTCCAATGTTCACTCCTCTACAGCAAATTCCTCAATCCACCACACAAACTGTTCACATGGGCTCTGAAGAAACTCATCCCACTGCATCTGTCCATGAGAAAATTCCAGCCACTAGCGCTGATGAAACTGCTGCTGCTGAACAACCAACTACGCAGACTACCATTGAGGAAGAACCAGAAATTCCTCAGCCTGAAGAACCTGCGATTGAGATTCCTGAGGCTGTGATGCAACTCACAGACACTCCTCTGCCGAAGCCAAAGGATCCATTCTCACACAAGCAAAAGTTCAAGGCTGATGATTTCTTCGGCGAGCACGTATTCTTCGAAGATTACAACCCATATGACTCTGCTCACATTAGGAAGAGGCGTTTCTGGACTGCTAGTCAAGCCAATTTCTATTCCTCAGTGATGTTCAACAAGGAGAAGATTTTCTACCATGAGCATATTCCTCACGTGGATATGGAATCTCTGTCGTGCTTCGCACCAGTCCTCAGTGTTCTTCATGATGCTGGGCTGCTCAACTTTTTCTCTAACATCTGCGATTGGAATGAAGAACTGATTCTTCAATTCTATGCAACGCTGCACATCACCGGAGATGCTGAAGATGTGAATTCATGGGTGCTGGACTGGATGTCTGAAAACACTCACTACACTGCACCAGCGCCTGAATTGCTTCGTGCTCTACCACTCAGTCCTCCCCTTGAAGAAGCTCGCTGCATCTACAGTGAACCTGAGCTCACACATCATTACATGCAGGTGCTGATGAAACCTTTGAAGCCAGGTCAAGCACCAAGAACCAAATTCCTCGTGAAGGAATTGTTGTACGTGCCCAGAACTGTCTATCGTATTGTTACAAGGACAATCAATCCTATCAAAGGCCACGACTCATCTGATGAGGAAATTGTTGGCATCATGAGGAATCTGGTATTCAACATCGTTCATGGCATTCCTATCAATTATCATGATTTCTTCATGAGGACTATGGCCAATGTTGCACTGTCTCCATTTGAGCTGAAGCCTTATGCACCTTGGATCATGAGATTCCTCAGGACAAGGTCTTCACTCAACTACAAAGCTGATTTCCAGAATCATCTCAGCTACTTGCCCCCAATTGAAGTCCTCAAGCAGACATATTCCTCTGTTGATGGAAAGGGCAAGGCACCAGCTGTAATTGATGAAGGCATTCGTCCATTGGATGGTTAGTTTCGCAAAGCTGCATCTTATTCCACCAATGAGGACTCTACCACACATGACTCTGCCAATGCACCCAAGTCCACTCCTCAAGCCACTGCTCCGCGCGTGATGACTGACCGTGAACTTCTGCTTAGTCTTCACCAGAAGGTGGATCGAAATCACAAATGGGTTAAGCGTCAGTTTGGTTCACTTCTTCACAACATGACCGCCACACACAATGCAGTGAAGAAAAACCACTACTACCTCAATCAAGTCTTTGGTCGCACCTGGGCAATCCTGTAACATCTGTATGGTGAAGAAGATCTGAAGAACATGGGTCTTAATGAAGATTTTGACTGGTCTGCACCTCCACCGAAGAAATTCAAGAAGGTCAAGGTTCCTTCTCTGGTGGCCAGCTCATATTATTCATCGCGCGACACTGATGAACATGAAGATTTGGACGACACTGCAGAAGGCCCTACATCAACAAACGACCCCAACAACGCTGGCGCTCCTTCATCAACATGATTATCTTCAGGGGCGTTAGTCCTCATTTTCGATCCTTTTGGTCATTCGATGACAAAGGGGGAGAAATATGAGTTAGTCTTCAAGCGGGTCTACTATATGGCCGTTTTTATCTGCTAAGTTACAACTCTCGTTCTTCTGAAACTTTATTGGATCGAGTTGTAATCTTAAACCCGATGGTGCTCTGATACTTTTGATGCACTGTGCTCTGATACTCTTGATGCACTATTCTGCATGTTTATTCCTTGTTAATATTAGTGCACGCATGCTGAATTTCATGAGGCACCATATTTCATCATGCATTTCAAATTCTTCATATTATATGTTAAATGCGTGTATGAATTACAAGATATAGGGGGAGATCTCCATGATTCAACTCTTCAAGTGTGCATTGCTTCAAAAGCAAATTCATCACTATGCACATCTTCAGGGGGAGTTCTTCTATATCTTGCAATCAAATTCCTCAATATCAGTATTTACACTTCATATGTTTATCCCCGTTGAAAACTTAACCTATATTGTCATCAATCACCAAAAAGGGGGAGATTGTAAGTGCATCTAGTGCCCCTTAGTGATTTTGGTGTATTGAAGACTTATAGGTTAAGGGACTAATGCGTGTGTGAGTGTACACAGGTATATAAGTCTATGAGGAGTTTCATATTTATAGGAAAAGTCGACCCCTAAAAATGAATATCTTCGAGTGAAGATTTTGGTATTTCTGAAGACTTTCATGAAGACTTTGAAAGTGAAGAAATTGGTGTGTCCGTGAAGACTTGATATTCATGCGAGAAATATGAAGCTTGAAGACTTTCGTGTTCATAGTTTTGTTTTTCTCTTTCTTGGGTCATAGGAAACACCGTACTGTAAAAGGGGGTCGAGGAAATACTAAGGAAAAATTTCCATGTGATGCTCAAGTCAAAATCCTACACCTACCAATCCCTTCGAGTGAAGCCATTGGAAATCTCATACAGATCAGTCAATTTCTTCATTGACAAAGACGAAGTTCTTCTGGTCTCTGAGGAATCTGTCCTGACTGAGGAGTTAGGAATTCGCCAGTGTGGATTGCCTACACAGTGAGGAACATGATAGCCCTGAGGATTTTACTACTCAAAATTCCGACCGTTGATGTGCTATGCGCCAGCTGTCCCAAAATATCTATCCACCTAACGGTCATATCATTGAAGGGAATTTATGTCTTATCATGTCGGGCTGCTCCCTAGGCTATAAATAGCCGTCCCCTACAACCACTACCTGGTTGGCTGCTCCGAGAGAAACTGACACTTGTCATTTGAGAGCAACAAAAACCAAAACCCAAACACCTACAAACCCCAAGTGATTGAGCATCACTGAAGAGATTGATCCTGAGTGGATCCGACGCTTGTTACCTTTGAAGACTGTGCTTCTTCCAGACGGTTAGGCGTCATGGTCTAGAGCATCCAAGAGGAATTGTGGATCGCTGAGTGACCAAGTTTGTGAAGGTTTGGAAGTTGCCTGAAGACTTACCATGAGTGATTGGACGAGGTCTGTGTGACCTTAGTTCAAGGAGAATACGGTGAGAACTGGGTGTCTTGGACTAGGTGTCCTTGAATGGGTGTCCGGGACTGTGTGTCCTCGAGTTTAAATACTCAGCCGCTCCAACCAGACGTACAACTAAGACAGCAGTTGGAACTGGTCTACCAAATCATTGTCTTCACCGAGCTTACTGGTTCTATTTCCTCAACTCTTTCATTTCCTCATAACTGTGATGTATGTTTGTTCATATCTGTGTATGAAGACTTTGATTGAAGACTTTCTCAATTTCCTCAGTTCAATTTCTTCAGTCTGTTTGTCTTCATCCTGTGTTATCCTGTGATTACGCTTCCTGTACTCTGTGCCTGTCTTCATTTCATCATGATGATTATGCTTGTATTCTGTTATGTTTACCTTTGAGTACTTATTCCACTGCTAGTAGTTCTTCACTAAGGAATTTCCTCACCGGCAAATTCCTCAATGAAGAATTTCATAAAAATCGCCTATTCACCCCCCCCTCTAGTCGATATAACGCACTTTTAGTGAGCAGAGCTCTAGGTCGAGAACTACTCATAACAAGGGAGTGGCAACCATGGCTGAGGAAAAAAAGAGGGCTCGCCGCCACGCAGAGACCTCGAAAGATCTCTCACGGGCAGGCGATGGCTCCCAAGAGCGCCCTAGCCGCGGAGGCGAACATGCCGAGCCGGCGGAGCTGGAGTCGTTATCCCTCGACGGCATGCCCGATCAGCTCAATAAGCACCTCAATAAGCAGAAGGAGTTCATCCAAGGCTTGATGTAGTTGCTGAAGAGAGCCTCGACAACATGCCCACTGAGCTCAATCAGCAGGGGGAGTTGACCGCCGGCTTGGTGATGCTGCTGAAGAAGAGCATTGCCTCGGAGAAGAAGGCGACCGGCGAAATCCTGCGACTTCAGGAGGACAAGGAAAAGCTGTGCCACGAGATCGACCTGTTGAAGGAGAAGAACGCCGGCTGGAAGAAGCTGCATGAGAATAGTAGTTCCTCGATGAAGATGCTACAGGCCCTCGTCATGGAATTGAAGGAGGAGTTGGCGAAGCTCCGCATCGAGCAACCGGCTGCTGTCAAGGTACGCAATGCGACCATGGAACAGATGATGAAGGCTCGCGTCGAGAAATCCCGCGTCATGGACAGAATGAAGAAGATGGCGGTCGTGGAAGCGATGAAGAAGTCGTTACGACTCCGCAGTGAATTAGATCATTTGGGGTGATAAACTTCCTTCTTCTTTTGCTCCTGTGTTTCATCTTTTGCTTCGGGTGTTTCACCGCACGTGTCACGTTCGCTGCGAGGCATGAATAGAACAATGGTTTTTTTAGGGAATGAATAGAACAATGCTAACAATGAGATGACTAGCAAATTAGATCATTTTTTATCGCCATATGGCACTGGGCTGACGTGTTTCGTGCTCCGCCGTCGTAGTGCTACTCTAGTGGAAAACTTGAGTATACCACACGGTTCTTTGCTCCTTCTCGATCAGGTCGTCGGCACATTTATACGAGCAGTGAAATCACAAGGCCCCGCCTTCCAGTAGTAATGAGCTATCAAATCACAAAGGCCCTCGCCTCTCATGAAACCGACCAAGCTAGACAGCCCCGCCCTCTAGCCTTTTAAAAAATGTATACTTTTGTACAGCAGTAGTATCGATGGATTGCGCCATGGAGCAAAACTTGAAATTAAAAAAAAGGTGGTACATATAGAGAGCGCTCGTCGCCAAATTATGCATACAGAACTATTAAAAAGGCTAGTCACAATAATGGTGTCAGGCACAACCCACCCCTCAAATAAGACTAAGAGGGTGCTTGGATACGTTTTAGTCCCATGACTAAAAGTAGTGGGACTAAAACATGCTAGCCTCACCCATGCTTGGATCCAAATACTAAAAAGGCTAAAATCAAGTTAATGAGCATTTATTATCCTCCAAACCCTCCAATCCAGAACTTGCCTGTGTTAAAGGAGAGGAGTTAAATGAGTAGTGAGAGGGCTAATCCACATTTTAGTAGGGGTACCCCTGACTAAAAAAAATTTAGCCCCTCTTTAGTCAGGGGTGCTTGGAACTTTAGCCTCTTAAAGAGACTATTTTTAGTCAGACTAAAATAAGTCCCTTGGATCCAAGCACCCTCTAAGCATCCTGGAATTCTTCGACAAAACTAAGCACCCTGAAATTCTTTGACAACTAAACTGCTGGCTATATGATGTTGGCCATATATATTGTACGTATATAATGTGAACAAACGAGTGGTAGTACTATACCAACTAAAAGATGAAATGTAAGAAATACTAGTATGTACGTACTGAAGAGTTAAAGTAACGAGAAGAAACATAACATAGTTCTGCTGGGGGCTCAGCACAACACACCCCTCAAATTAAATTAAGCACACCTGAAATTAAACTTTGCAAATATTCTGGTAGACACTGCATTAGAACCACCATGAGCAACGACACTGCCACCTTACTCGGAGTCCTCGTCCACATCCTTGACTTCGTCCTTGTCCCTCTTCCTCTTGGCCGATACTTCTTTGCTTGAACCGCACACTTGGCTGTTGCTCTTCATCCAACCCTTGTAGATATTGAAGCAAAGGTAGCCATCCATTGCAGCATAGTGGATGTGGTCTATATCGATTACATTCCGCTGCCATGCATGACGATGAAACGTGTATGGAGGTTTCTCCAGTTTACCGTACGAAGGATGAACCATGGCTCCTGCCAGGGTCAGCATTGAAAGCTGACGAGAGGACACCAGCCGATTCTTCTGGAGGTCGAAGGTGTTGCCTACAACGAGGCCTATCCGACGCAGGACTTCTTTGTCGTTACCAAAGTCTACAGTAATGAATTTCACTGTTTTGACCTTAAGGAAGTTCTTCAAATCCTGGCACTCAACATCGGCATGGCATACGTGGTAGACCAAGCAAACATTATGTACGCAAACTTGGATCATGGCGGACTTCTTCCTCTCTTCATCCTTTAGATCCTTCTCTGGTCCCAGGACTGTGGTGTACTCAACTTCTAGCCCACCGACCCACTCATCATCTGAGTTTTCGAACATGCGGCTGAAGCGAGAAAGGCATCCTTTCACCATCGCGGAAGAACGGGTGTAGATGACGTCGAACTCATCGCTGGTGATGGTTCTAACCTTGTACTCACCGCCAATCATGGATATTTGGGACGCCATGGATTTGGGAGGAGGTTTAGGATTAGTGGAACTGCCGTAATGTGAATGGACGGGACGACTAGGAGCGAACCGTCATAGTATTGAAGGACATGCGGGGACGAGTAGGAGCGAACTACCAGCGTGCTGACGGCAGGGTAGTGGCTTTCCATTTTCCCATGATCACGGGGACCCACCTGTCCAGCAGTAACTCGCTATCAAATCACACAGCCCTACGTTTGCAGCAGCCTACTCCCTTGTCTTCTCGCGTCTTTGTCGAACCGACTAGGCGGAACTGCCCCACGGCCTACCGCACAGGAAAAGCCCCGCCCTCGACTTTTAAATTGTATACAATATACTAATTTTGTATCCATGGATTGCACCCGCGCCGTGGAGCAAAGCGTCTAGAAAACGGCGGTACACATGTACGAGGTATACAGCATGCCCGTCGCGTTCGCGTCGCACCCCAGACGGTCGGTCGGTCTGGCACGCTGCTCTCCGAATGGAACGCGCGTCATATTGCGTTTGCACACACATGTGGGACGGCAATTGAGAACCGACCATAGGCACACTCCCCGGCCCCGCAAGTCGGGTGACTTAATAGAAGAGGGTGACGAGCGATAGTACTAGAGAAGTGTTGTACTACGTTGGTGCCTGGACGATCCCTGCAAGACACGAAAGATCAGTTCGTCCATGCATGTGACCAGACTCCAGCAGACACGCCTGGATTGGCTATCGTCTACATATCGTGCAGGCTGTGTTGTACATGGCTGTAGTTGTGGTGAGAAATCTAAAAAAAGGTTTCTTGTCATCTCGCAAAATTAGGTGTCATGTGCCTCGGATCACTGCGAGAGTTAAACAGCGACAACTGAGTTGGGCTAGTCATTGGGGGCACATGCACGAACAGTGACTACTCGGCTGCCATCTAGGTCAAGCCGGCTATGTTAATTAGGACATCTATCGATGGACCCCTTTTCTATGAGTTTATCTTTAATTTGAGCTTTGTTCCTCGTCTAGTTTGTCCGTTGGGATTCATGTTGTCTCCTTTGGGCAGTGAGGTTATGATTTCTTGTCTTGTGGCATTTTTTCGTGTTATATGTTATAATCCGGCGCTTCAGATCAAAATGATGACAACTGCGCCTCCGGGCCACGTGCATGAGGAGGTAGTTTTGCAATGGAGAAGATCAGAAGAGGGAGAGGCGAGACGGTGGTTTTGGAATGGAGATGATGGAGAGGAGAGGAGGTGATTTTGCAATGGAGAAGATCAGAAGAGGGAGATGCGAGACGGTGGTTTTGGAATGGAGATGATGGAGAGGTGAGGAGGTGGTTTTGCAATGGAGAAGAGGGAGAGGAGCGTGCGGCGGTGATTTAGGATTGGACGAGAGGGCCGGCGCGCTGTGACTGGATCAAAATCAAAATCAATTTACCCTTCAATTAAGAAAGTGACCCCACATTAACTAGTCTCCCTTTTATTTTGGGTCATAATTGAACATGATTTTCGCACATAAAATACATGTTATACGTTGCAAAAATAATATAATTTGAAAGTACATTCACATACGAACGAAACGATACAATTTTTGGTGACATGCATTCACATTTTGCTTGTCAAATACAGTACATGGTCAAACTTTGACCCAAAATACGCAAAAGAACAAAAAAATACTTCCAAGACCAGCGCCGCTCTTCCGCTCTTCTCCTCTTAAACCACCGCCGCTCCTCTCCTTTTCCAATCTAAATGCAGCGCCGCTCCTCTTCTCTTCCATTTAAAAACCACCGCCCCTCCTCTCCTATTCTAGTCCAAAACCAGCGTCGCTCCTCTCCCGTTCTAATCCAAAACCAGCGCTGCTCCTCTCCTCTTCCATTCAAAAACCACCACCGGGGAGTGAAGGTGCTGTGGAGAAGTAGGTCGATGGAGGAGTACAACCGATACGTGAGGATCGCAGACGGCGACCCTGTGAAGCTAGCTAGGATGTTGGAGATACAGTCTTGGTTTGACAACAAGGACCAACTAGCAGCGACGGCGACATCCATGGCCAAATATCTACAACAGAGCGAAAAGGCGGCGATAATCCCGGAGGGAGTCGCACCGGAGTACATAGAGAACAGATTCACCGAACCCGATCGTGAGGGAGCGGTGGTGGGAGTATTGATCCCAAATGGAGCATCCACCAAAGATTGAAGGATCGAGCATCTACAGGGTGCCGTTTGTGAGGGTGTCCTGCCAGAGCGAGCCGGTGGAGTCTTCGTCGACCGAACCCAAATGCAAGAGGAGAAAAGCAGTTGGCCCGACGACGCTTCCCCGCCATCGTCTCCCTCGCCGTTCACATCGTCTCACGGGGCGGTTGTCTGCCACCGAGGAATAGGAGGGGGCTGCCCCCCCCAGCCCAATAGTCGGGCAGGTTGTGAATTGTCAGGAGGAGCTTAGGGTGTGTTTTGTGTTGTGTATTTTGAGAGTACTTTCAGATATGAATGTCTTTTGAATTTCAGATTTGCAGTATTGAGCATCTGAAGTATTTTATGAATTCTAGAGATCTATTTTTAGCACTTAAAAAATGTAGTTTCATAGGAGTATAAAAGTGTAGACAATGTGATTCTCAGAGAAGAAACTGCAAGTTCAGTTTCAGATAAGAAACTGCAACTTTTAGAGGCGGAGCATTTATATTAACACAGCCTTTTCAAACAGGGTTAACATCATGTTGGAAGTTTTATTCATGGTCGAAAATGGAACTACCAGCCAGTTAACATCATGCTGATCAACATTCATGCATAGCACATCTTCATATGATGGACAGTCAAAATGCCCACACAATGTCGAGTGTGCGAAACACGGAGAAAACGAGGGATGAAGTTTTGGCAAGTGTTGGACGTGGTTTTGGGCTGCCCCGTCTAGGCTTTCATTTTTAACATGCGCAGCCCACAACCTCGGATGGGAGGTCCATAGGCCTGTTTGTATTTTCTTAGGGTTGTCATGTATCGACCGGCCTATGGACCTCCCATCCGAGGTTTTATTTTTGCCAGCCCAATTTATGTATTTTTTTGAAGAAAACGCAGAGGTCTGTTCTATTTTTGTATATAAGAATAGGAACGCTAGGTCCAACTTAAGTTTCCCTTCTAACTATATTATATATATTGAAATTATTTTATATGTTATTATATATTATTTTTATTTTCATCACATATTTAACAGATACTTACATATGTAAGAAAACAATATCCCACATCTTATTAACTTTTAAAAATAATTTCTTAACAAATAAAATCCTGGATTGTTTTGGCACGAAAATCCTAGTGATTGTGTACAAAAGCTTGGTAAGATTTAAGGACGAATATAATAATATCACTTATTATTTAAATATATTTATAACAAAATGCTCAGCCCCTTTTTATTTTTTGATAACATTGCTGGCCCAACCCAACATTATAATTAGAATCAGCCCAGCAAAATCGTGTATTTCGAGAAAGTGCAAATGGCCTATAATTTTTTAGGAAATAAAATAAATGGGCCGCATGGACGCTACATTATTTGTTCACCCAGCCCAACTAATGGCTGTAATTCAAAAAAAAGATCAAATTGACTGTAAATTCTACCGCGCAAAAAAAGACTGTAAATTCTGGAAAAAATGGGTTGAATACGTGCCACATTTTTGGAGGCTGAAATGTGGGCCAATAGGTCGAAGCCAACGCAAGTCCTTGTCAATTTAGTCAACAAATGATTCTGACATGTTAGCCGTTGGATTTACATCCAACAACCGGCATCCATCTTCAATCTCTCGTCTTCTTCCTCCAGCGCCGCCGGGACCACCTCCTGCCTCCTGCTGCTAGCAGCTCTGCTTAGCACGCTTCGCTATGAAGCGCTACTCCACCGTTGGCCAGGCCATCCCTCCACCCCTCCACACCTCCTGTTCTTCTCCACCGATTGCCGAACCACAACGCACTAGAACCAGTTAACCCTCGTACACCTCTCCGTCTGCGACTCTACTCCCGCGTCTTCCCATCTCCAGCTCGTTGCTGTCCGGGGCCTCGCCATCGTCCACCACCTTGGATGCGCTCGGCGCGGCGTGGTCAACGTGGTCAACGAATGACACCATCGAAAGTAGACTATGCGTGGAGAGGCTGACAGCTGGGTCCACGGCTGCAGACAAGGAAATGCCTCCTTATTATGCGCAAAATAATGATTCCTCCACCTGACATCTGGGACCCACCGGAAGGGCCTCTGTATTTCGCGAAAATAACGTGCCCCCCGCTGACATGTTGGACCCACCAGCTATCTTCGCACGCAAGGAAGTGCCTCCTTATTATGCACAAAAAAATGAATATTCCCCCTGCCAGCTGGAACCCAACATAGTGGGAGGCTGACTTGTGGGCCTACCAAGTTGACGGGGATGGAGGGCTTTGTCAACTTAGTCAATATGAACGATTCTAGCTCCTGTTACCATACGATGTTCATCCAACGGCCATAGTGCTTCTTCAACCTCTGGTCTTCTTGCTCCAGCCGCCCAAACCAGCGCCGGTCGTGCCGCGTGCTCCTGCCTCCCGTGGTCGGCTGTGATGCCGTGGAGGCCTCACCGCCCCCTACTACTCCCACCGCTGGCCATGCCATCCCTCTACTCACCCACACCCCATGTTTTTCTGCGGCGACAGCAGCCTCACACCGCAGCCGAACAGTGAACCCTCATACTCCTCTTCGCGTGGGCATCCACTACTGCGTCTTCCCCGGCTCCGAGTCACCCCCTTCCTAGTCCTCACCGTCGTCCAGCGTGGTGCTCTCGGCACGGCGTGGTCAACGTGGTCAAGGAACGACTTCCATCGGACGTGGACTGTACATGGAGTGGCTGACAGCTGGGACCACGGCCGCAGCAAGGAAGTGCCTCCTTATTACGCGCAAAATAATGATTCCTCCACCTGACAGCGGGGACCCACCGGACGGGCCACCGTATTTCAAGAAAAAAAACGTTTCCCCCTGACTGCTGGGACCCACCAGCTACATCTTCGCACGCAAGCAAGTACGTCCGAGCAAAAAAAATGATTCGCCCCCCTAACTGCTAGGACCCACCAGCTACATCTTCGCACACAAGGAAGTGCGTTCGGGCAAAAAAATGATTCGCCCCCCTGACTGCTGGGACCCACCAGCTACATCTTCGCATGCAAGGAAGTGCCTGACAGTCGGGACCCACCTGGTCAAAGCGTACGTAGCGTTGTCATTCTGGTCGCAAACGTGTACGTACATATATACTGGTGGATGTAGAGGCGCGCACATGTCGTAGTAGAGGCGCGTACGTGTCGTAGTAGAGGCGCGCACGTAGCATGTACACGTACGTACATCGGCCAGGGTGCAAGAAAGACAATATGGCCACGTATGTGTACATATGGGCAGGGTCTCGAACGCCTACTGGTGCATACGTACGGCCAGGGCTCGTGTACATGGCTGGGTCGGAACAGAGAAACAACGTCGTCGTCGTGTTCATAGGGAGACAACGGAATGCGTCGTGTTCATGGGGAGGCAACGGAATGCGTCGTGTTCATGGGGAGGCAACGGAATGCGTCATGTTCATGGGGAGGAAACGGAATGCGTCGTGTTCATCGGGAGGCAACGGAACGCGTGGGAGCAAACCGGCTGGGTCGGAACGGAATGCGTGGTTGTGTTCATCGGGAGGGCTTGGAAGGAACAGGCAATGGAAACGAGGCCTGGCGTACCGCAAAACGGAGGAAACGGACCTCCTACGTTCGGAACGGGGTACTGTTGATCGGGAGGGGTGTGGCGTACCGCAAAACGAAGGAAACGGACCTCCTACGGTCGAAACAGGGTCCTGTTGATCGGGAGGGGTGTGGCGTACCGCAAAACGGACAAAACGGACCTCCTACAGTCGAAACGGGGGTCATGTTCATCGGGAGGGGTGTGGCGTACCGCAAAATGGACTCCACGGGATATTGTTCATCTCCACCGTCGACCTCCTCTAGCCTCCACGGGCTACTGTCGACCTCCTCCAGCCTCCATGGGCTCCTGTTCATCCAGCCTCCACCGCGCGCTACTCCACCGGCTACTGTTCAACCACCCCTCCACGGGCACCCCTCCACCGTCTACTGTTCATCCAGCCCTCCACACCACGGGGTCCTGTTCAACCACCCCTCCACGGGCACCCCTCCACCGTCTACTGTTCATCCAGCCCTCCACACCACAGGGTGATGTTCATCCAGAGGCAACGCCACCGATCACTGTTCATCCAACCCCCCCCCCCCTGGCAATGCTCACTGTTCATCCAATCGATCGGCTTTAGTTAGTAGCAGTAGTGAAGGAATCACTCGATCGGGTTCAGTTAACAGCCATTGATTGATCGCTCGGGTTCAGTAACGCGTAGCCTGCAGTGTAATCGCTCGGGTTCAGTTAGAGCCCAACGCCTCGCTCGGGTTCAGTTAGAGCCCAACGCCTCGCTCAGGTTCAGTTAGAGCCAACACCTCTCACACACGCGTGTACGTGTACGTGTACGAGAGAAACGCGCATCGCTCGGCCCCCGACCTCCCACCATAACCGGGAACTCCCCAAAATTTTCCTCCCCCTCGCTTCTACCATGGTTTCTTCCGTCATGGACGGCCCAAAGAATGTCATGCAGCTGCATCTCCAACCCTCCCAGGACGAAAAGCCCATTTTCTGTCATGATTTTTTGTCATAGAAGTAGCATCCCACCACATCTATGATGATACCGGGTTTTGTCACAATTATTGTCATAGAAGTGTCATATGTATGACAGAAAAAAAATTCGTTCGGCCCAAAATGTCACGGATGTGTCTTTTTTTTGTAGTGTTGCATAATCTGATAGTCATAGGAACATGTATAAGTCATGAAGAAAGCAATAGCAATAAACTAAATGATCATAGTGCTAAGCTAACGGATGGGTCAACTCAATCACATCATTCTCTAATGATGTGATCCCCTTCATCACCTGACAACTCATGTCTATGGTTAGGAAACTTAACCATCTTTGATTAACGAGCTAGTCAAGTAGAGGCATACTAGTGACACTCTGTTTGTCTATGTATTCACACGTGTACTAAGTTTCCAGTTAATACAATTCTAGCATGAATAATAAACATTTATCATGATATAAGGAAATATAAATAACAACTTTATTATTGCCTCTAGGGCATATTTCCTTCAGTCTCCCACTTGCACTAGAGTCAATAATTTAGATTACTTTGTAATGATTCTAACACCCATGGAGTCTTGGTGTTGATCATGTTTTGCTCGGGAGAGAGTCTTAGTCAACCAGTCTGCAACATTCTGATCCGTATGTATCTTGCAAATCTATATGTCTCCCTCCTTGACTTGATCGCGGATAGAATTGAAGCATCTCTTGATGTGCTTGGTTCTTTTGAGAAATCTAGAGGTGAGGGAAAGACTGCTCTTGGAGATCAAGGGACGGGATTGGGCAAACAGCACGCGGTGATTTACCCAGGTTCGAAGCTCTCTAGAGAGATAATACTCCAACTCCTGCATGTCTGAATATATATGCAGTGTACATGTCTGGCAGTATAAAGTTGCTCATGGAGTTGTATCTGAGATCAGTAGCAGAGTGCTCACTGTCTCCTATATGCCTCATATGTGTGTATGAGAGTGAGAGCAAGTGTGTGGCGTGGTGGCCTGAGCATGCATGCGTGTGAGCATGTCCAGGATGGATGGATGGATGTTGACTTATATATGAGTGTGGGCTAGCTTGTGAAGTAAGCCATGTAGGCATGGGTGTGTTCTTGGGATGTAAGCTACAGTGTGTAGCTTACATCCCAAGCCATGCTTGCTTGCATCCTAGGCTAAGCTTTGTCCCTGGGGCATTTTATAAATCAATGCGGGGGGGGGGGGGACAAAGTACACTATAGATGATGACGCGTGTGATGAGCGAACAGTGTATGCTTTATCATAAACAGTGGCTGCAGTATGGCCGTCTTGTCTGTGTCACGTCAGATTGGACGTCATAGTTGACTTCGCGTAGCAGGCCGGCTGGAGCAGCCGGACAGGGAGCCTCTCGGGCGGCCGGGATGGGGAGTCCTACTGGGTTGAGGGGCGTTGCTGGCCCCGATGTTTTTGAAGCGTCCTTCACCATCTTGGGCCTACCCGGGGGTCATCCCCCCGACACATTGCACACATGATAGAACATATGGATGAAGCATAGGGAATGACTTCCATTTTATCTCTATCTTCTGCAGTGGTCGGGCATTGAGTCTGACTCAACTTCACACATTGAGTCTGACACTTTGCTTGATCCATTTTGAACTTCTTCAAAACATTATCAAGGTATGTGCTTTGTGAAAGTCCAATTAAGTGTCGTGATCTATCTCTATAGATCTTCATGCCCCATATATAAGCAGCTTCGCCGAGGTCTTTCATTGAAAAATTCTTATTCAAGTATCCTTTTATGCTATTCAGAACTTCAGTATCATTTCCGATCAAGAATATGTCATCCACATATAATATCAGAAATGCTACAGAGCTCCCACTCACTTTCTTATAAATACAGGCTTCTCCAAAAGTCTGTATAAAACCATATGCTTTGATCACACTATCAAAGTGTATATTCCAACTCCGAGATGCTTGCACCAGTCCATAAAGGGATCGCTGGAGCTTACACACTTTGTTAGCACCTTTTGGATCTACAAAACCTTTTGGTTGCATCATATACAACTATTCATTAATCATAAAATGCGGCAATTGCTAACATGATTCGAACGGACTTAAGCATCGCTACGGGTGAGAAGGTCTCATCGTAGTCAACTACTTGAACTTGTCGAAAACCTTTCGCAACAAGTCGAGCTTTGTAGACAGTAACATTATCGATAGCGTCAGTCTTCTTATTGAAGATTCATTTATTCTCTATGGCTTGCCGATCATCAGGCAAGTCAACCAAAGTCCACACTTTGTTCTCATACATGCATCTCATCTCAGATTTCATTGCCTCAAGCCATTTTGCGGAATCTGGGCTCATCATCGCTTCCTCATAGTTCTTAGGTTCGTCATGGTCAAGTAACATGACCTCCAAAACAGGATTACCGTACCACTCTGGTGCGGATCTTACTCTGGTTGACCTACGAGGTTTGGTAGTAACTTGATCAAAAGTTTCATGATCATCATCATTAGCTTCCTCACTAATTGGTGTAGGAATCACTGGAACTGATTTCTGTGATGAACTACTTTTCAATAAGGGAGCAGGTACAATTACCTCATCTAGTTCTACTTTCCTCCCACTCACTTCTTTCGAGAGAAACTCCTTCTCTAGAAAGGATCCATTCTTAGCAACGAATATCTTGCCTTCGGATCTATGATAGAAGGTGTACCCAACAGTCTCCTTTGGGTGTCCTATGAAGACACATTTCTCCTATTTCGGTTCGACCTTATCAGATTGAAGCTTTTTCACATAAGCATCGCAGCCCCAAACTTTAAGAAATGACAACTTGGGTTTCTTGCCAAAACACAGTTCATAAGGTGTCATTTCAACAGATTTCGATGGTGCCCTATTTAACGTGAATGCTGCCGTCTCTAAAGCATAACCCCAAAACGATAGCGGTAAATCAGTAAGAGACATCATAGATCGCACCATATCTAATAAAGTGTCTTTACGATGTTCGGACACACCATTACGATGTGGTGTTCCCGGTGGCGTGAGTTGCGAAATTATTCCGCATTGTTTCAACTGAAGACCAAACTCATAACTCAAGTATTCACCTCCATGATCAGATCATAGAAACTTAATTTTCTTGTTACGGTGATTTTCCACTTCACTCTGAAATTCTTTGACCTTTTCAAATGTTTCAAACTTATGTTTCATCAAGTAGACATACCCATATCTGCTCAAATCATCTGTGAAGGTCAGAAAATAACGATACCCGCCACGAGCATCAACACTCAACGGTCCGCATACATCAGTATGTATTATTTCCAATAAGTCTATTGCTCGTTCCATTGTTTCGGAGAACGGAGTCTTAGTCATCTTGCCCATGAGGCATGGTTCGCAAGCATCAAGTGATTCCAAAAGCCCATCAGCATGGAGTTTCTTCATGTGTTTTATACCAATATGACCTAAACGGCAGTGCCACAAATAGGTTGCACTATCATTATTGAACTTACATCTTTTGGCTTCAATACTATGAATATGTGTATCACTACTATCAAGATTTAGTAAAAATAGACCACTCATCAAGGGTGCATGACCATAAAAGATATTATACTCATATAAACAGAACAACCATTATTCTATGATTTAAATGAATAACCGTCTCACATCAAACAAGATCCAGATATAATGTTCATGCTTAACGCTGGCACCAAATAACAATTATTCAGGTCTAAAACTAATCCCGAAGGTAGATGTAGAGGTAGCGTGCCGACGGCGATCACATCGAATTTGGAACCATTTCCGACGCCCATCATCACCTCGTCCTTAGCCAATCTTCTCTTAATCTGTAGCCCCTGTTTTGAGTTGCAAATATTAGCACCAGAACCAGTATCAAATACACAGGCGCTACTGCGAGCATTAGTAAGGTACACATCAATAACATGTATATCGAATATACCTTTCACTTTGCCATCCTTCTTATCTGCCAAATACTTGGGGCAGTTCCGCTTCCAGTGACCAGTCCCTTTGCACTAGAAGCACTCAATCTTAGGCTTAGGTCCAGACTTGGGCTTCTTCACTTGAGCAGCAACTTGCTTGTTGTTCTTCTTGATGTTCCCCTTCTTCCCTTTGCCCTTTAAGGGAGTCCTGGATTAGGGGGTATCCGAACAGCCGGATTATATCCTTTGGCCGGACTGTTGGACTATGAAGATACAAGATTGAAGACTTCGTCCCATGTCCGGATGGGACTCTCCTTGGCGTGGAAGGAAAGCTTGGCAATACGGATATGTAGATCTCCTTCCTTATAACCGACTCTGTGTAACCCTAGCCCCCTCCGGAATCTATATAAACCGGAGGGTTTAGTCTGTAGGACCAAGAACAACAATCATACCATAGGCTAGCTTCTAGGGTTTAGCCTCTTCGATCTCGTGGTAGATCAACTCTTGTAATACTCATATCATCAAGATCAATCAAGCAGGAGTAGGGTTTTACCTCCATCGAGAGGGCCCGAACCTGGGTAAAAACATCATGTCCCCCGTCTCTTGTTACCATCCACCTAGATGCACAGTTCGGGACCACCTACCCGAGATCTGCCGGTTTTGACACAGACATTGGTGCTTTCATTGAGAGTTCCTCTGTGTTTTCATCGTTAGGCTTGATGGCTCCTTCAATCATCGATAGCGATGCAGTCCAGGGTGAGACTTTTCTCCTCGGACAGATCTTTGTATTCGGCAGCTTCGCACTGCGGGCCAACTCGCTTGGCCATCTGGAGCAGATCTTGAGTTACGCCCCCGGCCACCAGGACAGGTTTGGAAGCTTAATCTACACGGCCGACATCCGCGGAGACTTGATCTTCGACGGATTCGAGCCCCTGCCGAGTGCGCCGCAGGATCACGATGAGCATGATTTAGCTCTACCATCAGACAGTGTTCAGGAGACCGCACTGGCAACCGCTTCGACCCTCAATTCGGAGCCAATTGCGCCATCCGTGGACAGGTGGATAGACCCCGCCTCGGAGGCCGCATTCTCAGCGGCGATCGAGCCGAGTATCGACCTTATCCTTCACGAGAGTCGTGATGCCAAACTGCCGGATTCTTCCCTCGCCACGGACTCCGAACCGCCTGTGCCCGTGCCTATCGAATCCGACCGGGCGCCGATCATGGAGTTCACCTCCGCGGATATCTTTCAGCACTCACCCTTTGGTGACATACTGAACTCATTAAGGTCTCTCACCTTGTCAGAAGAGTCCTGGCCGAACTATGTCCGGCAGGATTGGGATGCGGATGACGAAGAAATTCGCCGCCCACCCACCACCCACTTAGTAGCCACTGTCGATGATTTGACCGACATGCTCGACTTTGACTCTGAAGACATCGACAGTATGGACGATGATGCAGGAAACAAATAAGAACCACTGCCCACAGGGCACAGGACAGCCACCTCATCATATGATATATATATATGGTGGACACACCCAAAGAAGGCAATGGCGACGAGACAGCGGAGGATGACCCCTCCAAGAAGCAACCCAAGCGCCGACGTCAGCGGCGCCGCTCTATGTCTCGCCAAGGCAAAAGCGGTGATACCGGCACAGGAGATAATAGCACTCCGGACAATGCCAAAGATGACGACAATCCCCTCCAGCAAGATTTAGAGCAGGAGGATGGAGAAGCCAGCCCTCCCGAGAGAGCGGCAGATGGAGAGGCGGAGCATGATAATTACATGCCTCCCTTCGAAGACGAGGCAAGCCTCGACGATGACGAATTTGTCGTGCCTGAGGATCCTGTCGAGCAAGAGCGCTTCAAGCGCCGGCTTATAGCCACGACAAATAGCCTTTAGAAAAAGCAACAGCAGCTTCGAGCTGATCAAGATTTGCTAGCTGACAAATGAACTGAAGTCCTTGCGGCCAAGGAATATGAACTCGAACGCCCCTCCAAGAGTTACCCAAAGCGCAGGTTGCTACCCCGACTAGAGGAGGAAGCATTAAAACATACATCTCCAGCGTATGACGCGGCTGATCGGCCACCTCGTGGCCGCGACAGAGAGGCATTTCAGCCAAAAGCTCAGCCCGCACCCCGACGCCACTCAAATAAAAATATCAAGGCACGGGGAAACGCGCTAGACCTACGAGATGTATTGGAGGACAAAGCAAAACACGCAAGATCGATATACAGATCACAAGGGCGCGCCACTATGCGAGACGATAACTGTCACACCGGATACAGTGAAAGTAAATCCGGCCGGGCCGAAAACAGCGGACAAGACTCATTTGAGCTGCGTCGTGATATAGCCCAGTACAGAGGCGCCGCACACCCCCTATGCTTCACAGACGAAGTAATGGATCACCAAATCCCAGAGGGTTTCAAACCCGTAAATATCGAATCATATGACAGCACAACAGATCCTGCGGTATGGATCGAGGAATTCCTCCTGCACATCCACATGGCCCGCGGTGATGATCTACACGCCATCAAATACCTCCCACTCAAACTCAAAGGACCAGCTCGACATTGGCTCAACAGCCTGCCAGCAGAATCCATTGGCTGTTGGGAAGATCTGGAAGCCGCATTCCTCGACAACTTCCAGGGCACTTATGTGCGACCACCAGATGCCGATGACTTGAGCCACATAATTCAGCAGCCAGAGGAATCGGCCAGGCAATTCTGGACACGGTTCCTGACAAAGAAAAATCAAATCGTCGACTATCCGGATGCAGAGGCCCTAGCAGCTTTTAAGCACAACATCCACGACGACTGGCTCGCCCGGCACCTTGGCCAGGAAAAGCCAAAATCTATGGCATCCCTCACGACACTCACGACCCGCTTTTGCGCGGGAGAGGACAGCTGGCTGGCTCGCAGCAATAACATATCAAAGAACCATGGTACTTCAGATACCAAGGATAGCAATGGCAGGTCACGTCACAACAAACACAAGCACTGCATCAACAACGACAATACCGAGGATACGACAGTCAATGGCGGATTCAGAGGCTCTAAACCCGGTCAATGGAAAAAGCCATTCAAAAGAAGCACTCCGGGCCCGTCCAGTTTGGACCGTATACTCGATCGCTCGTGTCAAATACACGGCACCCCCGACAAGCCAGCCAACCACACCAACAGGGAATGTTGGGTGTTCAAGCAGGTCGGCAAGTAAAATACCGAAAACAAAGATAAGGGGTTACATAGCGATGACGTGGAGGAGCCCCGGCCGCCGAACACCGGAGGACAGAAGAGGTTCCCCCCACAAGTGCAGACGATGAACATGATATACGCAACCCACATCCCCAAGAGGGAGCGGAAGCGTGCGTTAAGGGATGTATATGCGTTGGAGCCTGTCGCCCCAAAGTTCAACCCATGGTCCTCCTGTCCGATCACCTTCGATCGCAAGGACCACCCCACTAGTATCTGTCATGGCGGATTCTCCGCACTGGTCCTAGACCCAATCATCAACGGATTTCACCTCACTCGAGTCCTTATGGACGGCGGCAGCAGCCTGAACCTACTTTATCAGGACATAGTGCGCAAAATGGGTGTCGGTGTCAAAACCGGCGGATCTCGGGTAGGGGGTCCCGAACTGTGCGTCTAAGGTGGATGGTAACAGGAGGCAGGGGACACGATGTTTTACCCAGGTTCGGGCCCTCTTGATGGAGGTAAAACCCTACGTCCTGCTTGATTTATTCTTGGTGATATGAATATTACAAGAGTTGATCTACCACGAGATCGGAGAGGCTAAACCCTAGAAGCTAGCCTATGGTATGATTGTATGTTGTCCTACGGACTAAAACCCTCCGGTTTATATAGACACAGGAAAGGGCTAGTGTTACACAAGGTCGGTTACAAAGGAGGAGATATACATATCCGTATTACCTAGCTTGCCTTCCACGCCAAGTAGAGCCCCATCCGCACACGAGACGAAGTCTTCAATCTTGTATCTTCACAGTCTAACAGTCCGGCCAAAGGATATAGTCTGGCTTTCTGGAGACCCCCTAATCTAGGACTCCCTCAGTAGCCCCTGAACCAGGCTTCAATGACGATGAGTCCGACGCATAGTATTTTCTTTGGCATTGCAAGGCGGGTTCCTCCTCCAAATACACCACGGAAAAATTTGAATACAAGGATAGTGTCCGACCCTGCAAAATAAGTTCCACATTCCACCGTAGAGAGAATAATATTTCCACAAATCTAATCTACTGACTTGTTTCGGCAACATGACGTTATGCCATGGCCCGGTGATTATTCGAACCATTTCCTTTAACTAGCCCCGCACATAACTCGAGGCAGTTTTTGACACGTCTTGTCAAGGCAGAGATCGTGTCCCCCTTATTACGGGATTCTCATCAATACGGGCATGGGTAACCCAACCGCGCCATCGATTACGGCGCTTGGGGGATAAGCGAGTTTTACCAGGCTAGTGGGGGCGCATAGTTTCGGCCGCCCATATAAAGGGATAAGGATTCACCTTTTCATCCACGCCTTCTTCCTCCTTTGCTCATCCATTTTCGCACACTTGAGCTCCAGCGCCCAAGTCCGCACTTCCCACCTCAACCTTCTCCAACAATGTCCGGAGCAGGAGGCAGGTGGATGGTCTCCTCCGTCATGGAGGGACACATCAAGAAGCTGAGGAGAGCCGGATACCTACCCGACGACATCGCGCACCGGCTCCCAGATGAAGGGCAGCTCATCCCCACCCCCAGGCCCCATGAGAGGGTAGTGTTCCTTACCCATTTCTTCCACGGACTGGGATTCCCTCTCCACCCATTCGTCCGGGGGCTCATGTTCTAATGCGGCCTGGATTTCCACGATCTGGCCCCGAACTTCATCCTCAACATCTCGGCGTTTATCGTCGCGTGCGAGGCCTTCCTCCGCATCAAGCCCCACTTCAGCTTATGGCTGAAGATCTTCAATGTCAAGCCGAAGGTAGTGAGCGGCCGCCAGGCGGAGTGCAGAGGCGCCATGGTGGGCAAGATGCCCAACGTCACATGGCTCGAGGGCTCCTTCGTGGAGACCATAAAGGGGTGGCAATCGGGGTGGTTCTACATCACCGAGCTGCATGACCCTAAATGGGTAGCGGCCCCCGAGTTCCAATCTGGCATCCCCACGCGGCTCACCTCCTGGCAAGAGAAGGGCTTGTCCTGGGGTAGTTCGGGAGAGCTGACCGGACTCCAAAAATGTATCCAAAACATGGTGAGCAAGAAGCTCAAACTCGTCAACATAGTCCAGGTCATGCTCATCCGGCGGATCCTCCCGTGTCAACAACGGGCTTTCAGCTTGTGGGAGTTCGACCCGGCCCAGCACCGAACTCGAAACAGGCTCTTCGACACAACACACGAGGATGCCTGGAAGGTGCTATTCAAGGGTAGCGAGGTTCCCCCTCCCACTACCGAGGATAGGGATTCAGCATGAAGTGCCAAGCCAGCGCGGTAAGCTTTTTTACCTCTTACAGGATACTCGTTTTTCATAGTTTAACTCTATGCCGGATCTAAGCTCCCGTACCTTTGATAGGACTGGCAGGAGATGGCTGGGCAGATCGACTGTCCGGCTCCTTTGCCCGAAGGGCCAGCAGATGCTCTCCTAACGAAGATGCTGACTCCGTCTCCTTACAAGGTGCCGGAGAAGACCAAGAAGACCAAGGGAACCCGAAAGAGTTCCCAGTGCCAGGTGGTATCGGACTCATCGTCCGATAACTCCGCGACGCACTCCTCCCCCAAAGACGAGGAGGAAGATGAAGGTGCTCCCCCTCCAGTCGAGGGAGACAAGAAAAGGAAGGCCGCCCCAACCGGGGGGGCGAAGGGTCCAAGAAGGGAAGGACTCTCCTTCCGGATTACTCCACCACCGCCACCGAACGCGAAGACGAGTGGCTGCTCAGGGCCAAGCCCCTGGCGAAGTCGTAAGTATTCAGATACCAGAGTAACTCATAGAATACCTTTGTCGCACTGCCTCTCCTAACGCCGAATTATGGCTATGAAGACCGCCACGAGCCCGTATCGACGTATCGTCGGACGGCTCCCTGGGCTCATCGGATATGGATAGCGATCCACTTCTGACCGCCACCTCCCCTTGCCCTACGGACAACGCCGAGGTATTATCTCAAGAGGCACCAGGTCAAGGGGAGATAGTCCCGAAGGCGCCTCAAGGTGACCTTCCAGACTCCGGGAGTAGAGGGAGCAAGGATCTCGAGGGCTCCGAGTTCGGCCCTCAGCCGAACACCACGCCTGAACCCCCAGTGGTTCCGGACTCGAGCAGGCAGCCTCCTTCCAAAAGGGGCAAGACGCCTGTGCCGGTGACCTCTGTCCATCCAGAGGCACCGGACAATCTGCTGGGAGCGCTTCGCAGCGCTTCCATCGATGAAGAGCACCGTACTATAATGAGTGTGGTGATCAAGAAGGTTCAGTCCACCAAGAACGGACTGACTAAAGCCTGTGTCAGCCTTCTAACAGGCTTTGAGGTAAGTTTTTGAAATATAGGAGAAATATTACCGCATAGACAGTAGCCCCTGATGCTCTGTTCAGTGTTCACAAAGAAAAGCCAAACAGAGGATCAAACAATATCGCGGGAGTCCAATATAAGTATGTCTATATGTGTATGCAGGCTTCGCTGCTGGCCTCTGCCGCACTGACTACGGAGGTCGCCGTACTGAAGCAGGACCTCAAAGGGTCCAAGAAGAGCTCGGCCTTACCAAGAGGCAGCTCGAGGAGAACAAAGGTAAGTAATACCTAGTCTATATATGTGTATATATAAAAAAGATGCGATTGCAAAATGACAGGACCATCATAAATTTGCCAGGGGCCACTACCAAGGTGGCGACCCTGAAACAAGCGCTATCCGAGGCCGAAAACAAAGCGGCCAAGGAGCGCACCGAGCGAGAAAAGCAGGAGGCGCGGGTGGGCGAGGTGCAGCAAGAGCTCCAAGCTCTCGTGACGAAGCATGAGGTGTTGGAGCTTGACTCGAAGACGCGAGAGTCTGAGCTTGCTGCGGCTCTAGAGAGCGCAAAGAATGCCAAGGCCGAAGACCAAAAGGCCCTTCAAGAGATTGATGCGATGCAGAAGATAGCGGCGGGTAAGGCATTCTATATGCAGAGAAAGCATGTAAAAGTAAATTACCTCTTACTTACCCGAATCCGGAGCTCTCCAGGAGCATTCGCAGATTTACCCCGCAGCGTGTCGGATGCCGCACAGTTTTACCAGGCCAAGGAGGGAAGCTCAACGGAGAAGTTGTTCTGGGCCCAATATACTGGGACCGAACACCCGGTGCCTATGAGCGACCAGCTAAAGCAGCTGGTCGAGCTACACAAGGCGGCTGAACAGGCCATGAAGGGCTTTATAGTCCGGCTGTGGCCTGGCGACGCCCTTCCGAACAGCTACTTCGGCTTGGTGAGGCGGCTTGTGGATGCCTGCCCACGGCTGGAAGTCGTCAAGTGGTCCGTCTGCATCGAAGGTGCACGCCGGGCTTTCGCCCGTGTGAAGTTGCAATGGGTCAAGCTACATGCCGTGAAGCTGATCAAGGAAGGGCCGCCGGAGGGCAAGGAGCATCGCCACCCCGAGATGTACTATGAGGGTGTTCTGAAGGGTGCTCGTCTCGTAGCAGTGTACGAAAGATATAATATTCGAGTAAATTCGCTCGTGTAATACTGTATTTATGAAAACTTGTTCATATGCACTATGCAACGCTTGTTTGAATTTAAAATATTACCTTCTGTTTGGTTGTTTATCAAATCTGAGAGATGGCCAGTCGTCGGCTTCTGCCCCCATGCCATGAGTGCTGGGGTGTTCGGGATAAACCTGAGCACTCTTGTTCCCATTTTTGGGTCCTTCGAGGGAGGTGCTCAGCACAACGAACAAGGCAATCGGACTATAATGTGTTATCACTCTCACTTAGCCATAGAATTCTATAATTTTAAACTTTGGCGAAGCCCCTAGTATTCGGAAGGCCAAATCTGGGGAGCGATACACGCCTTAAGCCGGACAGAGCCGACTCCTCGCTCTAAGCGGCATAAGTCCTTAAGGACTTGAAAACCTCCCGAACAGCGACCAGTCTCTCGCCTTATCATGACAGTCATTTTTAGCTTTCTCTACTGAGGTGCTTAACCCAGCAGAACCGGGGCACAATCGCAGTAGTTCTCCCAGTGCTACCTTAGCCGATATAGCGGAACGTAAGGTACCAAAACATGGGAGCCGGGCAAACCCAACTATTGACCCAAGACATGATTCGGAGCTGATGCATATAATGTTATAAGTTCGGGGTGCCGCACTTGTGAAAGTGTTCAGACTTCTCACACCATATTGTGGGGTACTTAAGCCCCTGGTGTATTGGTCGTACCAAAGTGTACGGTTGCAAGGTGTCATTAATGAACACATATATAAAAGAAGAATGCAAAAACAGACTGAAGCTATGCATTGTTTATTCAAAAAGGTGCGTTAAAGCAGAATGATACAAGTAGTGCGATAAGCAAAAAGTAGGACTGTTTGACATGTCCCTTCCAAGGGTAAGATGAGGAATAATATTAAAGCAAATATTTTACTCGTTATCGTAATCCACCTGGGAGTTCCGTGGTGTGACGTAGCTTTCTGCCTCCTTGGTTGCTGCATCATGTGTTCGGCAATCATACTACCGGACAGGGTTTCCAGAGATTAAAGTCCTGAAAGAGAAAAATAATAAAGCGGGAAGCCCCTAGTGCGGTTTAAGCCGCGTCTTGGAGCGTGTCGCAGTCGTGCCCCCTCCCCTCCTATGCCCATGGTATTTTTAATGCGTAATAATGTACGTGTGGCACGAGTTTCTCCATTTGGCTTGGGCCGGGGTGGGGGCCGCATGGCTATGCGAGCTTGGAACGTGCCAGGCGGTCCTATTGCCGATTACTCCGGGCGCCCTTGAAGGTGTTCGGGTCCTGAAACGCTGAACTAATGGATTGCCTTAAGAGGCTGCTTTGTGCTTCTGCTGCGAGGGCCGCAGTGTGCTCCTCTGTGCGGAGAGAGCGCTCTGTGTTTCCATTGACTGTGATGACCCCTCAAGGTCCTGGCATCTTGAGCTTGAGATATGCATAATGCGGTACCGCATTGTATCTTGCAAATGCGGTTCACCCGAGCAGTGCATGATAACCACTACGGAACGGGACTATATCGAAGATTAATTCTTCGCTTTGGAAGTTATCCGGGGATCCGAAGACCACTTCCAGTGTGACTGAGCCTGTGCAATGGGCCTCTACACCTGGTATGACGCCTTTAAAGGTCGTTTTTGTGGGTTTGAGCCTTGAGGGGTCTATACCCATTTTGCGCACCGTGTCCTAGTAAAGCGGGTTTAGGCTGCTGCCGCCATCCATAAGGACTCGAGTGAGGTGAAATCCGTCAATAATTGGGTCTAAGACCAGTGCGGCGAATCCGCCATGACGGATACTAGTGGGGTGGTCCCTGCGATCGAAGGTGATCGGACAGGAGGACCATGGGTTGAACTTTGGGGCGACTGGCTCCAATGCATATACGTCCCTGAGCGCACGCTTCCGCTCCCTCTTGGGGATGTGGGTTGCGTATATCATGTTCACCGTCCGCACTTGTGGGGGAAACCTCTTCTGTCCTCCGGTGTTCGGCTGTCGGGGCTCCTCTTCGTCATCTCTATGTGACCCCTTATCTTTGTCTTCGGCAATTAACTTGCCGGCCTGCTTGAACACCCAACAATCCCTGTTGGTGTGGTTGACTGGCTTGTCGGGGGTGGCGTGTATTTGACACAAGCAATCAAGTATACGGTCCAAACTGGACGGGCCCGGAATGCTTCTTTTGAATGGCTTTTTCCACTGACCGGGTTTAGAGCCTTTGAATCCGGCATTAACTGACGTATACTCAGTATTGTCGCTATTAATGCGGCGCTTATGTTTGTTGTGACGTGACCTGCTATTGTCGTCCTTGGTATCTGAGGTACCATGGTTCTTTGATATGTTATTAGTGCGAGCCAGCCAGCTGTCTTCTCCCGCACAAAAGCGGGTCATGAGTGTCGTCAGGGCTGTCATAGATTTCGGCTTTTCCTGACCAAGGTGCCAGGCTAGCCACTCGCCGCGGATGTTGTGTTTGAAAGCTGCTAGGGCTTCTGCATCCGGACAGTCAACGATTTGATTTTTCTTTGTTAGGAACCGTGTCCATAATTGCATGGCCGATTCCTCTGGCTGCTGAATTATGTGGCTCAAGTCATCGGCATCTGGTGGTCGCACATAAGTGCCCTAAAAGTTGTCTAGGAATGCGGCTTCCAGATCTTCCCAACAGCCAATGGACTCTGCTGGCAAGCTATTGAGCCAATGCCGAGATGGTCCTTTGAGTTTGAGTGGGAGGTATTTAATGGCATGTAGATCATCATCGCGTGCCATGTGGATATGTAGGAGGAAATCCTCGATCCATATCGCAGGATCTGTTCTGCCGTCGTATGATTCTATATTTACAGGTTTGAAACCCTCTGGGATTTGATGATCCATTACTTCGTCTGTGAAGCATAAGGGGTGTGCGGCGCCTCTGTACTGGGCTATATCGCGACGCAGCTCCAATGAGTTTTGTCTATTGTGTTCGGCCCGGCCGGATTTACTTTTACTGTATCCGGTGTGACGGCTATCATCTCGCGTAGTGGCGCGCCCCCGCGATCCGTAGATCGATCTTGCATGTTTTGCTTTGTCCTCCAATACGTCTCGCAGGTCTGGCGTATTTCCCCATGCCTTTTTATTTGAATGGCGTCGCGGTGCAGGCTGAGTTTTTGGTTGGAGTGCCTCTCTATCGCGGCCACGAGGTGGCCGATCAGCCGCGTCATATGCTTCTTCCTCCAGTCGGGGTAGCAAGCTGCATTTTGGGTAACTCTTGGAGGGGCGTTCGAGTTTATATTCCTCGGCCGCCAGGACTTCAGTCCATCTGTCAGCTAGCAGATTTTGATCAGCTTGAAGCTGATGCTACTTCTTCTTAAGGCTATTTGCCGTGGCTATAAGCCCGGCCGGATTTACTTTTACTGTATCCGGTGTGACGGCTATCGTCTCGCGTAGTGGCGCGCCCCCGCGATCCGTAGATTGATCTTGCATGTTTTGCTTTGTCCTCCAATACGTCTCGCAGGTCTGGCGTATTTCCCCATGCCTTTTTATTTGAATGGCGTCGCGGTGCAGGCTGAGTTTTTGGTTGGAATGCCTCTCTATCGCGGCCACGAGGTGGCCGATCAGCCGCGTCATATGCTTCTTCCTCCAGTCGGGGTAGCAAGCTGCATTTTGGGTAACTCTTGGAGGGGCGTTCGAGTTTATATTCCTCGGCCGCCAGGACTTCAGTCCATCTGTCAGCTAGCAGATTTTGATCAGCTTGAAGCTGATGCTACTTCTTCTTAAGGCTATTTGCCATGGCTATAAGCCGGCGCTTGAAGCGCTCTTGTTCGACGGGATCCTCTGGCACGACAAATTCGTCATCGTCGAGGCTTGCCTCGTCTTCGAAGGGAGGCATGTAATTATCATCCTCCGCCTCTCCATCTGCCGCTCTCTCGGGAGGGCTGGCTTCTCCATCCTCCTGCTCTAAATCTAGCTGGAGGGGATTGTCATCATCTTCGGCATTGTCCGGAGTACTATTATCTCATGTGCCAGTATCACCGCTTTTGCCTTGGCGAGACTTAGAGCGGCGCCGCTGACGTCGGCGCTTGGGTTGCTTCTTGGAGGGGTCATCCTCCGCTGTCTCGTCGCCATTGCCTTCTTTGGGTGTGTCCACCATGTATATATCGTATGATGAGGTGGCTGTCTAGTGCCCTGCGGGCAATGGTTCCTCTTCGTCTCCCGCATCATCGTCCATACCGTCGATGTCTTCGGAGTCGAAGTCGAGCATGTCGGTTAAGTCGTCGACAGTGGCTACTAAGTGGGTGGTGGGTGGGCAGCGAATTTCTTCGTCATCTGCATCCCAATCCTGCTGGACATAGTTCGACCAGGATCCTCCTGAAAAGGAGAGAGACCTTAATGAGTTCTGTATGTCGCCAAAGGGTGAGTGCTGAAAAATATCTGCGGAGGTAAACTCCATGATCGGCGCCCAATCGGATTCGCTAGGAACGAGCGTAGGCGGTTCCGAGTCCGTGGCCGGAGAAGGATCCGGCAATTTGACAACACGGCTCTTGTGCAGGGTAAGGTCGATATTCTGCTCGATCGCCGCTGAGGATACGGCCTCCGTGGCGGGGTCCATCCACCCGTCCATGGACGGCGCAACAGGCTCCGAATTGAGGGTCGGAGCGGCTGCCGGTGCGATCTCCTAGACACTGTCCGATGGTAGAGCTAAATCGTACTCATCGTGACCGTGTGTCGCACAAGGCAGGGGCTCGAATCCATTGAAGATCAAGTCTCCGCGGATATCGGCCGTGTAGTTTAATCTTCCAAATCTGACCTGGTGGCCAGGGGCGTAACTCTCGATCTGCTCCAGATGGCCAAGCGAGTTGGCCCGCTGTGCGAAGCCGCCGAACACAAAGACCTGTCCGGGGAGAAAAGTCTCACCCTGGACTGCATTGCTATTGATTATCGTAGGAGCCATCAAGCCTAACGGCGACGGCACAGAGGAACTCTCAATGAAAGCACCAATGTCGGTGTCAAAACCGGCGGATCTCGGGTAGGGGGTCCCGAACTGGGCGTCTAACACGGATGGTAACAGGAGGCAGGGGACACGATGTTTTACCCAGGTTCGGGCCCTCTTGATGGAGGTAAAACCCTACGTCCTGCTTGATTTATTCTTGATGATATGAGTATTACAAGAGTTGATCTACCACGAGATCGGAGAGGCTAAACCCTAGAAGCTATCCTATGGTATGATTGTATGTTGTCCTACGGACTAAAACCCTCCAGTTTATATAGACACCGGAAAGGGCTAGGGTTACACAAGGTCGGTTACAAAGGAGGAGATATACATATCCGTATTGCCTAGCTTGCCTTCCACGCCAAGTAGAGTCCCATGCGGACACAAGACGAAGTCTTCAATCTTGTATCTTCACAGTCTAACAGTCCGGCCAAAGGATATAGTCCGGCTGTCCGGAGACCCCCTAATCCAGGACTCCCTCAATGGGTATAGACCCCTCAAGGATCGAACCCACAAAAACAACCTTCAAAGGCGTCATAACAGGTGTAGAGGCCCATTGCACAGGCGCAATCACACTGGAAGTGGTCTTCGGATCCCCGGATAACTTCTGAAGCGAGGAGTTAATCTTCGATATAGTCACGTTCTGTAGTGGCTATCATGCACTGCTTGGGCGAACCGCATTTGCAAGATTCAATGCGGTACCGCATTATGCGTACCTCAAGCTCAAGATGCCAGGACCTCGGGGGGTCATCATAGTCAATGGAAACACAGAGCGCTCTCTCCGCACGGAGGAGCACACTGCAGCCCTCACAGCAGAAGCACAAAGCAGCCTCTTCAGGCAATCCACCAGTTCGGTGATTAAACACCCGGACACCGTCAAGCGCACCCGGAGTAATCTGCAACAAGACCGCCTGGCATGTTCCGATCTTGCATCGCAATGCGGCCCCCACCCCAGTCCTAGCCAAACGGCAAAATCCGTGCCACGCGTACATAATTACGCATTGAAAATACCATGGGCATAGGTGGGGGCACGACTACGGCACGCCCCAAAACGCGGCTCAACCGCACTAGGGGCTTCCCGCTTTGTTATTTTTTTCTCTCTTTCAGGACTTTACTCTCTGGAAAACCCGTCCGGCAGTACGATTGTCGGACACACAATAAACAACCAAGGAGGCAGAAAGCTACGTTGCACCATGGAACTCCCAGGTGGTCTCTGATAACGAGTGAAATACCTGCTTTAAATACCATTCCGCAGCTTGCCCTTGGAGGGGACATGTCAACTAGTCCTACTTTTTGCTTATCGCACTACTTGTATCATTCTGCTTCGACGCACCTTTTTGAATAAACAATGCATAGCACTAGACTATTACCGCATTCTCAATTCTTTTATATATATATGTTCAATCATGACATTCAGCACCCGTACACTCTGGTACGGCCAATATGCCCGGGGCTTAAGTGTACCCCATAATACGGCGTGAGAAGTCCGAACACTTTCGACAATGCGGCACCCCGAACTTATAGCATTATATGCATCAGCTCCGAATCATGTCTTGGGTCAATAGATGGGTTTGCCCGGCTCCCATGTTTTGGTACCTTACGTTCCGCTATATCGGCTAAGGTAGCACTGGGAGAACTACTGCGATTGTGCCCCGGTTCATCTGGGCAAGCACCTCAGTAGATAAAGCTAAAACTCACTGTCATGATAAGGAGAGAGCTGGTCGCTGTTCGAGAGGTCTCGAGTCCCAAAAGACATATGCCGCTTAGGGCGAGGAGTCGGATTTGTCTGGCTTAGGCATGTATAGCGCCCCGAATTCGGCCTTCCGAATACTGGGGGCTTTGCCAAAATTTAAAATTATAGACTTCTATGGCTAAGTGAGAGTGATAAAGCATTATAGTCTGATTGCCTTGTTCGTTGTGTTGAGCACCTCCCTCGAAGGACCCAACAATGGGAAAAAGAGTGCTCAGATTTATCATGAACACCCCAGCACTCATGGCATGGGGGCAGAAGCCGACGACTGGCCATCTCTCAGATTTGATAAACAGCCGCATAGAAGGTAATATTTTAAATTCAAACAAACGTTGCATAGCGCACATGAACAAGTTTTCATAATACAGGATCACACGAGCAAGTTCATTCAAAAATTACATCCTTCGCACACTCGTCCGCCACAAGACGGGCACCCTTCAGGACACCCTCATAATACATTTCAGGGTGGCGATGCTCCTTGCCCTGCGGCGGCCCCTCCTTCACCAGCTTCTCGGCGTCCATCTTGGCCCAGTGCACCTTCACACAGGCAAAAGCCCGACGTGCACCTTCGATGCAGACGGACCGCTTTATGACTTCCAGCCGTGGGCAGGCATCCACAAGCTGCCTCACCAGGCCGAAGTAGCTATTGGGAAGGGAGTCGCCAGGCCACATCCGGACTATAAGGCCCCACATGGCCTGTTCGGCCGCCTTGTGCAGCTCGACCAGTTGCTTCAGCTAGTCGCTCATAGGCATCGGGTGTTCGGTCCCAGTATACTGAGACCAGAACAACTTCTCCGTCGAGCTTCCCTCCTCGGCCTGGTAGTACTTTGCGGCATCCGACACGCTGCGGGGCAAATCTGTGAATGCTCCTGGAGAGCTCCGGACTCGGGTAAGTAACAAGTAATTTGCTTTCACATGCTTTCTTTGCATAATGAATGCCTTACCCGCCGCTATCTTCCTCATCGCCTCAATTTCCTGGAGGACCTTTTGGGCTTCAGCCTTGGCATGCTTTGTGCTCTCGAGGGCCGCGACAAGCTCGGACACTCGCGTCTTCGAGTCAAGCTCCAAAGTCTTGTGCTTCTTCATGAGAGCCTGGAGCTCTTGCTGCACCTCACCCACCCGTGCCTCTTGTTTCTCCCGCTCGGTGCGCTCCTCGGCCGCTTTGTTTTCGGCCTCGGACAGCGCTCGCTTCAGGGTCGCCACTTCGGTCATGGCCCCTGGTACATCCATGATGATCCTATCATTTTGCAACCACATATTTATATATATACAAGGTATTACTTACCTTTGTTCTCCTCGAGCTGCCTCTTGGCAAGGCCGAGTTCTTTCTCGGACCACTCGAGGTTCTGCTTCAGTGCGGCGACCTCTGCAGTCAGTGCGGCAGAGGTCAGCAGCGAAGCCTGCATACGCATATAGACATACTTGTATTAGACTCCTGCAGATATTATTTGATCCTCTATTTGGATTTTCTTTGTGAACACCAAACAGAGCATCAGGGGCTACTGTCTATGCGGTAATATTTTCCTATATTTTAAATACTTACCTCAAAGCCTGTTAGAAGGCTGGCACAGGCTTCAGTCAGTCCGCTCTTGGCGGACTGAACCTTCTTGATCACCGCATTCATAATAGTGCGGTGCTCTTCGTCGATGGAAGCGCCGCGAAGCGCTCCCAGCAGGTTGTCCGGTGCCTTTGGATAGACAGAGGTCACTGGCATGGGCGGCTTGCCCCTCTTGGCAGGGGGCGCCTGCCGGAGTCCGGAACCACTGGAGGTTCTGGCGCGGTGTTCGGCTGAGGGCTGAACTTGGAGCCCTTGGGAGTCTTGCTCCCTTTGCACCTGGAGTCCGGAAGGTCGCCTTGAGGCGCCTCCAAGACTACCTCCCCTCGGTTCGGTGCCCCTTGAGGCAATACCTCGACATTGTCCGTAGGGCGAGGAGAGGAGGCGGTTGGAAGTGACTCGCTATTCATATCCGATGAGTCCAAGGAACCGTTCGATGAGGATACGTCGATGCGGGCTCGGGGCGGACTGCATGATCATATTCGACGTTAGGAGAAGCAGTGCAATAAAAGTATGCTATGAGTTACTCTGGTATCCGAATACTTACGACTTCGCCAGGGGCTTGGCCCTGAGTAACCACTCGTCTTCACTGTCGACGGAGGTGGTGGAACAGTCCGGAAGGAGAGTCCTTCCCTTCTTGGACCCTCCGGCCTCCCCGGTTGGGGCGGCCTTCCTTTTCCTGTCTCCCCCGGCTGGAGGGGGAGAACCTTCATCTTCCTCCTCCTCGTTTTGATGGAGGAGTGCGTCTCGGAGTTATCAGACGATGAGTCCGATACCACCTGGAGCCAGGAACTCTTTCAAGTTCCCGTGGCCTTCTTCTTGATCTTCTTCTCCGGCACCTCATAAGGAGCCGGAGTCCGCATCTCCGTCAGGAGAGCGTCTGCAGGGTCTTCGGGCAGAGGGGCCGAACAGTCAATCTGCTCCGATGTCTCCATCCAGTCCTATCAAAGGCATGGGAGCTCAGACCCCGCACATGGTTAAACTATGGAAAATAAATACCCTACGAGGTGTACAGAATTTACCGGATTCACAGGGCGCGTCGCGCTTAGCCCGCGTTCCTCGGTAAGGGGAGGGGGGACCTCGGCGCCCTTGAACAGCACCTTCCAGACGTCCTTATGCATCGTGTCAAAGAGCTCGCGTAGAGTCTGCTGCTGGGCCGGGTCGAACTCCCATAAGTTGAAAGCCCGTCGTTGACACGGGAGGATCCAGCAGAAGAGCATGACCTAGACTATGTTGACAAGCTTGAGTTTCTTGCCTATCATGTTCCGGATACACTTCTGGAGTCCGTCCAGCTCCACCGATGAGCCCCAAGACAGGCCCTTCTCCTTCCAGGAAGTGAGCCACGTGGGGATTCCAGATCGAAACTCGGGGGCCGCCACCCAGTTGGTGTCACGCGGCTCGGTGATGTAGAACCACCCCGATTGCCACCCCTTTATGGTCTCCACGTAGGAGCCCTCGAGCCATGTAACGTTGGGCATTTTGCCCACCATGGCTCCACCGCATTTCGCTCGTTGGCCGCCTACTACCTTCGGTTTGACATTGAAGGTCTTCAGCCACAGGCCGAAGTGGGGCCGGACGCGGAGGAAAGCCTCGCACACGACGATGAACACCGAGATGTTGAGGATGAAATTCGGAGCTAGATCATGGAAGTCCAGCCCATAATAGAACATAAGGCCGCAGACGAATGGATGGAGGGGAAACCCAAGTCCGCGGACGAAGTGGGTGAGGAAAAACCACCCTTTCGTAAGGTTCTGGGGTAGGGACGATCTACCCCGCGGCTGGTAGCCGGTGCGCAATATCCGCGGCTAAGTATCCAGCCCCGCGCAGCTTTTTGATGTCTCCCTCCGTAACAGAGGAGACCATCCACTTGCCTCCCGCTCCGGACATGTTTGGAGAGGGTTGAAGAGAAGGATGTGGACTTGGGCGCTGGAGCTTGAGTGCGCGAGAATGGATGAGCAAGGAGGAAGAAGGCGTGGGTAGAAAAAGGTGAACCTGTTGGAGAACGTTGCAGAAAACAAAAAATTTCCTACTCGTTTCACCAAGATCATCTAGGAGTTCATCTAGCAACGAGTCATTGGATGCATCTACATACCTTTGTAGATCGCGCACGGAAGCGTTCAAAAGAACGGTGATGATGTAGTCGAACACGACGTGATCCAAATCACCGATGACCAAGCGCCGAACGGACGGCACCTCCGCGTTCAACACACGTACGGGACGGGAGACGTCTCCTCCTTCTTGATCCAGCAAGGGGGAAGGAGAGGTTGACGAAGATCCAGCAGCACGACGGCGTGGTGGTGGATGCAGGGCGTCACAGTAGCAGGGCTTCGCCTATACTACGAGGAAGAGAGACGTAACGGGGAGAGAGGGAGGCGCCAGGGGCTGGGGTATGAAGTCCCTCCTCTCCCCCACTATATATAGGGGTGCCATGGAGGGGGCGCCGGCCCTAGTAGATGAGATCTACTAGGGGGGGCGGCGGCCTAGGGTGGGGGGCTTGCCCCCCAAGCAAGGGGGCGCCCCCTCTAGGGTTTCCCCCAACCCTAGCCGCATGGGCCCTTGGGGGGTGGCGCCCCAGCCCACAATGGGCTGGGTTCCCTCCCACTTTGGCCCATGGGGCCCCCCGGGATAGGTGGCCCCACCCGGTGGACCCCCGGGACCCTTCCGGTGGTCCCGGTACAATACTGGTGACCCCGAAACTTGTCCCGATGGCCGAAACAGCACTTCCTATATATAATTCTTTACCTCCGGACCATTCCGGAACTCCTCGTGACGTCCGGGATCTCATCCGGGACCCCGAACAATATTCGGGTTACTGCATATACATATCTTCACAACCCTAGCGTCACCGAACCTTAAGTGTGTAGACCCTACGGGTTCGGGAGACAAGCAGACATGACCGAGACGACTCTCCGGTCAATAACCAACAGCAGGATCTGGATACCCATGTTGGCTCCCACATGCTCCATGATGATCTCATCGGATGAACCACGATGTCGAGGATTCAATCAACCCCGTACGCAATTCCCTTTGTCAATCGATATGTTACTTGCCCGAGATTCGATCGTCGGTATCCCAATACCTCGTTCAATCTCGTTACCAGCAAGTCACTTTACTCGTACCGTAATGCATGATCCTGTGACCAGACACTTGGTCACTTTGAGCTCATTATGATGATGCATTACCGAGTGGGCCCAGTGATACCTCTCCGTCATACGGAGTGACAAATCCCAGTCTTGATCCATGTCAACCCAACAGACACTTTCGGAGATACCCGTAGTCTACCTTTATAGTCACCCAGTTACGTTGTGACGTTTGGTATACCCAAAGCACTCCTACGGTATCCGGGAGTTACACGATCTCATGGTCTAAGGAAAAGATACTTGACATTGGAAAACTCTAGCAAACGAACTATACGATCTTGTGCTATGTTTAGGATTGGGTCTTGTCCATCACATCATTCTCCTAATGATGTGATCTCGTTATCAATGACATCCAATGTCCATAGTCAGGAAACCATGACTATCTGTTGATCAACGAGCTAGTCAACTAGAGGCTTACTAGGGACATGTTGGTGTCTATTATTCACACATGTATTACGATTTCCGGATAATACAATTATAGCATGAATAAAGACAATTATCATGAACAAGGAAATATAATAATAATGCTTTTATTATTGCCTCTAGGGCATATTTCCAACAGTCTCCCACTTGCACTAGAGTCAATAATCTAGTTACATTGTGATGAATCAAACACCCATGGAATTCTGGTGTTGATCATGTTTTGCTCTAGGGAGAGGTTTAGTCAACGGATCCGCTACATTCAGGTCCGTATGTACTTTACAAATATCTATGTCTCCATCTTGAACATTTTCACGAATGGAGTTGAAGCGACGCTTGATGTGCCTTGTCTTCTTGTGAAACCTGGGCTCCTTGGCAAGAGCAATGGCTCCAGTGTTGTCACAGAAGAGCTTGATCGGCCCCGATGCATTGGGTATGACTCCTAGGTCGGTGATGAACTCCTTCACCCATATTGCTTCATGTGCTGCCTCCGAGGCTGCCATGTACTACGCTTCACATGTAGATCCCTCCACGACGCTTTGCTTGCAACTGCACCAGCTTACTGCCCCACCATTCAAAATATACACGTATCCGGTTTGTGACTTAGAGTCATCCAGATCTGTGTCGAAGCTAGCGTCGACGTAACCCTTTACGACGAGCTCTTCGTCACCTCCATAAACGAGAAACATTTCCTTAGTCCTTTTCAGGTACTTCAGGATATTCTTGACCGCTGTCCAGTGTTCCTTGCCGGGATTACTTTGGTACCTTCCTACCAAACTTACGGCAAGGTTTACATCAGGTCTGGTACACAGCATGGCATACATAATAGACCCTATGGCCGAGGCATAGGGGATGACACTCATCTCTTCTATATCTTCTGCCGTGGTCGGACATTGAGCTGAACTCAATTTCACACCTTGTAATACAGGTAAGAACCCCTTCTTAGAATGATCCATATTGAACTTCTTCAATATCTTATCAAGGTATGTGCTTTGTGAAAGACCTATGAGGCGTCTCGATCTATCTCTATAGATTTTGATGCCTAATATATAAGCAGCTTCTCCAAGGTCTTTCATTGAAAAAATCTTATTCAAGTAGGCCTTGATGCTGTCCAAGAGTTCTATATCATTTCCCTCAAAAGTATGTCATCTACATATAATATGAGAAATGCTACAGAGCTCCCACTCACTTTCTTGTAAACGCAGGCTTCTCCATAAGTCTGCGTAAACCCAAACGCTTTGATCATCTCATCAAAGCGAATGTTCCAACTCCGAGATGCTTGCACCAGCCCATAAATCGAGCGTTGGAGCTTGCACACTTTGTCAGCATTCTTAGGATCGACAAAACCTTCCGGCTGCATCATATACAATTCTTCCTTAAGGAAACCATTAAGGAATGCCGTTTTGACGTCCATTTGCCATATTTCATAATCATAGACTGCGGCAATCGCTAACATGATTCGGACGGACTTCAGCTTCGCTACCGGTGAGAAAGTCTCATCGTAGTCAACCCCTTGAACTTGTCGATAACCCTTAGCGACAAGCCGAGCTTTATAGATGGTCACATTACCATCCGCGTCTGTCTTCTTCTTAAAGATCCATTTATTTTCTACGGCTCGCCGTTCAACGGGCAAGTCAGTCAAAGTCCATACTTCGTTTTCATACATGGATCCTATCTCGGATTTCATGGCTTCTAGCCATTTGTCGAAATCCGGGCCCGCCATCGCTTCTTCATAGTTCGAAGGTTCACCGTTGTCTAACAACATGATTTCCAAGACAGGGTTGTCGTACCACTCTGGTGCGGAACGTGTCCTTGTGGACCTTCGAATTTCAGTAGGAGCTTGATCAGAAGTATCTTGATCATTATCATTAACTTCCTCTCTAGTCGGTGCTGGCACCTCAAGAACATTTTCTTGAGTTGCGCCATTTTCCGGTTCAAGAGGTAATACTTCATCAAGCTCTACTTTCCTCCCACTTACTTCTTTCGAGAGAAACTCTTTCTCTAAAAAGGACCCATTTTTGGCAACAAAGATCTTGCCTTCGGATCTGAGGTAGAAGGTGTACCCAATAGTTTCTTTTGGGTATCCTATGAAGACGCATTTTTCCGACTTGGGTTCGAGCTTTTTTCAGGTTGAAATTTCTTGACATAAGCATCGCATCCCCAAACTTTTAGAAACGACAACTTAGGTTTCTTCCCAAACCATAATTCATACGGTGTCGTCTCAACGGATTTCGACGGAGCCCTATTTAAAGTGAATGCGGCAGTCTCTAAAGCATAGCCCCAATAGGATAGCGGTAAATCAGTAAGAGACATCATAGACCGCACCATATCCAATAGAGTGCGATTACGACGTTCGGACACACCGTTACGCTGAGGTGTTCCAGGCAGCGTGAGTTGTGAAACTATTCCACATTTTCTTAAGTGTGTGCCAAATTCGTGACTCAAGTATTCTCCTCCACGATCTGATCGTAGAAACTTGATTTTCCTGTCACGTTGATTTTCAACCTCACTCTGAAATTCCTTGAACTTTTCAAAGGTTTCAGACTTGTGTTTCATTAAGTAGACATACCCATATCTACTCAAGTCATCAGTGAGGGTGAGAACATAACGATAGCCACCGCGAGCCTCAACACTCATTGGACCGCACACATCAGTATGTATGATTTCCAATAAGTTGGTTGCTTGCTCCATTGTTCCTGAGAACGGAGTCTTGGTCATTTTACCCATGAGGCATGGTTCGCACGTGTCAAATGATTCATAATCAAGAGACTCTAAAAGTCCATCTGCATGGAGCTTCTTCATGCGTTTGACACCTATGTGACCAAGGCGGCAGTGCCACAAGTATGTGGGACTATCATTATCAACCTTACATCTTTTGGTACTCACATTATGAACATGTGTAGTAATACGCTCGAGATTCATTAAGAATAAACCATTTACCATAGGAGCATGACCATAAAACATATCTCTCATATAAATGGAACAACCATTATTCTCAGATTTAAATGAGTAGCTATCTCGAATTAAACGAGATCCCGATACAATGTTCATGCTCAAAGCTGGCACTAAATAACAGTTATTGAGGTTTAAAACTAATCCCGTAGGTAAATGCAGAGGCAGCATGCCGACGGCGATCACATCGACCTTGGAACCATTACCGACGCGCATCGTCACCTCGTCCTTCGCCAGTCTCCGTTTATTCCGCAGCTCCTGCTGTGAGTTACAAATATGAGCAACGGCACCGGTATCAAATACCCAGGAGTCACTACGAGTACTGGTAAGGTACACATCAATTACATGTATATCAAATATACCTTTGGCGTTGCCGGCCTTCTTGTCCGCTAAGTATTTGGGGCAGTTCCGTTTCCAGTGACCCTTCCCTTTGCAATAAAAGCACTCCGTCTCAGGCTTGGGTCCATTCTTTGGCTTCTTCCCGGCAGCTTGCTTGCCGGGCGCGGCAACTTCCTTGCCGTCCTTCTTGAAGTTCTTTTTACCCTTGCCTTTCTTGAACTTAGTAGTTTTATTGACCATCAACACTTGATGTTCCTTCTTGACTTCTACCTCCGCTGATTTCAGCATTGAGAACAACTCAGGAATGGTCTTTTGCATCCCCTGCATGTTGAAGTTCATCACAAAGCTCTTGTAGCTTGGTGGAAGTGACTGGAGGATTCTGTCAATGACCGCATCATCCGGGAGATTAACTCCCAGCTGAGACAAGCGGTTATGTAACCCAGACATAGTGAGTATGTGCTCACTGACATAACTATTTTCCACCATCTTACAGCTGAAGAACTTATCGGATACATCATATCTCTCGATCCGGGCATGAGCTTGAAAAACCATTTTCAGCTCTTCGAACATCTCATATGCTCCATGTCTCTCAAAACGCTTTTGGAGCCCCGGCTCTAAGCTGTAAAGCATGCCGCACTGAACGAGGGAGTAGTCGTCAACACGTGTCTGCCAAGCGTTCATAACGTCTTGGTTCTGTGGGACGGGTGGATCACCTAGCGGTGCTTGTAGGACATAATCTTTCTTGGCAGCTATGAGGATGATCCTCAGGTTCCGGACCCAGTCCATATAGTTGCTGCCATCGTCTTTCAGCTTGGTTTTCTCTAGGAACGCGTTGAAGTTGAGGACTACATTGGCCATTTGATCTACAAGACATATTGCAAAGATTTTAGACTAAGCTCATGATAATTAAGTTCATCTAATCAAATTATTAAGGAACTCCCACTTAGATTAGACATCCCTCTAGTCATCTAAGTATTACATGATCCGAGTTAACTAGGCCGTGTCCGATCATCACGTGAGACGGACTAGTCAACGTCGGTGAACATCTTCATGTTGATCGTATCTTCTATACGACTCACGCTCGACCTTTCGGTCTTCTGTGTTCCGAGGCCATGTCTATACACATGCTAGGCTCGTCAAGTTAACCCTAAGTGTTTTGCATGTGTAAAACTGTCTTACACCCGTTGTATGTGAACGTAAGGATCCATCACACCCGATCATCACGGCGTGCTTAGAAACGACGAACTTTAGCAACGGTGCACAGTTAGGGGAGAACACTTCTTGATATTGTTATGAGGGATCATCTTATTTACTACCGTCGTTCTAAGTAAACAAGATGCAAAACATGATAAACATCACATGCAATCAAATAATAAACGTGACATGATATGGCCAATATCACATAGCTCCTTTGATCTCCATCTTGGGGCTCCATGATCATCTTGACACCGGCTTGACACCATGATCTCCATCATCATGATCTCCATCATCGTGTCTCCATGAAGTTGCTCGCCAACTATTACTTCTACTACTATGGCTAACGCGTTTAGCAATAAAGTAAAGTAATTTACATGGCGTTTCTCAATGACACGCAGGTCATATAAAAGAATAAAGACAACTCCTATGGCTCCTGCCGGTTGTCATACTCATCGACATGCAAGTCGTGATTCCTATTACAATAGCATGAACATCTCATACATCACATATAGATCATTCATCATTCATCACAACTTTGGCCATATCATATCACAAACCACTTGCTGCAAAAACAAGTTAGACGTCCTCTAATTGTTGTTGCAAGTTTTACGTGGCTGAATTAGGGTTCTAGCAAGAACGTCTTCTTACCTACGTTAAAGCCACAACGTGATTTGTCAACTTCTATTTACCCTTCATAAGGACCCTGTTCATCGAATCCGCTCCAACTAAAGTGGGAGAGACAGACACCCGCCAGCCACCTTATGCAACTAGTGCATGTTAGTCGGTGGAACCGGTCTCACGTAAGCGTACGTGTAAGGTTGGTCCGGGCCGCTTCATCCCACAATACCGCTGAAGCAAGAAAAGACTAGTAACGGCAAGAAAGTTGACAAATCTACGCCCACAACTAATTGTGTTCTACTCGCGCAAGAAGAACTACGCATAGACCTAGCTCATGATGCCACTGTTGGAGAACGTTGCAGAAAACAAAAATTTTACTACTCGTTTCACCAAGATCATCTAGGAGTTCATCTAGCAACGAGTCATTGGATGCATCTACATACCTTTGTAGATCGCGCACGGAAGCGTTCAAAAGAACGGTGATGATGTAGTCGAACACGACGTGATCCAAATCACCGATGACCAAGCGCCGAACGGACGGCACCTCCGCGTTCAACACACGTACGGGACGGGAGACGTCTCCTCCTTCTTGATCCAGCAAGGGGGAAGGAGAGGTTGACGAAGATCCAGCAGCACGACGGCGTGGTGGTGGATGCAGGGCGTCACAGTAGCAGGGCTTCGCCTATACTACGAGGAAGAGAGACGTAACGGGGAGAGAGGGAGGCGCCAGGGGCTGGGGTATGAAGTCCCTCCTCTCCCCCACTATATATAGGGGTGCCATGGGGGGGCACCGGCCCTAGTAGATGAGATCTACTAGGGGGCGGCGGCCTAGGGTGGGGGGCTTGCCCCCCAAGCAAGGGGGCGCCCCCTCTAGGGTTTCCCCCAACCCTAGCCGCATGGGCCCTTGGGGGGTGGCGCCCCAGCCCACTATGGGCTGGGTTCCCTCCCACTTCGGCCCATGGGGCCCCCGGGATAGGTGGCCCACCCGGTGGACCCCCGGGACCCTTCCGGTGGTCCCGGTACAATACCGGTGACCCCGAAACTTGTCCCGATGGCCGAAACAGCACTTCCTATATATAATTCTTTACCTCCGGACCATTCCGGAACTCCTCGTGATGTCCGGGATCTCATCCGGGACCCCGAACAATATTCGGGTTACTGCATATACATATCTTCACAACCCTAGCATCACCGAACCTTAAGTGTGTAGACCCTACGGGTTCGGGAGACAAGCAGACATGACCGAGACGACTCTCCGGTCAATAACCAACAGCGGGATCTGGATACCCATGTTGGCTCCCACATGCTCCACGATGATCTCATCGGATGAACCACGATGTCGAGGATTCAATCAACCCCGTACGCAATTCCCTTTGTCAATCGATATGTTACTTGCCCAAGATTCGATCGTCGGTATCCCAATACCTCGTTCAATCTCGTTACCGGCAAGTCACTTTACTCGTACCGTAATGCATGATCCCGTGACCAGACACTTGGTCACTTTGAGCTCATTATGATGATGCATTACCGAGTGGGCCCAGTGATACCTCTCCGTCATACGGAGTGACAAATCCCAGTCTTGATCCATGTCAACCCAACAGACACTTTCGGAGATACCCGTAGTCTACCTTTATAGTCACCCAGTTACGTTGTGACGTTTGGTATACCCAAAGCACTCCTACGGTATCCGGGAGTTACACGATCTCATGGTCTAAGGAAAAGATACTTGACATTGGAAAACTCTAGCAAACGAACTATACGATCTTGTGCTATGTTTAGGATTGGATCTTGTCCATCACATCATTCTCCTAATGATGTGATCTCGTTATCAATGACATCCAATGTCCATAGTCAGGAAACCATGACTATCTGTTGATCAACGAGCTAGTCAACTAGAGGCTTACTAGGGACATGTTGGTGTCTATTATTCACACATGTATTACGATTTCCGGATAATACAATTATAGCATGAATAAAGACAATTATCATGAACAAGGAAATATAATAATAATGCTTTTATTATTGCCTCTAGGGCATATTTCCAACAGAACCCTTATCCCTTTATAAGGGCGGACGAAACTATGCGCCCCCACCAGCCTAGTAAAACTCGCTTATCCCCCAAGCGCCGTCATTGATGGCGCGGTTGGGTTACCCACGTCCGTATTGATGGGAATCCCATAATAAGGGGACACAATCTCTGCTTCGACAAGACGTGCCAAGGAAACCGCCTCGCGAAGCACGCTGAGGTTGGTTGTGAAAAACGATTCGAATGGTGACCTGGCTGTGGTGTGATGTCACACTATGGAATGCGTCGGCAGATTAGATTTCTGAAAATATTATTCTCTCTATGGTTGTATGTGGAACTTGTTTTGCAGAGCCAGACACGATCCTCGTGTTCAAAATCTTCTATGAAGTATTCGGAGGAGGAACCCGCCTTGCAATGCCGAAGACAATCTGCGCGCCGGACTCATCGTCATTGAAGCCTGGTTCAGGGGCTACTGAAGGAGTCCTGGATTAGGGGGTACCCGGACAGCCGGATTATATCCTTTTGCCAGACTGTTGGACTATGAAGATACAAGCTTGAAGACTTCGTCCCGTGTCTGGATGGGACTCTCCTTGGAGTGGAAGGCAAGCTTGGCAATATGGATATGTAGATCTCCTTCCTTGTAACCGACTCTTTGTAACCCTAGCCCCCTCCGGTGTCTATATAAACCGGCGAGTTTAGTCCGTAGGACCAAGAACAACAATCATACCATAGGCTAGCTTCTAGGGTTTAGCCTCTTCGATCTCGTGGCAGATCAACTCTTATAATACCCATATCATCAAGATCAATCAAGCAGGAGTAGGGTTTTACCTCCATCGAGAGGGCCCGAACCTGGGTAAAAACATCGTGTCCCCCATCTCCTGTTACCATCCGCCTAGACGCACAGTTCGGGACCCCCTACCCGAGATCTGCCGGTTTTGACACCGACACCCTTCTTCTTGAAACTGGTGGTCTTGTTGACTATCAACACTTGATGCTCCTTCTTGATTTCTACCTCCGCAGCCTTTAGCATTGCGAAGAGCTTGGGGATTGTCTTATCCATCGCTTGCATATTATAGTTCATCATGAACTCTTGTAGCTTCATGGTAGTGATTGAAGAACGCTGTCAATGACACTATCATCAGGAAGATTAACTCCCAGCTGAGTCAAGTGGTTCTGGTACCCAGACATTCTGAGTATATGTTCACTGGCAGAACTATTCTCCTCCATTTTGCAGCTGTAGAACTTATTGGAGACTTCATATCTCTCAATCCGGACATTTGCTTGAAATATTAATTTCAACTCCTGGAACATCTCATATGCTCCATGACGTTCAAAACATCGTTGATGTCCCGATTCTAAGCCATAAAGCATGGCACACTGAACTATCGAGTAGTCATCAGCTTTGCTCTGCCAGACATTCATAACATCTGGAGTTGCTCCTGCAGCAGGCCTTTCACCTAGCGGTGCATCAAGGACATAATTCTTCTGTGCAGCAATGAGGATAATCCTCAAGTTACATACCCAGTCCGTGTAATTGCTACCATCATCTTTCAACTTAGCTTTCTCTAGGAACGCATTAAAATTCAATGAAACAACAGCATGGGCCATATATCTACAACAACATAGACATTCAAAATACTATCAGGTACTAAGTTCATGATAAATTAAAGTTCAATTAATCATATTACTAAAGAAGTCACACTTAGATAGACATCCCTCTAATCATCTAAGTGATCACGTGATCCATATCAACTAAACCATGTCTGATCATCATGTGAGATGGAGTAGTTTTCAATGGTGAACATCACTATGTTGATCATATCTACTATATGATTCACGCTCGACCTTTCGGTCTCAGTGTTCCGAGGCCATATCTGCATATGCTCGGCTCGTCAAGTTTAACCCGAGTATTCCTCTTGTGCAAAACTGACTTGCACCCGTTGTATGTGAACGTAGAGATTATCACACCCGATCATCACGTGATGTCTTGGCACGACGAACTGTACCAATGGTGCATACTTAGGGAGAACACTTATACCTTGAAAATTAGTGAAAGATCATCTTATAGTGCTACCGTCGTACTGTCGGGGGTTGGGTGCAACATATGCCAAAGGATGGCTTATCATGGTGGGGGCGAGTAGAACGTCGCCGGTGCCTAGAAACGGGATAAGGCGAAGGCATGCACGTCGGCGAATCTTACCCAGCTTCGGAGCTCTCCGTGGAGATAACACCCCTACTGCTGCTCTGCGGGGTCTCCGCATGATTACTATGGAAAAAGTGTGTACACGGATGCTCCTTGAGCTGTTTCCTGGAGGTAGGGGGAAGGCTAGGCTAGCTCTCTCCTTCCTCTATGATTTGGTCTAGTGCTAATGGATTCCAACCCTTTGCATGGGTGCCCAGGGGGGTTTATATAGGCCTACCCCCCAGGGGTACAATGGTAATCCGGCTGGACGCGGGCCCAGCCGTCAGTCTCTCTGGCCGCCGTCTTATCCGTCGGCTCCTTGGCGGGCCCCGCCGACTGGCTTGGTACGGAGCCGACAGGCCGCGTCCGCCGCGGGCGGGTCTTACCGGCGGTGGATTACTATGGCCGTGCTTCTAATGACGCGAGCTCGGTCATGGGGCCGTGGCAACAGCTCCGACGTCTGGCAGGCGATCATTGTTGCCACTCCCTGTCATGTCTGGTTAATGGCGCGCGGGGCCCGTGGGAGGGGCCGGCCGACTCCTGGGGGCCGACTCCTAACTGGGCCGACTGGTGCCGCTCTCGCCGTCTTCTGTATGCCTGTCGACTGGTGGGACCCACCGTCCTTGGGCCGTACCGGCAGGCCGTCGTGGGCACAGGACTCCGCCCACTGGGGCTGACGTCAGGCCGGCATGGCAACAGTGTTGCGCCGGGCGGAGATCTCCGCGGGTATGGCGTACTATGGCCACGCCTGCCCTTGGAAAAGGGTGGGAGTGGACCTTACTGTGGCCACTCCCCGTCCCGTCCCTCTTTATGAGGGCATGGGGGTTGTTGGCGTCGCGGGCCGACTCCCCATGGCCGGCTTCTCTGGAAGTCGCCAGTCAGGAGTCGGCTCATCCTGAAGTCGTCCCTGGGACTCGGCCGCGAGTGGGCAGTCGGCCGCCGACTCTCAGAAGGCGGCTCTTCGTCCTAGGGTCTCGAGGGGCGCAGCCTGCCCTGATGTCTTGAAAGGTTCTGGGCCTGGGTTAGCCTACCCATGGCCCATTACTCCGACACGTACTAAGCAAAATAAGATGCATAAAAGATAAACATCACATGTAATCTATATAAGTGATATGATATGGCCATCATCATCTTGGGCCTTTGATCTCCATCTCCAAAGCACCGTCATGATCACCATTGTCACCGGCTTGACACCTTGATCTCCATCATAGCATCGTTGTCGTCTCGCCAACTATTGCTTCTACGACTATCGCTACCGCTTAGTGATAAAGTAAAGCAATTACATGGCGATTGCATTTCATACAATAAAGCGACAACCATATGGCTCCTGCCAGTTGCCGATAACTATTTTACAAAACATGATAATCTCATACAACAATTTATATAATCACGTCTTGACCATATCACATCACAACATGCCCTGCAAAAACAAGTTAGACGTCCTCTACTTTGTTGTTTCAAGTTTTACATGGCTACTACAGGCTTAGCAAGAACCGTTCTTACCTACGCATCAGAAACCACAATGCGGTATAGTGATTGCTTTTTTATCTTCAGAAAGAACCCTGTTCATTGAATCTGATTCAACTAAAGTTGGAGAACAGACACCCACTAGCCACCTGTGTGCGAAGCACGTCGGTAGAACCAGTCTCGCGTAAGCGTACGCGTAATGTTGGTCTGAGCCGCTTCATCCAACAATACCGCTGAATCAAGAATCAACTAGTGATGGCAAGCAATATGTATATACCCATGCCCACAACTCCTTTGTGTTCTACTTGTGCATATAACATCTACACATAGACCTGGCTCTGATACTACTGTTGGGGAATGCAATATTTCAAAAAAATTCCTACGATCATGCAAGATCTATCTAGGAGATGCATAGCAACGAGAGGGGGGAGTATGTCTACGTACCCTCATACACCGAAAGCGGAAGCGTTATGAAACGCGGTTGATGTAGTCGAACGTCTTTGCGATCCAACCGATCAAGTCCAAAACGCACGGCACCTCTGTGATCTGCACATGTTCAGCTCGGTGACGTCCCTCGTACTCTTGATCCAACTGAGGCCGAGGGAGAGTTTCGTCAGCACAACGGCGTGATGACGGTGATGATGAAGTTACCCACGCAGGGCTTCGCCTAAGCACTACAACAATATGACTGAGGTGGAATTCTATGGAGGGGGCACCGCACATGGCTAAACAATCAACTTGTGTGTCTATGGGGTGCCCCCTCCCCCGTATATAAAGGAGGGGAGGAGGGGAGGGCTGTCCCTCTCTATGGCGCGCCCAAGGGGGAGTCCTACTCCCAGTAGGAGTAGGTTTCCCCCCTTCCCTAGTTGGAGTAGGAGAATAAGGAAGAGGGAGAGAGAGGGAAGGAAAGGGGGGCCGGCCCCCCCACCCAATTCGGATTGGGCTTGGGGGGCACGCCCTCCACCTGGCCGCCTCCTCCTCTCTCCCACTAAGGCCCAATAAGGCCCATTGACTCCCTTGGGGGTTCCGGTAACCTCCCGGTACTCCGGAAAATGCCCGAACTCATCCGGAAACATAGCCTTCCAATATATCGATCTTTATGTCTCGACCATTTAGAGACTCCTCGTCATGTCCGTGATCACATCAGGGACTCTAAACTACCTTCGGTACATCAAAACACATAAACTCATAATACTGATCGTCATCGAATGTTAAGCGTGCGGACCCTACGGGTTCGAGAACTATGTAGACATGACCGAGACTCACTTCCGGTCATTAACCAATAGCGGAACCTGGATGCTCATATTGGTTCCTACATATTCTACGAAGATCTTTATCAGTCAAACCGCATAACAACATATGTTGTTCCCTTTGTCATCCGTATGTTACTTGCCCGAGATTCGATCATGAGTATCTCAATACCTAGTTCAATCTCATTACTGGCAAGTCTCTTTACTCGTTCCGTGATGCAACATTCCGCAACTAACTCATTAGTCACATTGCTTGGAAGGCTTATAGTGATGTGCATTACTGAGAGGGCCCAGAGATACCTCTCCGACGATCGGAGTGACAAATCCTAATCTCGATCTATGCCAACTCAACAAACACCATCGGAGACACCTGTAGAGCATATTTATAGTCACCCAGTTACGTTCTGACGTTTGATAGCACACTAAGTGTTCCTCCGGTATTCAGGAGTTGCATAATCTCATAGTCATAGGAACATGTATAAGTCATGGAGAAAGCAATAGCAATAAACTAAACGATCATAGTGCTAAGCTAACGGATACGGGTGGGTCAAGTCAATCACATCATTCTCTAATGATGTGATCATGTTCATCAAATGACAACTCATGTCTATGGTTAGGAAACTTAACCATATTTGATTAACGAGCTAGTCAAGTAGAGGCATACTAGTGACACTCTATTTGTCTATGTATTCACACATGTACTAAGTTTCCGGTTAATACAATTCTAGCATGAATAATAAACATTTATCATGATATAAGGAAATATAAATAACAACTTTATTATTGCCTCTAGGGCATATTTCCTTCAGGATCAATATTTCGTTGACTCCCCTAGGGTTTTGGGAATATTTGGGTATTTATAGAGCAAAGAGGCGGTCCGGGGGGCACCCGAGGTGGGCACAACCCACCAGGGCGCGCCTGGGTCTCCTGGCGCGCCCTGGTGGGTTGTTCCCCCCTCGGGGCACCCCCTAGGCGCAGCCAGGGCCTGTTGTGTTCCTTTTGGCCCACAAAAGTTCTCTGTAAAGTTTCGTGGCATTTGGACTCCATTTGATATTGATTTTCTACGATGTAAGAAACATGGACAAAATAGCAACTGGCACTGGGCACGATGTCAATAGGTTAGTACCATAAAATGATATAAAATGACTATAAATGATTATAAAACATCCAAGATTGATAATCTAACAACATGGAACAATCAACAATTATAGATACATTGGAGACGTATCAGTGGGAAGGGGCTGATGCCTTCTCACCCACCCGGGTTCAAGGCATGGTACTTGCAATTTGGGTTTGTTGCACCAATTATACTGTAGGGGGTTCATTTACAGTCTTTCTGTCAAAAAAGCATTCTGATCCATTTGTACTTTGCAAATATCTATGTCTATAATGCTCTACATAGAGCCACTCTAGCTAATTTCTCCCACGTTCAATACATATCCAGATTGAGACTCGGAGTCATCCGGATCAGTGTCAAAGCTTGCATCCAGGTAACCCTTTACGACAAACTCTTTATCACCTCCACAACCGAGAAACATTTCTTTAGTCCTCTTTAGGTACCTAAGGATAATTTTGATCGTTGTCCAGTGATCTACTCCTAGATCACTATTATACCCCCTTGCCAGACTCATGGCAAGGCACACAACGGGTCTGGTACATAGAATGGCATACTTTGTAGAACCTATGGTTGAGTGATACGTCTCCAACGTATCTATAATTTTTGATTGTTCCATGCTATTACATATATATATATATATATATATCTGTTTTGGAAGTTTTATATGCATTTATATGTTACTTTATATGATTTTTGGGACTAACCTATTATCCTAGAGTCCAGTGCCAGCTTCTATTTTTTCCTTGTTTTTGAGTTTTACAGAAAAGGAATACCAAAAGGAGTCCAATTGACGTGCCAATTTTTGATGATTTTTATGGACCAAAAGAAGCCCCCGAAGTAAAAGAGTTGGGCCAGAAGAGTCCTGAACCATCCACGAGGGTGGAGGGCATGCCCTACCCCCTGGGCTCGCCCCCCTATCTCGTGGATGACTCGGAGAACCGCCTGACGTGAGACCGACGCCAAAAATTCCTATAAATACAGAAACCCCTGAAAAGAAACCTAGACCGGGAGTTCCACCGCTGCAAGCCTCTGTAGCCACCAAAAACCAATCGGGACCCTGTTCCGGCACCCTACCAGAGGGGGGTCCATCACCAGTGGCCATCGTCATCATCTCGGTGCTCTCCATGACGAGGAGGGAGTAGTTCACCCTCGGGGCTGAGGGTATGTACCAGTAGCTATGTGTTTGATCTCTCTCTCTCTCGTGTTCTTGATCTGGCACGATCTTGATGTAACGCGAGCTTTGCTACTATAGTTGGATCTTATGATGTTTCTCCCCCTCTATCTCCTTGTGATGAATTGAGTTTTCCCTTTGAAGTTATCTTATCGGATTGAGTCTTTAAGGATTTGAGAACACCTGATGCATGTCTTGCATGTGCTTATTTGTGGTGACAATGGGATATTCACGTGATCCACTTGATGTATGTTTTGGTGATCAACTTGTGAGTTCTGTGACTGTCGTAGAATTGTCACGGAAGGTGTCCTAGTGTGAGGACTTGTCGTGAGGCCAATGCATCTATGCGGTAGCTTGAAGGGGTTGGTCGGAATCGAGAGACGCGAGGCGGATCAAGACAAGGATTTAGAGAGCTTCGGGCCTCGGGAAACATCATCCGGTAATAACCCTACATGTTGATTGTGGCTAGGTCTCATTATCATCACGAGGGAGTCACCGTAAACCGGCTCTCCTAGTTGTGTCTAGACTAGAGATTACCCCCCCTGGGGTGCCCTGCCCCTCCTTATATATGTTGAAGGGGCGGGTTACATGACTAGCACTAGTAGGATTAGGATTACTCTATTACAAGTGGAGTCCTAGTCTCGCTTCCTTTGTAAGGGAATATTCCTTATGCTTTCCTCTTAAGCCGGCCCACCATAAACGTGAGCCGGCCTTCTGGGCCTTGGGCCTTGTCGTCCGTCTGACCTGCCCGCCGGATACTAATGAATCGCCAAGATCGGGCGGGTCACTCTTGAGTCGCCAAGCTCCGGGCGGGTCACCAGTAAGTCACCACACTCCAGTCGGGTCATACATCCGGAGGGTTACACCATGGGGTATATCCCCGACATTATCCCCCAGTTTAATTTGGATTTATCCATGTTAAACTGATCTGCAACATAAAAACAAGAACAAATTTGACAGGTTGTGCTCCAAGTTGAATATTTTTGTAAGTCGGCACCTAATCATCCTTAAGTCCTTGTCATTTCCTCCTTCTAGAAAATCCGGGTCATTAGGCCAGCTTCGTAATAAATTTGCTTTGTAGAGGAAATATTGTAAATAAAAAATCCATTTGAGTCGGCCTTCAATGCTCTGACTTGACAAAAATATTGGTCTTTGAAATATTCAACTGATATCCAGTCGGCTTGAAAATGTAGAACTTGCCGAGTTATGATTTCAAAAATCGTCGGGTTATAAAAACTGATAATTCCGGGTCATGATTGTTGCCAATGCCGGTTCATGATTGTTGCCAACGCCGGGTCACACATTTGATCTCCCTGTTTTACTCAAAACCGAGAATTCGAAGATGTTCCTCCATTATATTCATATCACCTGTAGCCCCCCAAGTCTTAATAAGGGAGTGTAGTAACAGCTTAAGACTTGCTTCAATATAAATGTTGCAATCTTGAAGAAATCCAGGTTGTTCATCTCAGTCACTAGTCAAAACTATCTCAGTCACTAGTCAAAACTGAATATTCCACACATGTAGCCCCCAAGTGCCGGGTTGTCATGCTTGTAGCAACCTGGGACTTGTAATTGCCTTATACTCATAAAAACTTTAACCAGTGTAGCCTCCAAGAGCTGGGTCATTATGCAATAATGAGCAGGGACTTTATAAATATGATCATGTATAATTGAGCAGCGATGTGTAGCCTCCAAGGGCCGGCTCAGTAAGATAATACTGAGCTGGGACTTTATATATACTTAATTGAAAATAACATCATATGATGTAACCCCCATCATGGGGCTTGAACCCACGTCCACAAGGTTAAGAGCTTTGTGCTTTATCAACTGAGCAGTGGATCCTTCAATATAATGGATTAAGACTTGTGTACCTTAAATTTTTTACAGGAGCAATTGGTAGCCCCCAAGGGCCGGCTCATTATGATGTGATGAGTCGGGTCTTCAATAAGGCTAGTAAAAATGACTTTGCATTAGCCCCCAAGTGTCATGGTGCATGCTTGCAGCGACATGAGACTTGCATATTTGATGTAATCTCAACTTGAATAATGTAGCCCCCAAGTGCCGGGTCATAAGCCTGCAGCGACTCGGGACTATTCCTTCCATTGTAGAATGAATTATATCCATTGATAAAATAATAGCCATTGCGCTGAAGCGACTTTGAAAACCTCAATCATAATATTGGTTATTGATAACCATAATAAAATCCAGCCATGTTGGCTATTAAAGATTTGAATAATATAACCTGGTTTGAAAACCGGTTCATGTGATATTTGATCATACTGTCGGCTTATCAAGCCAATGTAGTAAGGGTGATAACCCAAATTTTTTAGCACTGGTAATTATCAGAGATTGTCGGTTTATAAAGGAAAGAATCTATGAAAAACATATAAGAAGCAAGGCTTTTCATGGGCTGCCAGGCCCAAAACGAGGCTTTTCATGGGCTGCCAGGCCACTAAGTTAAACCTTTTTACAAACCTTATAAGATGGACCTCATATTAACCAAACGTCATTTTAACTTTGACAAGTTCAGGGTCTGTATAAGATTGACTTGTCAAACGTTCGACGGGTCTTTACAGGATTACCTGGGCAGAGTGACTTACTTAAAAAGGCAGGATAACCCAGGGTTTTAGGTGAATACACCTGGCTTCCAAGCCTAGCTTTTATAGCCTTTCACAAGGTTATAGACTCTTTGTTCTTTAGAACAAAAGAGCCCCCAACAAATATTTTGAGCTGTGCTCAAGGGGTGCCTATGTTTGAGTTGTGCTTTTGTAACAGACTCTCTTTGGTCCCTTTAACCTGGGTAGCAAGCCCCCAAGTTTTTTATGTGGCCTATAAGCCGAATTAAAGGGTAATCATAACTTTGCCCTATAAAGCAGAAGCCCCCATGTGATCAATAATATGATAAGCCAATAAAGCGGAATACCCATGTTTGAACCACGCATTGTGGCAACAAGTTCTCTTTGGCAACCTTTAATTTTTCCGAGAACTCAAACTTGCGAGAGATGAATTTCTTTTTCATCTGGAATTTTAAACCAGATATTGAGAACTTCAGAGCTTTGTGGGAGACAGTTTCCTCTTAAACCGGATTTTGAACCGAATATTAAGGGCTTCAGCGCTGTGTGGGAGGCGGGATTTCCCTTGAACGGATTGTAAACCGGAAGCATCATTGTGAGCCAGAATATTTCTGACAGCCTTTTAAATTTTTCATCAATATAGCAGTAGCCTCCGGGACCGGGTTATCTTTCTCTCCATCGTCCTGGAGTTCTAGAATTTGCTGAAACTGGCAAAGTTTGTTGAGTCATGTCATCGTAGCCCCCGAGTCTCAAGACGACTCAAGGAGTTGACTTGAGATTCTCCATACTTGACCGTGATATAAACCGGCATATAGTTGAACAGCGGAACGCTGGAATATGTCGAAGCTGGAAACAAGGTGGCAAGTTGATGATCTTCACAACACTCATCGTATATCCTTGTCGTTGATAACGCGATGTGAACCCACGGAAACTTGAGGTCGATCGTGGCGGGTTATAAATGACCCCATATGATTTGTGTCAGTAATCCGGCCAGCGGTTCACCCCAGCTAGTTGTTGAAGTTTAATCAAACTGTAGTAACGACGATTTGTGCGCCTATCCATTGAGCCATCCAGTGCAGGCGGAGGCTTATAATATATTATGGCTTGCGTCAGAATTGTTGGAATAAACCGGGCAGTAGGAGCGGCGACTTGCGCGCGCTCGTTAGCAACTTGTGCACACAGATGCGACCTGGTGTGTCGATGTAGACCAGACCGCGAGAAACTGATGGTAAAGACGACCACAATATCAGAAGCGGCACAGACAGATGAGTCGGCCGTAGTGTTATAATCCGGTGCGGACGGGCAAGTTAATCGCAGGCGCAGTAAGACGCATAGACGGGTGAGCTAGCCACGTCGTGTTGATGTAGACTGGACGAAGAGGCCGCGGCTTGCATAGATATTCGTTGATCATTATGGCGGGTCAGATGCTAGTGCATGATGTCCATGACATGACCATCGCTCTTGTAGTGAACAATTGTCCTGCATCAAAAAATATCGCAACCCAAAGTAATTGCTCTTTTTTTAAGAAAGCAATATATAATAAAAATATATATAACGGATGGATTTCACCTGATACGTCAAGCCAGTAGTTATCCTCCTCATTGTAAGCCGGTGTGGATGCGTGAACCGGTTGTGAAAGCGGACGGGCGAGTCGTCCGTGGCGTTGTAAGCCGGTACGGACGGGAGTCGATCGTGACATTATAAACCGGTGTGAACGAGAGAATCAGCCACGACGTTAGAAACGGCACGGACGCGGGTAAATCGGCCGTAGGCACGAACGATGACTCAATTGCATATGTTGATGTAGACGTAGAAGTCAGCCACAATATTTGAAGACGGCGCCGTCGCGAAATACAGCCGCGGCATTGTAAGCCAGTGCGGTCGTGAGAGACGGTCACAACATTTTAAACCGGTGTGAGCCTCATACTCATGTCATGACGTTACTTTTGTAGTAGACTTTGTCATGCGTAAAATATATTAAAAGATAGAGTAATTGTTCTCATAAGTATTAATACGTGCTAAAATACTGAGAACAGATAGCACCTGATTTATTTTCAAGATGAACGCCGATACCAATACTAGATAATGTTGGACGTATTCTATGTAAACAGGACTAACAGACAGCCTTCGTATCAGTATGGTGATGATTTCCTGTTCTGCATAAGGCGCGTGCGTGGTCGGAATTGTCCAGTCCGTAATGCTGCGCTAATCGTCCCCAACAGAAAATTTAATCCACTGTGTGCAGATACAGTAACTGTAGACTGGAACCTGATGTGACTAAACCACTTGAAGAAGCTTCACGTGAGATGAATTCCTTTGTCATGATTGATCGACCTAGAAGCTTCACGTGATATTAAAAAATTGGTTTGATCTTTCTTCATGCATCCGAGTGCTAGCTGAAGTCTTCGGTCTTCACGCGTGAGGCGTAAATAACATAGCACTAGATGTTGACTTCGATCTTCTTATGAAAGTAGGAGGATGCTTGGATCTAAGAGATTTATTTTAGTCTAATTAAAAATAGTTTTTTAAGAGGCCAAAGTTTCAAGCACGTTTAACTAAAGAGGGGCTAAAACTAGTCTTAAGACTAAAAAAATTTAGTCAAGGTATCCCTACTAAAATGTGGATTAGTCCTCTCTCTCCTCATTTAACTCCTCTCCTTTAACACATGCGAGTTCTGGATTGAAGGGTTTGGAGGATAATAAATGCGCATTAACTTGATTTTAGTCTTTTTAGTATTTGAATCCAAGCATAGATGGGGTTAGAAAGTTTTAGTTCCATTACTTTTACTTATGAGACTAAAACGTATTCAAGCACCCTCTAAATCACAACAGGCGGAGGAGCAGTATATAACAGCCAGGCGGTCAGGCACCCGCGTGACACTGCGTACGCCCACAGCCACTGTAGGAAAAAGAACAGGCCAACTCAGAGGCGAAGCAATGCGAGAGGCGGGCGGCGGCTCATGGCCGGCCACAGCGGACCGCGGCTCCCGGGCAGTAGAAAGGCGCGGCGGTTCAAAGGTAGTGTAGAGGCAGCTCGACGCCCGACGGCGGAGCGACGCGCTAGCGGCCCTACGGCGGAGGCGAGCCAGCAACCGTGGAGGCGAGCCAGCGACGGCAGCTCGGAGTGACTCGGAGTGCAGTGGCAACTTGCGAAGACAGAGACCGCCGGAGGCAGCCCGGCAGTCGAGGCGCGGTTGGCGAGGCTCCGGTTCGCACAAGGCGGCTTGGAACGAGGTCAAAGTCTTCTATTTGCCAAACTAGAAGTACTAGTCCATGGCATTAGACCCTAGTACGTAGTCCTTGGTGATTCTCTGACCGTAGGAAAAACGGTTTCAATAATTTGTAATTTGATGGCCAGGTGAGCAACGACTGCGACAAAAAAAATTGTAGATCTCCCGTTGATGAACAAGAACATGAACCGGCTGGTGGCTGCATCCGAGGCCACTTGTGTTGACTATTCCTGAATTTAACCGTGCCTGCATGCGTCATGTGCGTCCTGTGACTTATGGGCTGTGATGAGTAGTTTCCTGGCTTGTGGTTCGAGTCCTTCACGTGTACAGGTAGCACCGGGAGCCAAAAAACTGTAGTTTAGCATCACTTTGTTTACTCGGCCGTCATATCTGAAAAGTAGTAGCAGCGGCCATGACAACTTGGCAGACTTGATGCATGTGCTGCCAGTTTTGCTTTTGCTGCCGTAATTACCCTCGGGAGCAGCAGACTCTTCGAATTTGATCTGAACACGGACGACGGAACCGTCAAATCCTCGGTCTTGGCGACTTGAACTTGTGTCGATTTGATCTGGCGTACGTCTTTGACTTGCGGCATCGGCGGTGCCGTACTCGATACACCCAAATTCTTTTGATCCTTGTACTAACAGCTCCAAAGTAAATCACAATTCCTATTACCCAGAATAAATTTGCCGGCTCTTTTTCATCCGACAGAATCGCAAGCTTCTCGAAACCCTAGTTAAGATCCCTTCAAGAACTCAACATCATCGTGCGCGAGCTCCATGGTGGGCGCCAACTGTCGTAAAATTGTCACGGCAGATATCCTAATGTGAGGACTTAGTCGTGAGCCCAACGCATCTACGCGGTAGCTTGAAGGGGTTGGTCGGAATCGAGATACGCAAGGTGGATCAAGACAAGGATTAGACAGCATCGGGCCCCAGTAAATATCATCCGGTAATAACCCTACTTACTGTTTGTGGCTAGTTCTCATTATCATCACGAGGTAGTCACCGTGAACCAGCTCTCCTAGTTGTGTCTAGCCTAGAGATTATCCCCCCCCCCTTGGGGTGCCCTGCCCCTCCTTATATATGTTGAAGGGGCGGGTTACATGACTAGTCCTAGTAGGATTAGGATTACTCTATTACAAGTGGAGTCCTAGTCTCGCTTCCTTTGTAAAGAAATATTCTTTATGCTTTCCTCTTAAACCGGCCCATCATAAACGTGAGCCGGCCTTCTGGGCCTTGGGCCTTGTCGTCCGTCTGACCTGCCCGCCGGGTTACTAATGAATCGCCAAGATCGGGCGGTCACTCTTGAGTCGCCAAGCTCCGGACGGGTCACCAGTAAGTCGCCACACTCCAGCAGGGTCATACATCCGGCGGGTTACACCGCGGGGTATATCCCTGACAGTGACCTTGTGAACTTATGCATAGGGTTGGCACACGTTTTCGTCTTGACTCTCCGGTAGAAACTTTGGGGCACTCTTTGAGGTTCTATGTGTTGGTTGAATAGATGAATCTGAGATTGTGTGATGCATATCGTATAATCATACCCACGGATACTTGAGGTGACATTGGAGTATCTAGGTGACATTAGGGTTTTGGTTTATTTGTATCTTAAGGTGTTATTTTACTACGAACTCTAGGGCTGTTTGTGACACTTATAGGAATACCCCAATGGATTGATCGGAAATAATAACTTTGAGGTGGTTTCGTACCCTACAACAATCTCTTCATTTGTTCTCCGCTATTAGTGAATTTGGAGTGACTCTTTGTTGCATGTTGAGGGATTGTTATATGATCCAATTATGTTATTATTGTTGAGAGAACTTGCACTAGTGAAAGTATGAACCCTAGGCCTTGTTTCAACGCATTGCAATACCGTTTTCGCTAACTTTTATCATTAGTTATCTTGCTGTTTTTATATTTCCAGATTACAAAAACCTATATCTATCATACATATTGCACTTGTATCACCATCTCTTCGCCGAACTAGTGCACCTATACAATTTACCATTGTATTGGGTGTGTTGGGGACACAAGAAACTCTTTATTATTTGGTTGCAGGGTTGTTTGAGAGAGACCATCTTCATCCTACGCCTCCCACGCATTGATAAACCTTAGGTCATCCACTTGAGGAAAATTTGCTAATGTCCTATAAACCTCTGCACTTGGTGGCCCAACAACGTCTACAGGAAGAAGGTTGTGTAGTAGACATCAAGCTCTTTTCTGGCGCCGTTGCCGGGGAGGTTAGTGCTTGAAGGTATATCTTTAGATCTTGCAATCGAATCTTTTATTTTCTTGTTTTATCACTAGTTTAGTCTATAAAAGAAAACTATAAAAAATGGAATTAAGGTTGCCTCATATGTTTCATCTTTTTAATGTCTTTCGTGAAAATAAGGATTTCGATAATTGTGCCAAAGTGTTAGAAGAAGAATGTATTAAAATGTTTGGCACTAAATCTTTGGATGATGAGCATGATTACAATATTGTTAGTATGAATTCTTTGAATACCCATGATGCTAATGATATGCAAAGCCACAAGCTTGGGGATGCTATGTTTGATGAAGATGATATTTTTTGTCCCCCAAATTTTGATGAGCAAATTTATTATGATGGAAGCATCCCTCCTATCTATGATGATTATTGTGATGACACGTATGATATAAAGAATAATGATATCCATGAAACTTGTCATTATGATTTTAACTTTCAATTGGATTATGCCTCACATGATAGTTATTTTGTTGAGTTTGTTCCCACTATTATGAATGAGAAGAATTTTGCTTATATGGAGAGTAGTAAATTTTCTATGCTTCTGGATCATAAAAAGAATGCTTTGTGTGATGGTTATATTGTTGAATTCATTCATTATGCCACTGAAAATTATTATGACAGAGGAACATATGCTTTTACATATTGCAATAATATCAAGTTTCCTCTCTATGTGTTGAAAATCTTGAAGTTATCCTCGTTTTACCTTCCTATGCAAGTTGATTCTTGTTCCCACAAGTTGTTTGCTCACAAAATACCTATGCATAGGAAGTGGGTTAGGCTTAAATGTGCTTGTCATATTGTTCATGATGCTCTCTTTATGTTTCAATTTTTATCTTTTATGTGAGCGTCATTGACATCATCATGCCTAGCTATAAAGGCATTAAAGAAAAGCGCTTGTTGGGAGACAACCCAACATTTATACCTACTGTTTTTGTGTGTTCACATGATTATGATACAGTAGTAATCATGTTTTATAGCTTTTGTTTCCATAAAGTTCCAAGTAAGACCTTTGGGATGACTATGCTGATAGTTGATTTCATCTTGCTGAAAAATAGAAATTTTTGCGCTCAGGAAAACAATTCTAATTTTTAACAAAAGTGTGATAAAATACTGATTCTTTTTGCAGAAGATTAATAAACAAATTTCTCAGGTTGTCCTAATTTTTCAGAACTTTTGAAGTTACAGAAGTATTCGGGAGTTACAGATTACTACAGACTGCCCTGTTTTTGACAGATTCTGTTTTCGATGCATAGTTTGCTTGTTTTATAGTTTCTATGGCTTATATTTCTTAATATAAATTGTAGAAATGGTATGGTACAGTAGACACCATGTGAGAAAAATTATGAATCTTGTCTTGACAGTACCTAAGTGGTGATTTGCTTTCTTATACTAACGGAGCTTACGAGTTTTCTGTTAAGTTTTGTGTTGTGAAATTTTCAAGTTTTGGGTAAAGATTCGATGAATTACGGAATAAGTAGTGGCACGAGCCTAAGCTTTGGGATGCCCAAGGCACCCCAAGGTAATATTCAAGGACAACCAAGATCCTAAGCTCGTCTTCGTTCATCGCTAACTTTACTTGAGGCTATATTTTTATTCACCACATGATATGAGTTTTACTTGGAGCATCATTTGTTTTATTAGGATTTGCTTGTTGTTATTTATAGTGATGTTTTTCATCTTTTAGTTCAATAAAAAGGTCAAGTATAGCCTTTACGATGCTTATTTTTCAAGTCCATATGTTGTTGTTTTAAAAACAGAAAGTTTGTTGTTATGTTTTGAATATTTGTGAATAGTCAGAACATGATAAAATCATGAAATTTGTACACAATGAATAAAAAATTATCTAAAGTGTGGTAATTTTTTAGAATTTTTTGAGTTAGGCAAGTATGATTCCTCTTGCATTCTTTACAGACTGTTCTGTTTAGACAGATTGCTATTATGTTTGCATGTGTTTGCTTGTTTAATGATTCTATTTGAGGATAGGAGTATTAAATATGCAGAGGCATTTAGTAGGCAATATCAAATTATAATTTTAATTATTTGCTATAGTAGAGAATGATAAGGTTTAGCATGGATTTTTACTAACTAATCTCATGAGTTCTTGTTGAGTTTTGTGTGGATGAAGTTTTTAAGATTTAGGAAAACAACGATATGAAAGGGATTAAGGAGACACAAAAGCTCAAGCTTGGGGATGCCCAAGGCATACCTAATTAATATTTCAAGAAGTCTCAAGCATCTAAGCTTAGGGATGCCCCGGTTGGCATCCCACCTTTCTTCTTCAACAACTATCGGTCAGTTTTGGTTGAGCCTAAGTTTTTGCTTCTTTACATGATATGTGCTATCCTTGCAATGTCATTTTATTTTGTTTTGCTTGCTGTTCGAATAAAGTACTTAAGATCGGAAATTTTATTTATAAGAAGGAGTCTTCACATAGTTACATAATTATTTGACTACTCATTGATCTTCACTTATACCTTTTGGAGTAGTTTGTCATTTGCTCTAGTGCTTCACTTATATCTTTTTAGAGCACGGCGATAGTTTTATTTTGAAGAAATTGTTGAACTCTCATGCTTCACTTATATCATTTTGAGAGTCTCTAAACAGCATGGTAATTTGCTTTGGTTATGAATTTAGTCCTAATATTATAGGCATCCAAGATGGGTATAATAAAAACTTTCATATAAAGTGCGTTGAATACTATGAGAAGTTTGATGCTTGATGATTGTTTTGAGACATGAGGATGGTGATATTAGAGTCATGCTAGTTGAGTAGTTGTGAATTTGAGAAATACTTGTGTTAAGGTTTGTGAGTCCCGTAGCATGCACGTATGGTGAACCGTTATGTAACGAAGTTGGAGCATGAGATATTTTTTGATTGTCTTCCTTATGAGTGGCGGTCGGGGACGAGTGATGGTCTTTTCTTACCAATATATCCCCCTAGGAGCATGTGTGTAGTACTTTGTTTCGATAGCTAATAGACTTTTGCAATAAGTATGTGAGTTCTTTATGACTAATGTTGAGTCCATGGATTATACGCACTCTCATCCTTCCACCATTGCTAGCCTCTCTAGTACCGCACAACTTTCGCCGGTACCATAAACCCACCATATACCTTCCCCAAAACAGCCACCATACCTACCTATTATGGCATTTCCATAGCCATTCCGAGATATATTGCCATGCAACTTTCCACCGTTTCATTTATTATGACATGCTTCATCATTGTCATATTGATTTGCATGATCATGTAGTTGACATTGTATTTGTGGCAAAGCCACCGATCATAATTCTTTCATACATGTCACACTTAATTCATTGCACATCCCGGTACACTGCCGGAGGCATTCATATAGAGACATATTTTGTTCTAAGTATCGAGTTGTAATTCTTGAGTTGTAAGTAAATAAATGTGTGATGATCTTCATTATTAGAGCATTGTCCCATGTGAGGAAAAAAAGATAAAGGCCAAAAAAGAGAAGGCCAAAAAACAAAAAAAAACTAAAAAAACTAAAAACATGAGAGAAAAAGAGAGAAGGGGCAATGCTACTATCCTTTTACCACATTTGTGCTTCAAAGTAGCATCATGATCTTCATGATAAAGAGTCTCCTATGTTGTCACTTTCATATACTAGTGGGAATATTTCATTATATAACTTGGCTTGTATATTTCAACGATGGGCTTCCTCAAATGCCCTAGGTCTTCATGAGCAAGAAAGTTGGATGCACACCCACTTAGTTTTTGTTTTTAGCTTTCATACACTTATAGCTCTAGTGCATCTGTTGCATGGCAATCCCTACTCACTAACATTGATATCTATTGATGAGAATCTCCATAGCCCATTGATACACCTAGTTGATGTGAGACTATCTCCTTCTTTTTATCTTCTCCACAACCACCTTCTATTCCACCTATAGTGCTATGTCCATGGCTCACGCTCATGTATTGTGTGAAAGTTGAAAAGGTTTGAGAACATCAAAAGTATGAAACAATTGCTTGGCTTGTCATCGGGGTTGTGCATGATTTGAATATTTTGTGTGATGAAGATGGAGTATAGCCAGACTATACGATTTTGTAGGGATAAACTTTCTTTGGCCATGTTATTTTGAGAAGACATAATTATTTTGTTAGTATGCTTGAAACATTATTGTTTTATGTCAACATTTAACTTTTGTTTTGAATCTTATGGATCTGAATATTCTTGCCACAATAGATAAGATTACATTGATAATTATGTTAGGTAGCATTCCACATCAAAAATTCTATTTTTATCATTTACCTACTTTAGGACGAGCAGGAATTAAGCTTGGGGATGCTTGATACGTATCCTATGTATCTATAATTTTTATTGTTCCATGCTATTATATTATCTATTTTCGATGTTTTATATGCATTTATATGCTATTTTATATGATTTTTGGGACTAACCTATTAACCTAGAGCCCAGTGCCAGTTTCTGTTTTTTCCTTGATTTTGAGTTTTACAGAAAAGGAATACCAAACGGAGTCCAATTGACATGCCAATTTTTGATGATTTTTATGGACCAAAAGAAGCCCCCGAAGTAAAAGAGTTGGGCTAGAAGAGTCCCAAGCCATCCACGATGGTAGAGGGCACGCCTACCCCCTAGGCTCGCCCCCTAACTCGTGGATGACTCAGAGACCCCCCTGACATGAGACCGACACAAAAAATTCCTATAAATACAGAAACCCCTGAAAAGAAACATAGATCGGGTGTTCTGCCGCCGCAAGCCTATGTAGCCACCAAAAACCAATCAGGACCCTGTTCCGGCACCCTGCCGAAGGGGGGATCCATCACCGGTGGCCATCTTCATCATCCCAGTGCTCTCCATGATGAGGAAGGAGTAGTTCACCCTCGGGGCTGAGGGTATGTACCAGTAGCTATGTGTTTGATCTCTCTCTCTCTCTCTCGTGTTCTTGATCTGGCACGATCTTGATGTAACGTGAGCTTTGCTACTATAGTTGGATCTTATGATGTTTCTCCCCCTCTATCTCCTTGTGATGAATTGATTTTTCCCTTTGAAGTTATCTTATCGGATTGAGTCTTCAAGGATTTGAGAACACTTGATGTATGTCTTGCATGTGCTTTTTTTTGGTGACAATGGGATATTCACGTGATCCACTTGATGTATGTTTTGGTGATCATCTTGCGAGTTCTGTGACCTTGTGAACTTATGCATAGGGGTTGGCACACGTTTTCATCTTGACTCTCCGGTAGAAACTTTGGGGCACTCTTTGAAGATTTTTGTGTTGGTTGAATAGATGAATCTGAGATTGTGTGATGCATATCGTATAATCATACCCACGGATACTTGAGGTGACATTGGAGTATCTAGGTGACATTAGGGTTTTGGTTTATTTGTGTCTTAAGGTGTTATTTTACTACGAACTCTAGGGCTATTTGTGGCACTTATAGGAATAGCCCAATGGATTGATCGGAAAGAATAACTTTGAGGTGGTTTCGTACCCTACAATAATCTCTTCGTTTGTTCTCCGCTATTAGTGACTTCGGAGTGACTCTTTGTTGCATGTTGAGGGATTTTTATATGATCCAATTATGTTATTATTGTTGAGAGAACTTGCACTAGTGAAAGTATGAACCCTAGGCCTTGTTTCAACGCATTGCAATACCGTTTTCGCTCACTTTTATCATTAGTTACCTTGCTGTTTTTATATTTCTAGATTACAAAAACCTATATCTATCATACATATTGCACTTGTATCACCATCTCTTCGCCGAGCTAGTGCACCTATACAATTTACCATTGTATTGGGTGTGTTGGGGACACAAGAGACTCTTTGTTATTTGGTTGCAGGGTTTTTTGAGAGAAACCATCTTCATCCTACACCTCCCATGGATTGATAAACCTTAGATCATCCACTTGAGGGAAATTTGCTACCGTCCTAAAACCTCTGCACTTGGAGGCCCAACAACGTCTACAAGAAGAAGGTTGTGTAGTAGACATCATTGAGGCATAGGGAATGACTTTCATTATCTCTCTATCTTCTGCCGTGGTCGGGCTTTGAGTCTTACTGAACTTTACACCTTGAATACAGGCATGAACCCTTTCTTTGACTGATCCATTTTGAACTCCTTCAAAACTTTGTCAAGGTATGTGCGTTATGAAAGTCCTATTAAGCCTCTTGATCTATCTCCATAGATTTTGATGTCCAATATGTAAGTAACTTCACTGAGGTCTTTCATTGAAAATTCTTATTCAAGTATCCTTTTATGCTATCTAGAAATTATATATCATTTCCAATCAGGAATATGTCATTCACATATAATATCAAAAATGCTACAGAGCTCCCGCTCACTTTCTTGTAAATACAGACTTCACCGTAAGTCTGTATCAAGCTTCAAAATATCGGATATCGGGTTCGTATCGGTTTGGCTTCGACATATCGGATGTCGGATATCGGGTGATATATCGGATGATATAAGTGTAGACATATCGGAGAAAACATGTCTAGTTTTTTTTGCAAGATTCTTGTTCAAAACATACATTTTAGTAAAAAAAGTGTATGTTGTGAATGCTTTAACATAACATTTTTAGATTCCTAGTTTATTAACTTGTTGTTTAAGAAACTATTAAGGAAGGATTCACAAAGTCCTTACTCTGTGATTTACAACAATACAATATATATGCATTTGTAAGAAACAATGTGCATGACTTTGATAATATATAATGAAGTTGTAAATGCATAATCTTATTTCACTGCTTTCTAATAAAGAATTGTTGTCATCTACCTATCGTTCTATATCGGTCGACATATCGGGCTAGATATCGGCCATACCGGTTGATATTTAGGTCCATATCGGATGATATGTTTGAAAATGATATTTACAAAATGATATGCTAGGTTTATATAGGTAGAGCCCCAAAAGTGATATATCGTCCTATATATCGGTTGTATCGGCCTAGATTTAAAAGCTTGGTATGTATAAAACCATATGCTTTGATCACCTCATCAAAGCGTATATTCCAACTCCGAGATGCTTGCACCAATCCATAGATGGATCGCTGGAGCTTGCACACTTTGTTAGCACCTTTAGGATCGACTAAAACTTCCGGTTGCATATGAAGGAAATATGCCCTAGAGGAAATAATAAAGTTGTTATTTATACTTCCTTATATCATGATAAATTTTTATTATTCATGCTAGAATTGTACTAACCAGAAACTTGATACATGTGTGAATACATAGACAAAACAAAGTGTCCCTAGTATGCCTCTACTAGACTCACTCATTAATCAAAGATGGTTAAGTTTCCTAACCATAGACATGTGTTTTCATTTGATGAATGGGATCACATCGTTAGGAGAATGATGTGATGGACAAGACCCATCCGTTAGCTTAGCATAATGATCGTTAAGTATTATTGCTATTGCTTTCTTCATGACATATACATATTCATTTGACTATGAGATTATGCAACTCCCAAATGCCAGAGTAATACCTTGTGTGCTATCAAACGACACAACGTAACTAGGTGATTATAAAGATTCTCTACAGGTATCTCCAAAGGTGTTTGTTTGGTTCGCATAGATCGAGATCAGGATTTGTCACTCCGAGTCTCGAAGAGGTATCTCTGGGCCCTCTCGGTAATGCACATCATGATAAGCCTTGCAAGCAATGTGAATAATGAGTTAGTTATGGGATGATGCATTACGGAACGAGTAAAGAGACTTGCCGGTAACGAGATTGAACTAGGTACGAAGATACCGACGATCGGATCTCGGGCAAGTTACATACCGATGACAAAGGGAATGACATATGTTGTCATTGCGGTTTGACCGATAAAGATCTTCGTAGAATATGTAGAACCAATATGAGCATCCAGGTTCCGCTCTTGGTTATTGATCGGAGATGTGTCTCGGTCATGTCTACATAGTTCTCAAACCCATAGGGTCCGCACGCTTAACGTTCGATGACTATTTGTATTATGAGTTATGTGTTTTGGTGACCGAAGGTTGATCGGAGTCCCGGATGAGATCATGGACATGACGAGGAGTCTTGAAATAGTCGAGAGGTAAAGATTGATATATTGGACGATAGTATTCAGACACCGGAAGTGTTTCAGAATGTATCGGGTACGTATCAGAGTACCGGAGGGGTTAACGGAACCCCCCGTGGGAAGATATGGGCCCTATGGGCCATAGGAGGGAGGCAAGTCAGCCCAAAAGGTGTGGCGCACCCCCCCTAGGGAGGAGTCCGAATTGGACTAGGGGAGGGGGCGCAACCCCCTTTCCTTCTCCTCCTCCCTCTCCTTCCCCCTTTCCCTTTCCGGTAAAAGGAAAAGGGGGGCGGGGGCAAATTGGACTAGGAGTCCAAGTGGGAGCCCCCACTTGGCCCACCCCCTAGGCCGGCCTCCTCCCCTCTCCCTCCTTTATATACGGGGGCAAGGGGCACCTCTAAGGCGCATCAATTGTTCCTAGCCGTTTGCGGTGCCCCCCTCCACCGTTTACTCCTCCGGTTATATTGTCGTAGTGCTTAGGCGAAGCCCTGCGCGGATCACTTCACCATCATCGTCACCACGCCGTCGTGCTGACAAAACTCTCCCTCGACACTTTGCTAGATCAAGAGTTCGAGGGACGTCATCGAGCTAACGTGTGCAGAACTCGGAGGTGTCGTACGTTCGGTGCTTGATCGGTTGAATCGAGAAGACGTTCGAATACATCAACCGCATTAAACTAACCCTTCCGCTTTCGGTCTACTAGGGTACATGGACACACTCTCCCCTTCTTGTTACTAGGCATCTCCTAGATATATCTTGCATGATCGTAGGAAATTTTTTGAAATTGCATGCTACGTTCCCCAAAAGTGGCATCCGAGCCAGGTCTATGCATAGATGATATGCACGAGTAGAACACAAAGAGTTGTGGGCGATCATAGTCATACTGCTTACCACCAATGTCTTATTTTGATTCAGCGGTATTGTTGGATAAATCGGCCCAGACCAACCTTACATGACCACGTTCATGAGACCAGTTCCACTAACAGACATGCAACTTGTTTTGCATAAAGGTGACTGGTGGGTGTCTGTTTCTCCAACTTTAGTTGAATCGAATTTGAATATGGCCGGTCCTTGTTGAAGGTTAAAATAGAAAGCTTGACGAAACATCATTGTGGTTTTGATGCGTAGGTAAGAACGGTTCTTACTAGAAGCCCGTAGCATCCATGTAAAACTTGCAAGAACAAAGTAGAGGGTGTCTAACTTGTTTTTGCAGGGCATGATAACCCACAAGTATAGGGGATCAATTGTAGCCTCTTTCGATAAGTAAGAGTGTCGAACCCAATAAGGAGCTACAGGGAGAACAAATATTCCCTCAAGTTCTATCGACCACCGATACAACTCTACGCACGCTTAACATTCGCTTTACCTAGAACAAGTATGAAACTAGAAATACTTTGTAGGTGTTTTGGATAGGTTTGCGAGATAATAAAGAGCGCGTAAATAAAAGCTAGAGGCTGTTTAGATAAAGAAGCAATAAAGTAAATATAGCGAGTGTGGAAAAGTGGTGGTAGGCGTTGCGAAATTGTCCCTAAGCAATTGACTACTTTACTAGACCGATAGCAAGTTTCATGTGGGAGAGGCCACTGCTAGCATGCCATCCCTGACTTGGAATTCTATGCACTTATGATTGGAACTATTAGCAAGCATCCACAACTACTAACGTTCATTAAGGTAAAGCCCAACCATAGCATTAAGATATATTGGCCCCCCTTCAATCCCGTATGCATCAATTTCTATGCTAGGTTGAAGCTTTTGTCACTCTTGCCCTCCAATACATAGTCCTATCAACATACAACTAACCCTACGGTGTGATCCACGCGCGCGCTCATATGATGGGCACCAAAGGACAGTAACATAACCACAAGCAAATTAAATCAATCATAGAAATTCACCAATTACCGATAGGACAACGAAAATCTACTCAAACATCATAGGATGGCAACACATCATTGGATAATAATATGAAGCATAAAGCACCATGTTCAAGTAGAGGGTACAACGGGTTGTGGGAGAGTGGACCGCTGTAGATAGGGGGGAAGGTGATGGAGATGTTAGTGAAGATGGCGGAGGTGTTGGTGTAGATTGCGGCGATGATGATGGCCCCCGGCGGCGGTCCGGCGCCACCGGAAGCGAGGGGGAGAGAGGCCCCCTTCTTCTTCTTCTGGTCCATGGTCTCCATGGCGTGGGAGGGGCGAGAGCCCCTCCGAGATTGGATATGTCTCTCTGTCTCTCTCTGTTCTGCGTTCTCTGATTCTGCCCTTTCACCGTTTCTTAAATTCCCGGAGATCCGTAACTCCGATTGGGCTAAAAATTTAACACAATCTCTATCCGAATATTAGCTTTCTTGTGGCGAAAGAAGGTCACCAACCGCCTTACGGGGTGGCCACGAGGGGTTAGGGCGCGCCTAACCCCCTGGGGGCGCCCCCCTACCTTGTGGCCCCCTCGAGCATCGTCTCGCGTTGATTCTTCTTCCCAAAAATCACATATATTCCAAAAAAATCTCTGTCAGTTTTTATCCCGTTTGGACTCCGTTTGATATGGATTTTCTACGAAACAAAAAACATGCAACAAACAGGAATTGGCACTGGGCACTTGATCAATATGTTAGTCCCAAAAATAGTATAAAAAGTTGCCAAAAGTATATGAAAGTTGTAGAATATTGGCATGGAACAATCAAAAATTGTAGATACGACGAAGACGTATCAGCATCCCCAAGCTTAATTCCTGCTCGTTCTCGAGTAGGTAAATGATAAAAAAGATAATTTTTGATGTGGAATGCTACCTAGCATAATCTTGATCATGTAATCTAATCATGGCATGAATATTAAGACACGGGTGATTCAAAGCAATAGTCTATCATTTGACATTAAGACAATAATACTTCAAGCATACTAATAAAGCAATCATGTCTTTTCGAAATAACATGGCCAAAGAAAGTTATCCCTACAAAATCATATAGTCTGGCTATGCTCCATCTTCACCACACAAAATATTCAAATCATGCACAACCCCGATGACAAGCCAAGCAATTGTTTCGTACTTTTGACGTTCTCAAACCTTTTCAACTTTCACGCAATACATGAGCGTGAGCCATGGACATAGCACTATCGGTGGAATAGAATATGATGGTGGAGGTTGTGTGGGGAAGACAAAAAGGGAGAAAGTCTCACATCAACGCGGCTAATCAATGGGCTATGGAGAGGCCCATCAATTGATGTCAATGCGAGGAGTAGGGATTTCCATGCAACAGATGCACTAGAGCTATAAGTGTATGAAAGCTCAAACTAAAACTAAGTGGGTGTGCATCCAACTTGCTTGCTCATGAAGACCAAGGGCACTTGAGGAAGCCCATCGTTGTAATATACAAGCCAAGTTCTATAATGAAAATTCCCACTAGTATATGAAAGTGATAACTCAAGAGACTCTCTATATGAAGAACATGGTGCTACTCTGAAGCACAAGTGTGATAAAAGGATAGTAACATTGTCCCTTCTCTCTTTTCTCTCATTTATTTTTTTTTATTTTTTTTATTTTTTTGGTGGGCTTCTTTGGCCTCTTTTATTTTTTTGTGGGCTTCTTTGGCCTCTTTTTTTTGTAAAGTCCGGAGACTCATCCCAACTTGTGAGGGAATCATAGCTTCCATCATCCTTTCCTAACATGGGACAATGCTCTAATAATGATGACCATCACACTTTTATTTACCTACAACTCAATATTACAACTTGATACTAGAACAAAATATGACTCTATATGAATGCCTCCGGCGGTGTACCGGGATGTGCAATGATCTAGCGTAGCAATGACATCAAAAAACGGACAAGCCATGAAAACATAATGCTAGCTATCTTACGATCATGCAAAGCAATATGACAATGATGCTCAAGTCATGTATATGATGATGATGGAAGTTGCATGGCAATATATCTCAGAATGGCTATGGAAATGCCATAATAGGTAGGTATGGTGGCTGTTTTGAGGAAGATATAAGGAGGCTTATGTGTGATAGAGTGTATCGTATCACGGGGTTTGGATGCACTAGCGAAGTTTGCACCAACTCTCGAGGTGAGAAAGGGAAATGCACAGTACCGAAGAGGCTAGCAATGATGGAAGGGTGAGAGTGCGTATAATCCATGGACTCAACATTAGTCATAAAGAACTCACATACTTATTGCAAAAGTCTATTAGCTATCGAAACAAAGTACTACGCGCATGCTCCTAGGGGGTAGATTGGTAGGAAAAGACCATCGCTCGTCCCCGACCGCCACTCATAAGGAAGACAATCAATAAATAAATCATGCTCTGACTTCATCACATAACGGTTCACCATACGTGCATGCTACGGGAATCACAAACTTCAAAACAAGTATTTCTACAATCCACAACTATTGGATTTCGGGTTCCGGCAGACCCTTGAGGTTCGAACACTGGGGTGCGCACGGAGATCTCTCCCCTACCGATCTACGTCCAATCTCCTCGAGTGATCTAAGCTGGAAACCACGAACAACACAAGGGACACGAGGTTTATACTGGCTCGGGCCACCGTTGTGGTGTAATACCCTACTCCAGTGTGTGGTGTGGTGGATTGCCTCAGGGGCTGATGATGAATAGTACAAGGGAAGAACAGCCTCGCGAGAGGTGTTCTTGAGCCGGTGCGATGAGCTGTTTGGGTGAGTTCAGTCGCCTCCCCCTCTCTCTGCTAGGGCTCTACCAGATGTCTAGATGTCCTCTCCCCATTTCTCTATGTCATTTTCATCTCTGCGGCGGCTAGCTCTCTTTATAGAGGCCCTGGGCCTCTCCCCAAATAATGAGTGGGAAAGGCGCCAACAATTGGCCATTTTGAAGGGGAACATCTAGTACAAGTTATCCTGACCAAAGGTGGTCTTCGGCTGCCAAAAGCACTGGTGATGACACCGTCTTGGGCTCCATGGTGACCTCCGTCCTGCCGCTCTGTTGGTCTTGGTCACGTTGCACCGGAATGGTAACCTTTGCCCGATGCCTTGTCCTATGCTTGCCCCCTTTGGACCAAAGGGGAAACAAGGACACTGCGCAGGCCGGCGCCCGCCTGGTCTCGTTCATCATGGCTTGCGTCACGGGCTCCTCGCGAGGTACCCCTGCCTTGATTTCTCCGCCTCCTCGCGAGCTTGCCTGATGAGGCTGCCTCTGAGGAAGCTTCCTGTCGTCTGTCCCGCGAGGCTTGGCCCCTCGCGAGGGTCTTGAGCTTGAGATGATGAAGATAGGCCGTGCTGGGCCCCACTTGAGCCACGCCACAGGCCGCAGGAAGGCAAGTCTGGGGACCCCCATTCCCAGAACACCGACAACAACTACCCACTAGCATGACTCTAATATCACCATCTTTATATTGCAAAACTATTGCAAGGAATCAAACATATCATATTTAGTGATCTACAAGTTTTATGTAGGATTTTATGACTAACCATGTGAATGACTAGTTCCTACCAACTCTCTAAATAGATATAAGTGAAGCAAGAGAGTTTAATTCTTTCTACAAAAGATATGCCCACGCTCTAACAAATATAAGTGAAGCAAAAGAGCATTCTATGAATGGTGGTTTTCTATGTGAAGAGAAACAGGCAATCCAAACTTCAAAAGATATAAGTGAAGCACATGAAGCATTCTATAAAGCCATACTCAAAAGATATAAGTGAAGTGCAATGAGATTTCTATAAATCAACCATGGACTGTCTCATACCAGCATGGTGCATAAAATAAAAATGGAAACTAAATGCAAAAGACGCTCCAAGATCTACGCATATCATGTGACGAATAAAAATATAGCTCCAAGTGAAATTACCGATGATCGTTAGAAGAAAGAGGGGATGCCTTCCGGGGCATCCCCAAGCTTGGTTGCTTGGGAGTCCTTGAATATTTCCTTGGGGTGCCTCAGGCATCCCCAAGCTTAGGCTCTTGCCACTCCTTATTCCTTCATCCATCGTGATCTCTCCCAAAACTTGAAAACTTCAATCACACAAAACTTAACAAAAAGTTTGGTAAGATCCATTAGTATAATAAAGCAAATCACTACTCTAATTACTATTGCAAACCAATTCATATTTTGTTTTTGCATTGTAACTACTGTAATATAACTTTTCCATGGCTTAATCCACTGATAGAATGTCAGGACCCCGATTCCAAGTCACGTCGATCTAGCCGGTAACACCTCATATCACTTTGCGGCCTCACGCACGGTATTCCCACGGGTGTCGCCTTACCATGGCCCGGGACCGTTTGCGTCTTTTGGCTCACGTATATGATAGTGTCGCTAGCATCCATATGACAGAGAACCCGGGCCGACATGGCTAGTCGTAAACCCAAAGCGGCACTAACCTATGGGGACAGGCATACATGAATCACATCGAGCATGTCGGTCAGCAGCGTGTAAATTCGGGATGTAGCACTGGGCTAACAGGACTCCGGGAACCCGGGCTGTAGCAGGCTAGGCAGGACTCCGGATGTTACCGCGTGACATTTCCCCGAAGGGACAGACACAGGAACGAAGTGAAACACATGTCGACCAGTCAAGTGTCCTGAGCAGTAGTGCTGGGCTAACAGGACTCCGGTGAACCGGGCTGTAGCAGACTACTATGGCTCATGGAAGCACAAGACTACATTTCCCCATAAGAGAGGCTGCCAAGGATAAACAACTAGATTGTCGGATCCCACACATACCAAGCATTTCAATCATACACACAATATGCTCGACATGTGTAAATACAACATGGCATCACAACAAGACTCTACGACTCAAACATTTATTCATTAGGCTCCGAGGAGCGAGATATTACAAACATGGGTTTCATGACCCAACAATCATAGCATACAATTCAAGCACATGCGGAAGCTTAACATGTCTGAGTACAGACATCTACAAATGAAAAAGGCTAAGAAGCCTGACTATCTACCAGATCCTGCCGAGGGCACAAGATCTTAGCTGAGGTATCAAGCTAAACGTCGAAATCCACACGGAACTACTAGCGAGACTGACGTCTCTCTGCAAAAACATAGAATAGGCAAACGTGAGTACAAATGTACCCAGCAAGACTTACATTAGAACTAACTACATATGCACCAGTATCAACAAAGGGGTAGTGGAGTTTAATTGCAGCAAGCCAGCTTTGACTCAGTGGCTAACCTGAACTATGACTGCAAGCAACTCTTTGAGGTGGCGCACACGAGTCCACATATTCACCATATCAATACACCACTATGGGTCCGCTCCCGTCTCCCTACGAGAACGCCATCCATAGCACTCACGCTTATCTTGCGAGTTTTAGAGTATCCACTTTCACTTGTCTATGAACTGTTATAGGCAACCCAGAAGTCCTTTACCGCGGACACGGCTATTCGAATAGATCATTTATAACCCTGCAGGGGTGTACTTCTTCACACACGCTCTCGCCACTTACCACCATGTACACGTCGTGTATCTCGGCAACCTTCAAGCGGAAGCCTGGCGAGGGAGTCGGCCACGACCTGACTAACCACACAAGTCTCTAGTCCAGGTTTATCGCCTATTCGGGTTCCATCCGCGAGGAGATCCGGCCGAAGTTTCGCTCACAGCCCCAAAGGATGTGTGCAGGGTTCCCGAGACACCAAACGGGCGCCCGGTACACTGTGCCACGGTGTATCTACCGCATCATAGCCCACCCCTAGGGTCAGCGCTACGCACGGCTACCAACACATATCCTACAAACACCAGAAACTAGTTGCAACTCCTGGATAGAGGACTAGGGCAGTTAATAAGTCGAGAGGGTCCATTGGTTTCGGGCCCAATGCGTGGTAGTAGCTGTTCATGGATCACAAACACAGAACTCAGTTCCTAAGGACGGTTTCAATGAGACAACCCACCATGTACTCCTACATGGCCTCTCACCGCTACCTTTACCAAATCGTGTTCACACACTTAGCTCACACACAGTAGGACATGTTCACACACCTCCGATTCATCCCCAATGAATCAGACCTAACACAACTCTATGCAATAGCAGGCATGACAAACAAGCATGAATGGGTAGGCACATCAGGGCTCAAACAACTCCTACTCATGCTAGTGGGTTTCATCTATTTACTGTGGCAATGACAGGTCATGCAAAGGATAAAGGGGTTCAGCTACCGCAGCAAGTAACAGATGAATCGTTGTTGTCCTAATGCAGTAAAAGAGAGCAGAAGCGAGAGAGTGGGATTGTATCGGAATGAACAAGGGGGATTTGCTTGCCTGGCACTTTTGAAGATAGCATTGAGTCTTCATCAGTGTCAACGATCACAACGTCGGAACAACGTCTACCGAGGGGGAGCAACACCGGCAAACAGAGAAGAAACACGATCAATGCAATGCACAATATGATGCATGATCATGACATGGAAATATGCTGTGGTTTGAGCTAATGCAACTAGCAGCATGTTAAATTATGTTGGTTCGAATCTAAGATTCAAATTCAAACTCCACATGTGGTTATTTAAATGCCATTTATGCAAATTTCCATGTACATCAACCTTAGGTTGTTCAACCATGCATGCAAATGCCATAAACAGATTCCTTGCATTTTTTTGATAGTTTTTCATGTATAATTTATTTCATTCTGAGCTATAGATTAATTTCTATGAATTTTAGAAGTTTTGATTATTTTCTGAAATTTCCTGAATTAATAAAAATCCAAAAAATGCATTACTACGCGAGCATGATGTCTGAGTGACGTCAGCGACTCAACGACCAGCTAGGGTCAAACCTTACAAGCGGGGCCCAAGACAGGGGTTAACCCCGTGTTGACTTGGACTTTGACCCGTTGCGGGGCCCGCTGTCAGTGACTAGGTGAGGTCCAGCTGGCGGGGATTAGCACTAATGACCCCGCCATGTCAGCTGTCGCCGGAGTTGGCCGGCGGCGACCAAACCCGCGGCGGCAATGCGCCGGACTTGCGCTAAAGGCAACGGGGGTGGTGGCTAAGGGCATCAGGGCGTAGCCCGGACTCGCCCGCATCCAGGGAGGTAGGTGGGTGGCCGTGGGGGCGCCGGAGCTCGCCGGAACGGAGCTCACGGCGGCGGCCGAAGCTCGGGTGACGATGGATTCGTCGCTACGGTGTGCAAAACGATCGGTTCTCGACGCCTACTATACCTACGCATGCCCACAAGCCCTTTGGACACGCTGGCACGACCAAATGGTCGCCGGAGCAACTCCGACAACGAGCCCGAGCGGCAGCGGGATTTGGCCACGGTAGGAATCGGAGCTAGAGGGCGAGAGGAGTCGCGGGGTTAGGGGGGTAAGAGAGAGGAGCTCACGGCGGTGCCGTAGGGATGGTTAGCGTGCTCGGGGATGTCCTGCGTGCGGCGGATCAACGACGATGGTGGCCGGAGCCCGAGGTGGAAGACGACGGTGATGATGACGTTGCTGGCCTCCCGGGGTCACATGCTTTGGCGTGCAGCTCTACGGCGTCGAGGCGGAGCTCATGGGGGCGCTGGCTGGGCGTGGGGATGCTGGTGGCCATGGCAAAGACGAGCGGTGGCGACGGCTCCGCTCGGCTTCGGGAGGGAGAGCGAGAGAGGCAAGGCAGGGAGAGAGGGGAGCGCTTGAGGGGGTCCAGGGGTCTGCGTGGGAACGCCAGAGCGTCCAGGGTGTCGAGGCAGCGGCGGAAAGCAGGAGGTGGCCGTCGGTGGCCGTGCGCGTGCTGGCGCACCGCGGGCACACGCCCTCGTGACTTCTGGCACGAGGTTGAAGGAGGCGGCGCCGGGCTGGGCCACTACAGCAGTGGGCTGGGCCAACGGTGCTGGACCAGACAGGAGCTGGGCCGGTTGGTGGCGCCAGGTTAGTCCTTCTCTCTCTCTTTTATTTTTCTTTTCTATTTTTCTGTAATCTTTGTGGCTTTTCTAAAAATACCTAGACCCTTTCAAAAATCACCAAACTGAACATGCCCACTGTATAGAATATATCCAACATGGAACATTTCAGTTTAGGATTACTTGGGCATTTAAAATATTTACTAGCATTTAAATGCCCCAAATTCAAATAACATATGATTTAATCCAGTGACCTTTGGATGACCTAGAAAGTTTTGCACCATTTTTGTCAGAGGTTTTAGACCAAGACAAAGATGATGAACATTTTTGAAGGGCATTTCAGGATCATTGAAAAAAAATTTAGTAACCCTAGTTGGATTAAGTGGTGCTGGGGGTTTCTGCCATCCCCATTTCAACTTTGTGAGGAAAAGTAAACATGATGCATGGAGGTTATGCAAGGATAGGCAAGACTAAGCTAGGGCTATGACAGCTCACCCCCACTAAACAAGAATCTCGTCCCGAGATTCAAGTCGTGAGGTAAGAAGACAGAGGGGACACACGACCAACACAATCTTCACGATCCAGGTTGCACTTGATATGAACGTTGATCCGATCACCATCATTGTCTTGATGTCTTGCCCCGAGAACTCCAACTAACATGACAACGAGAAGGAAAAGAAACTCTAGAAGGATCGATCTTCTCAAAGATCGAGCAGCTCAGGATTAACTCACGGAATGAGACATAGATACATCTCACGAGCTGAGACGCGAATGACACACTAGGAGTGATGGAAAGAGGTAGATGACAAGGTTTTACTGGGTAGGCAGAAATCTCGCGCTGAAGAGGGTGGGGCAAAATCTCAAGATAGTGATGAAATAATTGCCATGATTTCATAATGGGGCCCCTTAGTAGAGGTGACTCGTAGAATTATTCCCTTAAGTGGCAAAAAGAATTACTTTTGATTCAGAGATCCTTGAAACTCTTTATACCAGCCTAAGGAAATTCACAAGAATCGTTTGGCGGAGTAAGAAGGGATGGCATACACAGACTAGAATGGATGATGTGGACTACCTTGTTGAAGACAACGCAACGGATGATTTTGTTTGCGCGTGCTCTCAAGAACTTGAGCATTTCCATAATCATCAAGGTTCTACCAACATCTGTGGCAAGGATCCTGGCAACACGACATACTACCATGATGACTAGTGATGGATGATGCGGATACAAAGGAAGATAACATCCTCTCAGAAGAGCAAGATGAGGACTTGGATATCTATGCCAAGAAGAAGATGGACCATAACTCCATGTCAAATATGTACAAGGAAATTCCTAATGAAGCTCTTGACACATTCAAGTTTGGCTCAGTGCATTATCTGCTATCAGGATTGCCTACGATCAACTGGATCCTTAGGCACACCCTTCTGCCCAAGTCTGGAGATCACAAGATGATCAGAGGCCATGCTATCAACTTGCTACATGTGTTTGATGTGCCTCAGAAATTCAAAGTCATGAGCCTCATAGTGGAAACAATTAAGAGGACTGCAGCAGATCAAAGGAGGAGCTGTGGATATGCCCCTCAGATTCAGGAGCTCATCAACTCCAAGATGGGCACGAGCGTATATTTGTTGGATAAGGAACACCTGCCCATCCGTCCAGATTTCGAGGACAATGAAGTTGTTATGACTGAGAACGAGCCATCGTCTGCACAAGCTTTTGCAAAGAAGGAGAAGGCGAGGAAGGAGAAAGCTGCCAAGATGCCTACTCAAGAGGAGGCATCTGAATACTTCTTGAAGACCAAACAAGAGCAGCTTGGTTACTTGATTGCATCCACGCTGAGAATTGAGCAAAGTCTGGCCACCCTCACTAAGAATCAGCAGAGCCTAGAGAGGATCATGGAACAGAAGTTCTATGACTTGGACGTCAAGGTAACGGAAGTTCAGTCTGCAGTGGAGCAGCTCCAGGAGGACATGAATGAGAGGAGAGGCAGGACCACGACTCATGCTTTTTCTAGAGTGCCACGAGGCCCGAGGTCATCTGCCGTGCCAGTTGCTGACACCAGAGCCACCACCTCAGCACCAGCTACAGCCTAAGCTCCAGCATCTACTTCAGCTCCAACTCCAGCGACTACTTCAACATCTACAGAAGCCTTCGTCCTTGGAGTGATCCGGACTCCACCACCACCAGAAGATCAAGCCTGAGCATCGACTTAGCACTATGCATTTTCTAGGAACTTTTTGGTAACTTGTTGCCAAAGGGGGAGAAAATGTATAGATCATAGGCTTCGAGACAGAGAGAGAGTGTTGCTTTTCTCTCTTGCTTTATTTGGTGGTTTTTCGAACCTTTTTCTGCTTTTGAGTGCTTGATACTACGTCCTTATGCTTGTGAGACATCGATGATCATGTGTTTGATCATAAGCTACACTTAATGTTTGCTTAATGCTTGCTTAAATATTATCATTCTATCTATCGTTTGTGATCATTCACTATTCTTGGTGATGAGTGCATGTATTTCAGTCTTATCATTTTTGAGCGCTCCACCAAGATGTATGTGACATGGAAGAGTAACCCATGACTCTAACTCTTTGTGCATTTGCAGTCCAAAGCAAATTTTAAATATGCACAAATTTAGGGGGAGCTCTTACTTATCACATACTTCTCAAAGCGACGATATATTTCATGCTTATTATCATTTGTCGAAGCTTTGATCTATATGTTGTCATCAATTGCCAAAAAGGGGGAGATTGAAAGTGCAACTATCCCTAGGTGGTTTTGGTAATTCATAACAACATATAGCTCATTGAGCTAATGCTATTCCAAGATGATTATTTCAGGAAAGCTCAATGATTGGCATGGCATGGATGTGAAAGTGGAACCCTCAAAATGCTAAGGACAATGGATTGGCTCAAGCTCAAAAGCTCAAGACTCTTCATTTTATATTTTAGTGATCCATGATCACATTGAGTCCATAGGAAAAGCCAATACTATTAAGGAGGGATGAGGTGTTGCTTAATGAGCCTCTTGCTTCATGTGCTTAGTGATATGCTCCAAAATCCTCAACTACTTTCCCATATCCACATATGACCTAAACTCTAAGCCAAACTCGGTCCTACCGATTCTTCCTATCCGGCGCCACCGAGTTTCACTTGTCATTAGCCACTGCCAAACACTAGCAATTCCGTCCTACCGATAAGGATCTCGGTCTCACCGAGATGGGCTTGCAAACTCTCTGTTTCCCTTTCGTAACTTTTCGGTCTCACCGAAAGAGCGAATCGGTCCCACCGAGATTGCAATGTAAACTCAGTGTTTCCCCTTTGTAACTTTTCGGTCTCACCGAGTTCCACTCGGTCTCACCGAAAGAGCAAACCGGTCCCACCGAGTTTGCCTGACCAACTCTCTAGTTAGCTAGTTACCAAATTCGGTCTCACCGAGTTTGTGTAATCGGTCTCACCGAGATTAATTTATGCCCAAACCCTAACCGAATCGGTCCTACCGAGTTGCATGTCAGTCCCACCGAAATTCCTAACGGTCACTAGGTTTACTATTTCGGTCAGACCGAGTTTATTTATTCGGTCCCATCGAGATTGGAAAACTGTGTAATGGTTGGATTTTGTGTGGAGGCTATATATACCCCTCCACCTCCTTCTCATTATGTGAGAGAGCCATCAGAACACACACATCATTCCAACTCATATGTTCTGAGAGAGAACCACCTACTCATGTGTTGAGACCAAGACATTCCATTCCTACCATATGAATCTTGATCTCTAGCCTTCCCAAGTTGCTTTCCACTCAAATCTTCTTTCCACCACATCCAAATCCTATGAGAGAGAGTTGAGTGTTGGGGAGACTATCATTTGAAGCACAAGAGCAAGGAGTTCATTACCTACACACCATTTGTTACTTCTTGGAGAGTGGTGTCTCCTAGATTGGCTAGGTGTCACTTGGGAGCCTCCGACAAGATTGTGGAGTTGAACCAAGGAGTTTGTAAGGCCAAGGAGATCGCCTACTTCGTGAAGATCTACCGCTAGTGAGGCAAGTCCTTTGTGGGCGATGGCCATGGTGGGATAGACAAGGTTTCTTCTTCGTGGACCCTTTGTGGGTGGTTGCTTCTTCGTGGACCCTTCGTGGGTGGAGCCCTGTGTGGACTCGCGCAACCGTTGCCCTTGGGTGGAGCCCTGTGTGGACTCGCGCAACCGTTACCCTTCGTGGGTTGAAGTCTCCATCAACGTGGATGTAGGATAGCACCACCTATTCGAACCACGGGAAAAACATCCGTGTCTCCAATAGCGTTTGAATTCTCCAAACCCTTCCCTTTACATTCTTGCAAGTTGCATGCTTTACTTTCCGCTGCCTATATACTCTTTGCATGCTTGCTTAAATTTTGTGATGATTGCTTGACTTGTCCTAAAATAGCTAAAATCTGCCAGGACTAAAATTGGGAAAAGGTTAAGTTTTTATTTGGTCAAGTAGTCTAATCACCCCCCCTCTAGACATACTTTCGATCCTACAAGTGGTATCAGAGCTTTGGTCTCCATTTGCTTGATCTCCATAGCTTTTGGTGGTCATAGCCTTGGTTTCACAACCTAGGAGAGTATGGCGTCTAGCGAGGGAAATTATCACCGTAGAGGTCCTTTGATGGTACTAATTTTGCTAGTTGGAAGCATAAAATGAAAATGCATATTCTTGGACATAACCCCGTCGTTTGGGCTATTGTGTGTGTTGGTTTGCAAGGTGACTTCTTTGATGGGAGAGAACCAAACCGTGAAGCTACCGCGGATGAGTTGAAGATGTTGCAATACAATGCTCAAGCTTGTGATATTCTCTTCAACGGATTGTGCCCCGAAGAATTCAACAAAATCAGCCGCCTTGAGAATGCAAAGGAAATTTGGGACACTTTGATTGATATGCACGAAGGTACCGACTCCGTCAAGGAATCCAAGTTGGATGTGCTTCAAAGCCAACTTGACAAGTTCAAGATGAAGGATGGTGAAGGTGTCGCTGAAATGTACTCTAGGCTTGCTCTCATCACAAATGAGATTGCCGGCTTAGGAAGTGAAGAGATGACCGATAAATTCATCATCAAGAAGATCCTAAGAGCCTTGGATGGAAAATATGATACCGTGTGCACATTGATCCAAATGATGCCCAATTACAAAGATCTCAAGCCAACGGAGGTGATTGGAAGAATTGTTGCTCATGAGATGTCACTTAAGGATAAAGAGGAACTTCACAACAAATCAAGTGGTGCCTATAAAGCCTCATGTGAAGCCCCTACATCATCAAGTGAGAAACAAGACTTCAATGAAGAATTGAGCTTAATGGTGAAGAACTTCAACAAGTTCTACAAGAGTAGAAGCAAAGATAGAAGCTCCAAGTCAAGGTCCTACAATGACAAAAGATCTTCTAGTCGAGAGCGAAACTGTTACAATTGTGGAAGACCCGGACACTATGAGTGTACGGCTCCCTACAAGAGAAGAGAAGATTCTCCAAAAAGAAGAAGCAAAGGATCACCACCAAGAGAGAGAAGGAGTAGAGATGATCGTTATGAACGAAGATACTCACGGAGAAGCAAGGATTCGGAAAGGAAGGAAAAATCATCAAGGAGCTACACAAGAAGAAGACATCAAGCTCATGTTGGTGAATGGGTATCCGGCTCCGACTCCGACAGCCACTCCGAGAGAAGTTATCACTCCGACTCCGAAGATACTCAAGATGAAGGTGTTGCCGGTCTAGCACTTGTGTCAACCAACTCCTACGACATATTTGACTCACCAAATGAAGGAATTGGAAGATTCTTCATGGCCAAAGGTCCTAAGGTAACACACCCCGAGTATGTTGATTTCAATAGTGATGAAGATGACTTGTTAGGTGATGATTTGCTTGGTGACAACTCTAGTGATGAATACTGTGATGAAAGACCAATTAATCATGCTAATCAAGATAAAACGAATGACAATGATAAGGAGAAGATTGAGGCTCTAACTAAAGAACTAAAAACTCTTAAGTTAGCACATGACACTATCTTCGAAGATCATCGAGAACTTTTAAGAGCTCATGAGAAACTACGCTTTGAAAAACTCAATCTTGAGAAAGAGCATGAGTTCTTAAAGGCAATCAATGATGATCTTCGCAAGAAAAGTTCTTCTTACATTGCCAAGCGTTTACTCTTATCCACTTACATGCCTCAAGTCAAGTCTAACAAGAAAGATTCTTCCTCTAGTAGTAACAATGATTATGCTAAATTCAATATTGTTGCTTCTAGTAGTTCTCTTGATTCCACTAATGATTCTCTTAGCCAAGTTACACTTGAGCAAGAAAATAGCTTATTGAAGGGAATTATAGAGAAAGGAGTCTACAAAAGCCTTGCCGGGAGTAAGCAATTCGAGGAAATTGTGCGCAAGCAAGGAATGCACCGGAAGAATCAAGGTGTTGGTTTTGAACAAAAGTTCAATGCCAATGGAGTTGAATGGGAAGAAGATCAATACCCCAAGACAAAGTTTGTCCCTCAACAAGAGAAGTATACTTCTTTCAAGGGGACACAAGCTCAAGATGATCTTCCACCACAAGACTACGAGCAAAAAGGCAAGGACAAGCTTCAAGAGGAAATCGATGCATTTGAAGAAGCTCCAAAGACCTTAGTCAAGTGGATTCCCAAGACTAATTCAAGTTCCACTTCATCAAGTACGACTACAACTCCAAGGATTCCCATCAAGATGATGTGGATCCAAAAGAAGAAGAACTAGAGAGTTCTTGAGGGTGACTCCGCCAACATACTTCACTCTTATCATTTTGGCAAGAACAAGTGCAATCAACTTCCACATCTTGCACTAGTTCAAGGAGTCACAAACCCTCTTGTTGGTAAGACAAGGGACAAGGTAACCTAAAAGTTTTCATGGACATCATCTTTTGTGTGCATCACTCTATGTCTATGGATATCCTTGTTTGTTCCTTGTGGGACTAACCCATGTAGGTATTGAAAGTGCAATTCACTCAAATGGATAGCTCCAAGAGATCTACATCAACATTGAGCATCCACATCTTCAATATCTACATGAAGTCATCATCGACAAAACCCAAGGTTAGTTTATGCCTCTTAGGGGGGATATCACATCTAGGGGGAGCTTTACTCTAAGACTTGAGCTAAAGCAACTCTAAAGATGTGAACACAACAATGCTTTATGTAAAAGTGGTAACCCCACTTGAGCTTAAACGATGAGTATGACCTATGATCAAGTGTTCTCACTTGACTCCTAAGTCAATATACTCATATATAGATGACCTAGTCATCGCAAATTGCTTGATAGATGCTAGAATTGGTTGTGCATGCCTTGCCACATATTTCATTTGCCATCTTATTGTATGAGCATGCTGGTTGCATATTTTACTCATTCGAGGACATCCACTTGTTGCTTTGATTGTTCGGCTTTATCTCCTTTTGCCAAGTGGATGGACAAGAATGCCTAAGAACCTCCTCTAGCTATCTATGCTTTTCTCGTCTCAAACTCTATTCATGCTGCATCACAAAATTTGATCAAGTCAGATTCGAACCACTCTGTGTGAGGAGCGCTCGGAGTCCCCGATTCGTCATAGACTTAAACTTCCAAAACCTCTTTATGATTCTCGGTCTGACCGATACTCCACTTTCGGTCCTACCGAGATCATTAAGTTGATCTAGGTTTTCAATCTCGGTGCAACCGATTTGAACCTTTCGGTCACACCGAGTTTCAATAACTGCACGCAGTTATGAATCTCGGTGCCAACGAGTTGTTCCACTCGGTCACACCGACAGGGTCGGGCTATATATAGTCACGGGCAAAATTTGGAAATTTCTCCGAACCCCTTCGCCCGCGCGATAGCCTGCTCTGCCCTCGAGGTCTCCGGATCGTCTTCTCGCTGCCAGCAGCCTCCAGTCGCTGGTTTCTGTTGCCGTCAACGGGAATTCTGGCCCGCCGTTGCCGCCGTAGCAAGTCCACGCCGAACTAGGGTATGGACTTGATCTTTGTGCTATTCCTCAATCTGATTCCTAGCACATTGTGATCATACTGTTTCTAGCCACGTTTGATAAAGTCCTATCGAGTCAAAACGCTCATAGGTTAGGTTTGATTCGAAAATTCTAGGTTTAGGTTTCCGCCGAAACCATCTCGGACCCACCGAGTTGAAAAACTCGGTCCCACCGATTTGGCTTATGCCATTGCACAAGTGAGACTCGGTCTGACCGAGAATTACTTATCGGTGTGACTGATTTTGGAACTCTGTGAAACCCTAGCAGTCTCGGTGCCACCGAACTGTGACTCGGTCCTACCGAGTTCACTAGTTTAGGTTCCAAAACTGCTTCGGTATCACCGAGTTTGAAAATTGGTAGATCCGAGATGATTTCAGTGGGAAACTAAAACTAAGTTTTTGGATCATTCTTTTTGCAAAAATCTCTGCATTTTGTGATGCTCATCCACTCTATCTCTTCTATAATCTATTCACAGGGTCAGCAGTCAGTTTACAGCATGTCAGACCAGAGTGATAGCCAGAATCTGTCAGAGCAGCAAGTGGTCATGAGTGAGGGCACTAGCCTCTCAAGTTCCTCAGATGATGGCAGCAGGAGCACACCCAGCAACCTGCCTAAAGCTGCCACTAGACAAAGGAAGAAGAAAACCTCAGATTCTGAAGATGAGGACTATGTGGCAGAGGAAGAGGCCACCTCCAAGAGAGTTGAGCCAGCTCAAGGCTCAAAGCCAGGCCTGAAAATCAAGAGGCCAGCAGGCAGGCAACCCATGTCAAAGGCTAGAGCCTCAACTGAGAAGCCTGCTCCCATTGAGCACGTTGCAGCTGAGGGCAAGAAGAGGAAAGAAAGAGTGAAGAAGACTGTTGCTAGAGTACTTGGCAAAGCCTCCATCATGGTAGAAGAGGATGAGGAAGAAGAGGCAGCTGCACCAGTGCCCAAGGCAGCCAAACTTATGGGAGATGTCATAAAATCAGGGGGAGCTGCTTCCAAAGCCAAGTCAGCTCCAAAGCCAAAGCCCAAGAGGAACACACGGAGCATCCCTGCAGCTGAAAAGAACAAGGCCCCAGTGCCTGAGACTGTTGCTGAAGAAGAAGAGGAAAATGTCCTAAGGAAGCTAAAGCCCAAGATCCCAGACCACAACAATGCTCATCCTGTGGCTGAGGACATGAAGCTCAGAAGAGATTCAGGGCTGAGGAAATGGAGAGAAGCAGACCCATATGCTTCAAGGAGAAGGACTGCCGTGGACTACAGGTTTCACACCAAGGAGCAGCAGGATTTCTATGAGACTGTGCTGCTAGATAAGAAGCCCATTGTCTGTGATATGCGATGGGTTGATTGGACATATATCAAGGAGAATGAGGAGTACTACCCAGGAGTATTTGACAGCATTAGTGCTTGTGGAGTAGCTGACTTTGTTGGGCAGATGCTCACAAAGTGGAATGAGGAACTTATCATGCAGTTCTACTCCACGGCACACTTTTATCCAGATGGGAGGATCACATGGATGTCTGAGGGTACAAGGTACCAATCTACAGTGGCTGAGTGGGCACAGATCATTAATGCCCCAGAAGAGCAAGATGAGGACTTGGATATCTATGCCAAGAAGAAGATGGACCATAACTCCATGTCAAATATGTACAAGGAAATTCCCAATGAAGCTCTTGACACATTCAAGTTTGGCTCAGTGCATTATCTGCTATCAGGATTGCCTACGATCAACTGGATCCTTAGGCACACCCTTCTGCCCAAGTCTGGAGATCACAAGATGATCAGAGGCCATGCTATCAACATGCTACATGTGTTTGATGTGCCTCAGAAATTCAAAGTCATGAGCCTCATAGTGGAAACAATTAAGAGGACTGCAGCAGATCAAAAGAGGAGCTATGGATATGCCCCTCAGATTCAGGAGCTCATCAACTCCAAGATGGGCACGGGCGTATATTTGTTGGATAAGGAACACCTTCCCATCCGTCCAGATTTCGAGGACAATGAAGTTGTTATGACTGAGAACGAGCCATCGTCTGCACAAGCTTTTGCAAAGAAGGAGAAGGCGAGGAAGGAGAAAGCTGCCAAGATGCCTACTCAATAGGAGGCATCTGAATACTTCTTGAAGACCAAACAAGAGCAGCTTGGTTACTTGATTGCATCCATGCTGAGAATTGAGCAAAGTCTGGCCACCCTCACTAAGAATTAGCAGAGCCTCGAGAGGATCATGGAACAAAAGTTCTATGACTTGGACGTCAAGGTAACGGAAGTTCAGTCTGTAGTGGAGCAGCTCCAGGAGGACATGAATGAGAGGAGAGGCAGGACCACGACTCATGCTTTTTCTAGAGTGCCACGAGGCCCGAGGTCATCTGCCGTGCCAGTTGCTGACACCAGAGCCACCACCTCAGCACCAGCTACAACCTAAGCTCCAGCATCTACTTCAGCTCCAACTCCAGCGACTACTTCAACATCTACAGAAGCCTTCGTCCTTGGAGTGATCCGGACTCCACCACCACCAGAAGATCAAGCCTGAGCATCGACTTAGCACTATGCATTTTCTAGGAACTTTTTGGTAACTTGTTGCCAAAGGGGGAGAAAATGTATAGATCATAGGCTTCGAGACAGAGAGAGAGTGTTGCTTTTCTCTCTTGCTTTATTTGGTGGTTTTTCGAACCTTTTTCTGCATTTGAGTGCTTGATACTACATCCTTATGCTTGTGAGACATCGATGATCATGTGTTTGATCATAAGCTACACTTAATGTTTGCTTAATGCTTGCTTAAATATTATCATTCTATCTATCGTTTGTGATCATTCACTATTCTTGGTGATGAGTGCATGTATTTCAGTCTTATCATTTTTGAGCGCTCCACCAAGATGTATGTGACATGGAAGAGTAACCCATGACTCTAACTCTTTGTGCATTTGCAGTCCAAAGCAAATTTTAAATATGCACAAATTTAGGGGGAGCTCTTACTTATCACATACTTCTCAAAGCGACGATATATTTCATGCTTATTATCATTTGTCGAAGCTTTGATCTATATGTTGTCATCAATTACCAAAAAGGGGGAGATTGAAAGTGCAACTATCCCTAGGTGGTTTTGGTAATTCATAACAACATATAGCTCATTGAGCTAATGCTATTCCAAGATGATTATTTCAGGAAAGCTCAATGATTGGCATGGCATGGATGTGAAAGTGGAACCCTCAAAATGCTAAGGACAATGGATTGGCTCAAGCTCAAAAGCTCAAGACTCTTCATTTTATATTTTAGTGATCCAAGATCACATTGAGCCCATAGGAAAAGCCAATAGTATTAAGGAGGGATGAGGTGTTGCTTAATGAGCCTCTTGCTTCATGTGCTTAGTGATATGCTCCAAAATCCTCAACTACTTTCCCATATCCACATATGACCTAAACTCTAAGCCAAACTCGGTCCTACCGATTCTTCCTATCCGGCGCCACCGAGTTTCACTTGTCATTAGCCACTGCCAAACCCTAGCAATTCGGTCCTACCGATAAGGATCTCGGTCTCACCGAGATGGGGTTGCAAACTCTCTATTTCCCTTCTGTAACTTTTCGGTCTCACCGAAAGAGCGAATCGGTCCCACCGAGATTGCAATGTAAACTCAGTGTTTCCCCTTTGTAACTTTTCGATCTCACCGAGTTCCACTCGGTCTCACCGAAAGAGCAAACCGGTCCCACCGAGTTTGCCTGACCAACTCTCTGGTTAGCTAGTTACCAAATTCGGTCTCACCGAGTTTGTGTAATCGGTCTCACCGAGATTAAGTTATGCCCAAACCCTAACCGAATCGGTCCTACCGAGTTGCATGTCAGTCCCACCGAAATTCCTAACGGTCACTAGGTTTACTATTTCGGTCAGACCGAGTTTATTTATTCGGTCCCACTGAGATTGGAAAACTGTGTAACGGTTGGATTTTGTGTGGAGGCTATATATACCCCTCCACCTCCTTCTCATTATGTGAGAGAGCCATCAGAACACACACATCATTCCAACTCATATGTTCTGAGAGAGAACCACCTACTCATGTGTTGAGACCAAGACATTCCATTCCTACCATATGAATCTTGATCTCTAGCCTTCCCAAGTTGCTTTCCACTCAAATCTTCTTTCCACCAAATCCAAATCCTATGAGAGAGAGTTGAGTGTTGGGGAGACTATCATTTGAAGCACAAGAGCAAGGAGTTCATTACCTACACACCATTTGTTACTTCTTGGAGAGTGGTGTCTCCTAGATTGGCTAGGTGTCACTTGGGAGCCTCCGACAAGATTGTGGAGTTGAACCAAGGAGTTTGTAAGGGCAAGGAGATCGCCTACTTCGTGAAGATCTACCGCTAGTGAGGCAAGTCCTTCGTGGGCGATGGCCATGGTGGGATAGACAAGGTTGCTTCTTCGTGGACCCTTTGTGGGTGGTTGCTTCTTCGTGGACCCTTCGTGGGTGGAGCCCTGTGTGGACTCGCGCAACCGTTGCCCTTGGGTGGAGCCCTGTGTGGACTCGCGCAACCGTTACCCTTCGTGGGTTGAAGTCTCCATCAACGTGGATGTAGGATAGCACCACCTATCCGAACCACGGGAAAAACATCCGTGTCTCCAATAGCGTTTGAATTCTCCAAACCCTTCCCTTTACATGCTTGCAAGTTGCATGCTTTACTTTCCGCTGCCTATATACTCTTTGCATGCTTGCTTGAATTTTGTGATGATTGCTTGACTTGTCCTAAAATAGCTAAAATCTGCCAAGGACTAAAATTGGGAAAAGGTTAAGTTTTTATTTGGTCAAGTAGTCTAATCACCCCCCTCTAGACATACTTTCGATCCTACAGCTGTTGATGGGCTCAACAGAAACTCATCAGAATTTCCATACCACTGGACTTCCACCATCATGTGAACACGGTGATAGCATTGGTCAGACCAAAAGATGTAGTTGTGTATGCTTGAGGGATCAACCACGAGTAAGACAATATTACGAACATCGTTGGCTCTGATTTGAATTGACGATAGCCCATACTCAAGTCAAAGTTTTGACAATAGATCCAACAACTGATCACGAGGACCAATTGGTGAAGATATCATCTTTCTTCAGTACACACACAAACACAAAGATATCCCTTCAGAAAGAACCAAATTCGGCAAAGCCTTTTATCTTCCAACTCTCCAAGTTGTTGTTTAGCTTAACCAACTAGCTCAGGGGTATCCAACATAGATTCTTGGAGAAGGGGTGGTTTACAAGAAACCAACTTGATCACGAACTCAACATAGCGGTCAGGTGACAACCTGGTAACACTTCCGAGAAGATATTCGGAAAATCACGAACCACCGATATGTTACTAAGCTCGAGAACAATCTTGCTTTTCAGAGCAAGACAATATGATCAGATAAGCAAGGAATGGAATAATCCTCACTCATTGATCGAGGAGTGCACCAGAAATAAGGACTAGGTAGCACGATCAGTCCTAGGATGGTGATTCAATAACCAACACGCTAAGAATGAGAATATTGTCCATTTACTACAAAGCAACGAGTTGCTCGGAGTATTGATTTCACACATCACAATTCACTTGTCGGCATTCCGGTTACAACAACATGGAACTGAGGAATGAATAATGATGGCGAGAAGTATCACTGTATCAAGAGTTCATAGGAGGTTATGCAATTCCTATGATATTCCAGACATAAAGAGGGCAATACTTAAGGGTTGAACAGAATCAAAAGCTGGATTGGCACTTTGTTCTGCGGAATACAACTGCTTTGACCCAATCCTGGATATGGATGAGGTACTGGAGTTTGTTTCTCCTAGTCATTCCGTAATGGAATGGCTGACGGATCACATGAATAATAGGCATCGATAACACCAATGCACAACTACTCTTGACCAACAATTGATAGACAATGGTCGGACTACAAATGAAGAGGGACAACTCAAGAGGACATATATCTTTTTGAGTTGTGGATGCATAGATTAATATGTCGAACCAAGTTCAACAGGTTTCTTCCAGATAACCAATGCAGGAAGGTAGAACTGGCAGAATCACAATTATGAACGGAGAACTTCTCAAGAGTACTCTGATTGTGACATTTTGGTTCAAAGAACTTCTGCCTTAATGGTTCATGGTATTTGGAAGAAAGAAATACCACGAACCTCGAGGACTGTCGCAAGGTTACTAATATCCTAAAGGAACAAGCAGACACTATCAACATGAAGTAGGGGAATCTCGGGTTCAAAACCCAGGAGTAGAATACCTACTAACTAAATGGCATCACGGGATGCTTTTGAGAATGATGGCCAGAATCATCACACCAGAACACAAAACATGGCTAGATTACTAGGTGACTCCCTAAAACACCTAGGGTCATAGTAATAGCTCCAACATATATGTCGAGGCAACAGAGTACCTCAACTCACCGATTAGTGTGATTAATCTGGCCCAATTGGACATCAGGAACAGGAGGAAGGGGTTTGCAAATGCATCAGACTACTTAGAAACCTGGGATGACTGGGACAGCATAACGGCTGTAAATGCTCAAAAAGATTTGAGACATCCTGCAAAATGGTGGCATAACCACTCAACATCATAATATCAAGGTTCTGAGACCAACTATGAACACACGGAAGTAGTAGAAACTAAATTGGGGCTTAAATCCAACAATCCTAAGAGTCCACGGATTAGTAACACGTGATCCTGATAGAAGATGAGAAGCCCAGTTCTTAATCCCCATAGAAGAGAAGAGGGTGACTCAGATCAGAGGGCATGAGGTATAAGGAGTAAAAAGAGCCTTACGTTCCATCCCACAATCAATTCCCTGATATAACTAAAGCATTTCTAGACTCAACTTCGACCAGCTTGGCTTGGTAATCCTACAGGCAGTCAGGCTCTGATACCAAAGCTGTCAGGACCCTGATTCCAAGTCACGTCGATCTAGCCGGTAACACCTCATATCACTTTGCAGCCTCACGCACGGTATTCCCACGGGTGTCGCCTTACCATGGCCCGGGACCGTTTGCGTCTTTTGGCTCACGTATATGATAGTGTCGCTAGCATCCATATGACAGAGAACCCGGGCCGCCATGGCTAGTCGTGAACCCAAAGCGGCACTAACCTATGGGGACAGGCATACATGAATCACATCGAGCATGTCGGTCAGCAGCGTGTAAATCCGGGCTGTAGCACTGGGCTAACAGGACTGCGGGAACCTGGGCTGTAGCAGGCTAGGCAGGACTCCGGATGTTACCGCGTGACATTTCCCCGAAGGGACAGACACAGGAACAAAGTGAAACACATGCCGGACAGTCAAGTGTCCTGAGCAGTAGTGCTGGGCTAACAGGACTCCGGTGAACCGGGCTGTAGCAGACTACTATGGCTCATGGAAGCACAAGACTACATTTCCCCATAAGAGAGGCTGCCAAGGATAAACAACTAGATTGTCGGATCCCACACATACCAAGCATTTCAATCATACACACAATATGCTCGACATGTGTAAATACAACATGGCATCACAACAAGACTCTACGACTCAAACATTTATTCATTAGGCTTCGAGGAGCGAGATATTACAAACATGGGTCTCATGACCCAACAATCATAGCATACAATTCAAGCACATGCGGAAGCTTAACATGTCTGAGTACAGACATCTACAAATGAAAAAGGCTAAGAAGCCCGACTATCTACCAGATCCTGCCGAGGGCGCAAGATCATAGCTGAGGTATCAAGCTAAACGTCGAAGTCCACACGGAACTACTAGCAAGACTGATGTCTCTCTACAAAAACATAGAATAGGCAAACGTGAGTACAAATGTACCCAGCAAGACTTACATCAGAACTAACTACATATGCACCGGTATCAACAAAGGGGTAGTGGAGTTTAACTGCAGCAAGCTAGCTTTGACTCAGTGGCTAAGCTGAACTACGACTGCAAGCAACTCTTTGAGGTGGCGCACACGAGTCCACATATTTACCATATCAATACACCACTATGGGTCCGCTCCCGTCTCCCTACGAGAACACCATCCACAGCACTCACTCTTATCTTGCGAGTTTTAGAGTATCCACTTTCACTTGTCTATGAACTGTTATAGGCAACCCAGAAGTCCTTTACCGCGGACACGGCTATTCGAACAGATCATTTATAACCCTGCAGGGGTGTACTTCTTCACACACGCTCTCGCCACTTACCACCATGTACACGTCATGTATGTCGGCAACCTTCAAGCGGAAGCCTGGCGAGGGAGTCGGCCATGACCTGACTAACCACACAAGTCTCTAGTCCAGGTTTATCGCCTATTCGGGTTCCATCCGCGAGGAGATCCGGCCGGAGTTTCGCTCACAGCCCCAAAGGATGTGTGCAGGGTTCCCGAGACACCAAACGGGTGCCCGGTACACCGTGCCACGGTGTATCTACCGCATCATAGCCCACCCCTAGGGTCAGCGCTACGCACGGCTACCAACACATATCCTACAAACACCAGAAACTAGTTGCAACTCCTGGATAGAGGACTAGGGCAGTTAATAAGTCGAGAGGGTCCATTGGTTTCGGGCCCAATGCGTGGTAGTAGCTGTTCATGGATCACAAACACAGAACTCAGTTCCTAAGGACGGTTTCAATGAGACAACCCACCATGTACTCCTACATGGCCTCTCACCGCTACCTTTACCAAATCGTGTTCACACACTTAGCTCACACACAGTAGGACATGTTCACACACCTCTAATTCATCCCCGATGAATCAGACCTGACACAACTCTATGCAATAGCAGGCATGACAAACAAGCATGAATGGGTAGGCACATCAGGGCTCAAACAACTCCTACTCATGTTAGTGGGTTTCATCTATTTACTGTGGCAATGACAGGTCATGCAAAGGATAAAGGGGTTCAGCTACCGCAGCAAGTAACAGATGAATCGTTGTTGTCCTAATGCAGTAAAAGAGAGCAGAAGCGAGAGAGTGGGATTGTATCGGAATGAACAAGGGGGATTTGCTTGCTTGACACTTTTGAAGATAGCATTGAGTCTTCATCAGTGTCAACGATCACAACATCGTAACAACGTCTACCGAGGGGGAGCAACACCGGCAAACAGAGAAGAAACACGATCAATGCAATGCACAATATGATGCATGATCATGACATGGCAATATGCTGTGGTTTGAGCTAATGCAACTAGCAGCATGTTAAATTATGTTGGTTCGAATCTAAGATTCAAATTCAAACTCCACATGTGGTTATTTAAATGCCATTTATGCAAATTTCCATGTACATCAACCTTAGGTTGTTCAACCATGCATGCAAATGCCATAAACAGATTCCTTGCATTTTTTTGATAGTTTTTCATGTATAATTTATTTCATTCTGAGCTATAGATTAATTTCTATGAATTTTAGAAGTTTTGATTATTTTCTGAAATTTCCTGAATTAATAAAAATCCAAAAAATGCATTACTACGCGAGCATGATGTCTGAGTGACGTCAGCGACTCAACGACCAGCTAGGGTCAAACCTTACAAGCGGGGCCCAAGACAGGGGTTAACCCCGTGTTGACTTGGACTTTGACCCGTTGCGGGGCCCGCTGTCAGTGACTAGGTGAGGTCCAGCTGGCGGGGATTAGCACTAATGACCCCGCCATGTCGGCTGTCGCCAGAGTTGGCCGACGGCGACCAAACCCGCGGCGGCAACGCGCCGGACTTGCGCTAAAGGCGACGTGGGCGGTGGCTAAGGGCATCGGGGCGTAGCCCGGACTCGCCCACATCCAGGGAGGTAGGTGGGTGGCCGTGGGGGCGCCGGAGCTCGTCAGAACGGAGCTCGCGGCGGCGGCCGGAGCTCGGGTGACGATGGATTCGTTGCTACGGTGTGCAAAACGACCAGTTCTCGACGCCTACTATACCTACGCATGCCCACAAGCCCTTTGGACACGCCGGCATGACCAATTGGTCACCGGAGCAACTCCGGCATCGAGCCCGAGCGGCGGTGGGATTTGGCCACGATAGGAATCGGAGCTAGAGGGCGAGAGGAGCCGCGGGGTTAGGGGGGTAAGAGAGAGGAGCTCATGGCGGTGCCGTAGGGATGGTTAGCGTGCTCGGGGATGTCCTGCGTGCGGCGGAACAACGATGATGGTGGCCGGAGCCCGAGGTGGAAGACAACGATGATGGTGACGTTGCTGGCCTCCTAGGATCACATGCTTTGGCGTGCGGCTCTACGGCGTCGAGGCGGAGCTCATGGGGGCGCTGGCTGGGCGTGGGGATGTTGGTGGCCACGGCAAAGACGAGCGGTGGCAACGGCTCCGCTCGGCTTCAGGAGGGAGAGCGAGAGAGGCAAGGCAGGGAGAGAGGGGAGCACTTGAGGGGGTCCAGGGGTCTGCATGGCAACGCCAGAGCGTCCAGGGCGTCGAGGCAGCGGCGGAAAGCAGGAGGTGGCCGTCGGTGGCCGTGCGCGTGCTGGCGCACCGCGGGCACACGCCCTCGTGACTTCTGGCACGAGGTTGAAGGAGGCGGCGCCGGGCTGGGCCACTACAGAAGTGGGCTGGGCCAACGGTGCTGGACCAGCACAGGAGCTGGGCCGGTTGGTGGCGCCAGGTTAGTCCTCTCTCTCTTTTATTTTTCTTTTCTATTTTTCTGTAATCTTTGTGGCTTTTCTAAAAATACCTAGACCCTTTCAAAAATCACCAAACTGAACATGCCCACTGTATAGAATATATCCAACATGGAACATTTCAGTTTAGGATTACTTGGGCATTTAAAATATTTACTAACATTTAAATGCCCCAAATTCAAATAACATATGATTTAATCCAGTGACCTTTAGATGACCTAGAAAGTTTTGCACCATTTTTGTCAGAGGTTTTAGACCAAGACAAAGATGATGAACATTTTTGAAGGGCATTTCAGGATCATTGAAAAATATTTTAGTAACCCTAGTTGGATTAAGTGGTGTTGGGGGTTTCTGCCATCCCCATTTCAACTTTCTGAGGAAAAGTAAACATGATGCATGGAGGTTATGCAAGGATAGGCAAGACTAAGCTAGGGCTGTGACATAGAAATTGATAGTTTCATCAAAACAAACAAACTATGCATCAAAAACAGAATCTGTCTTAAACAGGACAGTATGTAGTAATATGAACATTCACCATACCTCTGTTACTCCAAAAATTCTGAAACAATTTGTAAAAATAAAAAATTGTATATAAATATAGTGCAAAAAGTTTCAGAACCGTTTGACGTTCCAGTAAAAAATGTAAAATCACGCACTACAGCCAAAGTTTCTGTCCTGCACCGCACAAACTAACAAGCAATCTAAACATCCTAAAGGCAAACCTTGGCACATTATTTTTATTATACAATGGAATTGTACAAGGGGATAATTATTTTTGTTGAAAAGTTTCTGTAATCAAGATTCACAAAGTTTCCGTGAGCATGAACAAAGTTCAAGGAGCTCCCCCACTTCAACAATGCTTGTCTCTCTCACTTTCACTTTTCTTTTTGAAAAGTTTTGGGTTCCCCTCTTTTTTTAACTATATAAAAGCACTCAACAGAGGTAAATGACTCTCTAAAACTTCCGGGTTGTCTCCCTGGTAGTGCTTCCTTTAAAGCCATTAAGCTAGGCATAAAGTGCTCAAGTAATGAATCCACCCGGATCCCAAGGTATATCAAAGCCAATTTTAATTAACAATGATTTGTAATTTAGTAGTGAGCAAAAAGTAACATATATCAAGCAATGACGAAGTCTAACTCTCTTCCTATGCATCGGCATGTCATAAAAGAACAATTCATGCACACATCGTAAAGGTCAATGCATAGTATAAACAGTTTCTTGCAATTTTATCGTGTGGGAAACATAGAGAGGTGGAGATATAGTTCCTCTCTCATAATAATTGCAAGTAGGAGAAGCAAGCACATGCATATTATATCTATCAAAATCATCATGTGTAGCGGTAAAAGGCAACCCATCAATATAATCCTTAATAAGTGCAAACTTCTCCGATATAGTGTAGTCGGGAGAATTCAAATAGATAATAGGACTATCATGCGTGGGTGCAATAGCAACAATTTCATGTTTAACATAAGGAACTATAGTAAGTTCATCTCCATAAGCATAATTCATATTGTCATCTTGGCCACAAGCATAACAAGCATCATCAAAAAGGGATATTTCAAAAGAAACAACCGGATCATAAAAATCATCACAGCATACATCCTTCGATAAGCACAAAGGGAAATTAAACAATGTATGAGTTGAAGAGTTACTCTCATTAGAAGGTGGGCACGGATGATCAATCCGCTCTTCCTCCTTTTGTTCTTTGCTCTCCTCCTCATCTTTTTGATCCAATGAGCTCATAGTTTCATCAATTTCTTCTTCCATATACTCCTGCAAAATATTAATCTCTTCTTGGATAGCGGAGGAGTCCTCAATATATGGTTTAACATCGGCATTAGAAGCATAATTATCATAACAATACTCAAGTATGGCAAAATTTTCAGATTTGTAAAGAGTAGCATCATACGTTTCAATCAAAGAAGCAATTTCATAAGCACCCTTAAAAGCAACAAATTCTTCAATTTGTTGAACATCATAGTAATTATAAACACCCTTAGCATACGAAGATACGATTCCATTATCACTAAACTCACATTGGTAGGGAAGGTGTTTCTTAGGGTTTTCAGAACAACAAGTAACATCATATATTTCACATAAATTCCAAGCATAGCATTGCAAATGATGAATTTGATCCAGTAGAAGTTTCCCTTTTTGAGATAAGTGGTGTCGCACATAACAAGCATGCTCATCTATAGATTTGCCCTCAACTAAGCTAGTTGGGGTTTTGGCACGAGCACAAAGGGATCGAAGATGATCCAAGTAAAAAGCTTCAGGAGTGTGATAGATTTTGAGTGGTTCTTCAACCATTGGTGTAGTAGGTACAACTAATTTTTTTGGTATTTTGCATTTCCTACCCATAACTAAAGATAGAAAACAACTTAGAACAGCAAATAAAATCTACTTAGTGATAAAGCAAACAAGCACACACGAGAATATTCACCCCACGCTATTGCTCCCCGGCAATGGCGCCAGAAAAAGGTCTTGATAACCCACAAGTATGGGGGATCAATTGTAGCCTCTTTCGATAAGTAAGAGTGTTGAACCCAACGAGGAGCTAAAGGTAGAACAAATATTCCCTCAAGTTCTATCGACCACCGATACAACTCTATGCACGCTTAACATTCGCTTTACATAGAACAAGTATGAAACTAGAAATAGTTTGTAGGTGTTTTTGGATAGGTTTGCAAGATAATAAAGAGCGCGTAAATAAAAGCTAGAGGTTGTTTAGATAAAGAAGCAATAAAGTAAATATAGAGAGTGTGAAGAAGTGGTGGTAGGCATTGCGAAATTGTCCCTAAGCAAATGACTACTTTACTAGACACATAGCAAGTTTCATGTGGGAGAGGCCACTGCTAGCATGTCATCCCTGACTTGGAATTCTATGCACTTATGATTGGAACTATTAGCAAGCATCCGCAACTAATAACGTTCATTAAGGTAAAACCCAACCATAGCATTAAGATATATTGGTCCCCCTTCAATCCCGTATGCATCAATTTCTATGCTAGGTTGAAGCTTCTGTCACTCTTGCCCTCCAATACATAGTCTTATCAACATACAACTAACCCTATGGTGTGACCCACGTGTGCGCTCATATGATGGGCACCAAATGACAGCAACATAACCACAAGCAAATTAAATCAATCATAGCAATTCACCAATTACCGATAGGACAACGAAAATCTACTCAGACATCATAGGATGGCAACACATCATTGGATAATAATATAAAGCATAAAGCACCATGATCAAGTAGGTACAGCGGGTTGCGGGAGAGTGGACCGCTGTAGATAGAGGGGTTAAGGTGATGGAGATGTTGGTGAAGATGGCGGAGGTGTTGGTGTACATTACGGTGATGATGATGGCTCCCGGCGGCGTTCCAGCGCCACCGGAAGCGAGGGGGAGAGAGCCCCCCTTCTTCTTATTCTTCCTTGACCTTCTCCCTAGATGGGAGAAGGGTTTCCCCTCTGGTCCATGGTCTCCATGGCGTGGGAGGGGCGAGAGCCCCTCCGAGATTGGATCTGTCTCTTTGTCTCTCTCTGTTCTGCGTTCTCTGATTATGCCCTTTCACCGTTTCTTAAATTCCCGGAGATCTGTAACTCCGATTGGGTTGAAATTTTAACACGATCTCTATCCGGATATTAGTTTTCTTGCGGCGAAAGAAGGGCACCAACCGCCTTACGGGGTGGCCACCAGGGGCCAGGGCACGCCTGACCCCCTGGGGGGCGCCCCCCTGCCTCGTGCCCCCCTCGGGCATCGTCTCGCATTGATTCTTCTTCCCAAAAATAACATATATTCCAAAAAAATCTTCGTCAGTTTTTATCCTGTTTGGACTCCGTTTGATATGGATTTTCTGCGAAACAAAAAACATGCAACAAATAGAAACTGGCACTGGGCATTGGATCAATATGTTAGTCCCAAAAATAGTATAAAAAGTTGCCAAAAGTATATGAAAGTTGGAGAATATTGGCATGGAACAATCAAAAATTATAGATACGACGGAGACGTATAAGGGCATGTTGTGATGTGATATGGTCAAGACATGATGTGATATACGTTATTGTATGAGATGATCATATTTTGTAAAAGTTATCAGCAACTGGTAGGAGCCTTATGGTTGTCGCTTTATTGTATGAAATGCAATCGCCACGTAATTGCTTTACTTTATCACTATGCGTTAGCGATAGTTGTAGAAGCAATAGTTGGCGAAACAACAACGACGCTGCGATGGAGATCAAGGTGTCAAGCCAGTGACGATGGAGATCATGACGGTGCTTTGGAGATGGAGATCAAAGGCACAAGATGATGATGGCCATATCATGTCACATATTTTGATTGCATGCGATGTTTATCTTTCATGCATCTTATTTTGCTTAGTACGGTGGTAGCATTATAAGATGATCCCTCACTAAAATTTCAAGGTATAAGTGTTCTCCCTGAGTATGCACCATTGCGACAGTTCGTCGTGCCTAGACACCACATGATGATCGGGTGTGATAAGCTCTACGTTCACATACAATGGGTGCAAGACAATTTTGCACGTGCGGAATACTCAAGTAAAACTTGACGAGCCTAGCATATACAGACATGGCCTTGGAACACTAGGGACCGAAAGATCGAACGTGAATCATATAGTAGATATGATCAACATAGAGATGTTCACCATTGAAAACTACTCCATCTCACGTGATGATCGGACATGGTTTAGTCGATATGGATCACGCGATCATTTAGATGACCCGAGGGATGTCTATCTAAGTGGGAGTTCTTTAGTAATATGATTAATTGAACTTAATTTATCATGAACTTAGTCCTGATAGTTTTTGCATATCTATGTTGTAGATCAATGGCCCGTGCTACCATTCCCTTGAATTTTAATGCATTCCTAGAGAAAGCTAAGTTGAAAGATGATGGTAGCAACTACACGGACTGGGTCCGTAACTTGAGGATTATCCTCATTGCTGCACAGAAGAATTATGTCCTTGATGCACCGCTAGGTGAAAGGCCTGCTGCAGGAGCAAATGCTGATGTTATGAACGTCTGGCAAGCTCGATCTGATGACTACTCGATAGTTCAGTGTGCCATGCTTTACGGTTTAGAATCGGGACTTCAAAGACATTTTGAACGTCATGGACCATATGAGATGTTCCAGGAGTTGAAATTAATATTTCAAGAAAATGCCCGAGTTGAAAGATATGAAGTCTCCAACAAGTTCTATAGCTGCAAGATGGAGGAGCACAGTTCTGTCATTGAACACATGCTCAGAATGTCTGGGTACCATAACCACTTGACTCAGCTGGGAGTTAATCTTCCGGATGATAGTGTTATTGACAAAGTTCTTCAATCACTGCCACCAAGCTACAAAGGCTTCATGATGAACTATAATATGCAAGGGCTGGAAAAGACTATTCCCATGCTCTTCGCAATGCTCAAAGCTGCGGAGGTAGAAATCAAGAAGGAGCATCAAGTGTTGATGGTTAACAAGACCACTAGTTTCAAGAAAAAGGGCAAAGGAAAGAAGGGGAACTTCAAGAAGAATGGCAAGCAAGTTGCTACTCCCGGGAAGAAGCCCAAGTCTGGACCTAAGCCTGAAACTGAGCACTTCTACTGCAAAGGGACTGAACACTGGAAGCGGAACCGCCCCAAGTATTTGGCGGATAAGAAGGATGGCAAAGTGAACAAAGGTATATTTGATATACATGTTATTGATGTGTACCTTATTAATGCTCGTAGTAGCGCCTGGGTATTTGATACTGGTTCTGTTGCTCCTATTTGCAACTCGAAACAGGGGCCACGGATTAAACGAAGATTGGCTAAGGATGAGGTGACGATGCGTGTCCGAAATAGTTCCAAGGTCGATGTGATCGCCGTCGGCACGCTACCTCTACATCTACCTTCGGGATTAGTTCTAGACCTGAAAAATTGTTATTTGGTGCCAGTGTTGAGCATGAACATTATATTTGGATCTTGTTTGATGCGAGACGGTTATTCATTTAAATCAGAGAATAATGGTTGTTCTATTTATATGAGTAATATCTTTTATGGTCATGCACCCTTGAAGAGTGGTCTATTTTTGTTGAATCTCGATCGTAGTGATACATATATTCATAATATTGATGCCAAAATATGCAAAATTGATAATGATAGTGTGACATATTTGTGGCACTGTAGTTTATGTCATATTGGTGTAAAGCGCATGAAGAAACTCCATGTGGATGGACTTTTGGAATCACTTGATTGTGAATCATTTGATGCTTGCGAACCATGCCTCATGGGCAAGATGACTAAAACTCCATTCTCCGGAACAATGGAGCGAGCTACTGACTTATTAGAAATAATACATACCGATGTATGCAGTCCGATGAGTGTTGAGGCTCGCAGTAGGTATCGTTATTTTCTGACCTTCGCAGATGATTTGAGCAGATATGGGTATATCTACTTAATGGAACACAAGTCTGAAACATTTGAAAAGTTCAAAGAATTTCATAGTGAAGTGGAAAATCATCATAACAAGAAAATAAAGTTTCTACGATCTGATCGCGGAGGCGAATATTTGAGTTACATGTTTGGTCTTCATTTAAATTAAACAAAGTGGAATAGTTTCACAACTCACGCCACCTGGAACACCACAGCGTAATGGTGTGTCCGAATGTCGTAACCGTACTTTATTAGATATGGTGCGATCTATGATATCTCTTACCAATTTACCACTATCGTTTTGGGGTTATGCATTAGAGATAGTTGCATTCACGTTAAATAGGGCACCATCTAAATCCATTGAGACGACACCGTATGAATTGTGGTTTGGCAAGAAACCTAAGCTGTCGTTTCTTAAAGTTTGGGGTTGCGATGCTTATGTGAAAAAGCTTCAGCCTGATAAGCTCGAACCCAAATCGGAGAAGTGCGTCTCCATAGGATACCCAAAAGAAACTATTGGGTACACCTTTTATCACAGATCTGAAGGCAAGATATTTGTTGCTAAGAATGGATGATTTCTAGAGAAGGAGTTTCTCTCGAAAGAAGTGAGTGGGAGGAAAGTAGAACTTGATGAGGTAATTGTACCTCCTCTAGAATTGGAAAGTAGCTTGATACGTCCATTTTGCATCATGCTTTTATATCAATATTTATTGCATTATGGGCTGCTATTACACATTATGTTACAATACTTATGCCTATTCTCTCTTATTTTACAAGGTTTACATAAAGAGTGAGAATGCCGACAGCTGGGATTTTGGGCTGGAAAAGGAGAAAATATTAGAGACCTATTCTGCACAGCTCCAAAAGTCCTGAAACTTCACGGAAGACGTTTTCCAAATATATAAAAAATACTGAGAGCAAGAACTTCACCGGGGGGCCACACCCTGCCCACGAGGGTGGGGGGGGGGCGCTCCCTACCCCCCTGGGCACGCCCCCTACCTCGTGGGCCTCCTGGTGGCCCTCCGGTGGCCATCTTCTGCTATATGAAGTCTTTCGATGAGAAAAATATAAAGAGCCATCTTCTCGGACGAAACTCAGACGCCACAAGGCGGGACCTTGGCGGAACCAATCTAGGGTTCTGGCGGAGCTGTTCTGCCGGGGAAACTTCCCTCCCGGGGGGGGGGATCATCACCATCGTCATCACCAACGCTCCTCTCATCAGGAGAGGGCAATCTCCATCAACATCTTCATCAGCACCATCTCCTCTCAAAACCCTAGTTCATCTCTTGTATCCAATTCTTGTCTCCAAGTCCGGGATTGGTGCTAGTAAGTTGCTAGTAGTGTTAATTACTCCTTGTAGTTGATGCTAGTTGGTTTAATTGGTGGAAGATCATATGTTCAGATCCTATATGCACATTAATACCCCTCTGATTATGAACATGTTTGTGCCTTGTGAGTAGTTACTTTTGTTCCTGAGGACATGTGAGAAGTCTTGCTATTAGTAGTCATGTGAATTTGGTATTCGTTCGATATTTTGATGAGATGTATGTTGTCTCTCCTCTAGTGGTGTTATGTGAACGTCGACTACATGACACTTCACCATTATTTGGGCCTAGAGGAAGGCATTGGGAAGTAATAAGTAGATGATGGGTTGCTAGAGTGACAGAAGCTTAAACCCTAGTTTATGCGTTGCTTCGTAAGGGGCTAATTCGGATCCACATGTTTCATGCTATGGTTAGGTTTACCTTAATACTTTTGTTGTAGTTGCGGATGCTTGCAATAGAGGTTAATCATAAGTGGGATGCTTGTCCAAGTAAGGGCAGTACCCAAGCACCGGTCCACCCACATACCAAATTATCAAAGTACCGAACGCGAATCATGTGAACGTGATGAAAACTAGCTTGACGATATTCCCATGTGTCCTCGGGAGCGCTTTTCTCTATATAAGAGTTTGTCTAGGCTTGTCCTTTGCTACAAAAAGGATTGGGCCACCTTGCTGCACTTTATTTACTTTCGTTACTTGTTGCTTGTTACAAACTATCCTATCACAAAACTATATGTTACCACTTATTTCAGTACTTGCAGAGAATACCTTGCTGGAAACCGCTTATTATTTCCTTCTACTCCTCGTTGGGTTCGACACTCTTACTTATTGAAAGGACTACGATAGATCCCGTATACTTGTGGGTCATCAAGACTCTTTTCTGGTGCCGTTGCCAGGGAGTGAAGCGCCTTTGGTAGGTGGAATTTGGTAAGGAAAAATTTATATAGTGTGCTGAAATTTACTGTCACTTGTTACTATGGAAAGTAATCCTCTGAGGGGCTTGTTCGGGGTATCTTCACCCCGACCAGTAGAGCAAAGAGTTGCTCCTCAACCTACTGAACCTACTGAAAATGAAAATGAAAATGTTTGCTTTGAAATTCCTTCGGGTATGATAGAAAAACTGCTAGCTAATCCTTTTTTAGGAGATGGAACAAAACATCCTGATGAGCATCTAATATATGTGGATGAAGTTTGTGGATTATTTAAGCTTGCAGGTGTACCCGGAGATGTTGTTAAGAAGAAGGTCTTCCCTTTATCTTTGAAGGGAGACGCATCGACATGGTATAGGCTATGTGATGATATGGGGTCTTGGAACTACAAACGATTGACATTGGAATTTCATCAGAAGTTTTATCCTATGCATCTTGTTCATCGTGATCGCAATTACATATATAATTTTTGTCCTCGCGAAGGAGAAACCATCGCTCAAGCTTGGGGGAGGCTTAAATCAATGTTATATTCATGCCCCAATCATGAGCTCTCAAGAGAAATGATTATTCAAAATATTTATGCTCGGATTTCTAATAACAATCGCACCATGCTTGATACTTCTTGTGCTGGCTCTTTTATGATGAAGACTATTGAATTCAAATGGGATTTATTGGAAAGAATTAAACGCAACTCTGAAGATTGGGACCTCGACAAAGGTAAGGAGTCAGGTATGACACCTAGTTTTGATTGTATTAAATCTTTTATGGATACCAATATTTTTCGTAAATTTAGCACTAAATATGGACTTGGCTCTGAGATAGTAGCTTCTTTCTGTGAATCTTCTGCTACTTATGTTGATCTCCCCAAGGAGAAGTGGTTTAAATATCATCCTCCCATAGAAGTAAAAGTAGCTGCACCTATTAAAGTTGAACAAAAGATTGTCACTTATATTGATCCTATTGTTCCCACTGCTTATGTTGAGAAACCACCTTTACCTATTAGGATAAGGATCGTGCTAAAGCTTCAACTATAGTTCGTAAAAGCAATATTAAAAAATATACACCTCGTGAGGAAGTTAAAGTTGAACCTAATATTGCTATTGTTAAAGATCTATTGTCTGATAATATTGATGGGCATGTTATTTATTTCTATGATGAAACTGCTAGAATTGCTAAACCTTGTGCTAAAGATAAACCTAGACCTATGGTAGGCATGCCTGTTATTTCTGTTAAAATAGGAGATCATTGTTATCATGGCTTATGTGATATGGGTGCCAGTGCTAGTGCAATACCTATTAGCTTATATAGAGAAATCATGCATGATATTGCACCTGTTGAATTAGAAGATATTGATGTCACAATTAAACTTGCTAATAGAGATACTATTTCACCAATGGGAATTGTTAGAGATGTTGAAGTCTTGTGTGGGAAAACTAAATATCCTGCTGATTTTCTTGTTCTTGGTTCCCCACAAGATAGCTTTTGTCCCATTATATTTGGTAGACCCTTCTTAAACACTGTTAATGCTACCATAGATTGCAAAAGAGATGTTGTTACTATCGGTTTAGATGATATGACTCATGAATTTAATTTCTCTAAATTTAGTAGACAACACCTTGAAGAAGAATTACCTAGTAAGGATGAAATTATTGGTCTTGCTTCTATTGCCGTACCTCCTAGTGATCCTTTAGAACAATATTTGCTAGACCATGAAAATAATATGTTTATGAATGATAGAAGGGAATTAGATGAAGTATTCTTTAAACAGGAACCTATTCTGAAAAACAATTTACCTGTTGAAATCCTAGCGGATCCTCCTCCACCCAAGGGTGATCCCGTGTTTAAGCTTAAACCATTACCTGATACTCTTAAATATGTTCATCTTGATGAGAAAAAGATATATCATGTTATTATTAGTGCTAACCTTTCAGAGCATGAGGAAGAGATATTATTGAAAACTCTGAAGAAGCACCGTGCTGCTATTGGGTATACTCTTGATGATCTTAAGGGCATTAGTCCCACTCTATGTCAACATAAAATTAATTTGGAAGAAGATGCTAAACCAGTTCGTGACCATCAACACCGGCTGAATCCTAAAATGAAAGAAGTGGTAAGAAAGGAAATACTAAAGCTCCTTGAGGCAGGTATAATCTATCCCGTTGCTGATAGTCAGTGGGTAAGCCCTGTCCACTGTGTCCCTAAGAAGGGAGGTATTACTGTTATTCAGATGATAAAGATGAATTGATCCCTCAAAGAATTATTACAGGTTATAGGATGGTAATTGATTTCCGAAAATTAAATAAGGCTACTAAAAAGGATCATTACCCCTTACCTTTTATCAATCAAATGCTAGAAAGATTATCCAAACATACACATTTTTGCTTTCTAGATGGTTATTCTGGTTTCTCTCAAATACCTGTGTCAGCCAAAGATCAATCAAAGACTACTTTTACATGCCCTTTTGGTACTTTTGCTTATAGATGTATGCCTTTTGGTTTATGTAATGCACCTGGTACCTTTCAAAGATGCATGATGGCTATATTCTCTGACTTTTGTGAAAAGATTTGTGAGGTTTTCATGGACGACTTCTCCGTCTATGGATCTTCTTTTGATGATTGATTGAGCAACCTTGATCGAGTTTTGTAGAGATGTGAAGAAACTAATCTTGTCTTGAATTGGGAAAAGTGCCACTTTATGGTTAATGAAAGTATTGTCTTGGGGCATAAAGTTTCTGAAAGAGGTATTGAAGTTGATAAAGCCAAGGTTGATGTTATTGAAAAGATGCCATGTCCCAAGGACATCAAAGGTATAAGAAGTTTCGTTGGTCATGCCAGATTTTATAGGAGGTTTATTAAGGACTTCTCAAAAATCTCTCGCCTCTGACTAATTTATTACAAAAGATATACCATTTGTCTTTGATGATGATTGTGTAGAAGCATTTGAAATACTTAAGAAAGCATTGATCTCTGCACCTATTGTTCAGCCACCTGATTGGAATTTACCCTTTGAAATTATGTGTGATGCTAGTGATTATGCTGTAGGTGCTGTTCTGGGGCAAAGAGTTGATAAGAAATTAAATGTTATTCAATATGCTAGTAAAACCCTAGACAATGCTCAAAGAAATTATGCTACTACTGAAAAGGAATTCTTAGCGGTTGTATTTTCTTGTGATAAGTTCAGACCTTATATTGTTGATTCTAAAATAACTATTCACACTGATCATGCTGCTATTAAATATCTCATGGAGAAGAAAGATGATAAACCTAGACTTATTAGATGGGTTCTCCTGCTACAAGAATTTGATTTGCATATTATTGATAGAAAAGGGGGTGAGAACCCCGTTGCAGACAACTTGTCTAGGTTAGAAAATGTGCTTGATGACCCACTACCTATTGATGCTTTCCTGATGAGCAATTAAATGTCATAAATGCTTCTCATACTGCTCCATGGTATGCTGATTATGCTAACTACATTGTTGCTAAGTTTATACCACCTAGTTTCACATACCAGCAAAAGAAAAGGTTCTTCTATGATTTGAGGCATTACTTTTGGGATGACCCACATCTTTATAAAGAAGGAGTAGATGGTGTTATTACATGTTGTGTACCTGAGCATGAACAGGAACAGATCCTACGCAAGTGTCACTCCGAAGCTTATGGAGGACACCATGCCGGAGATAGAACTGCACATAAGGTATTGCAATCTGGTTTTTATTGGCCTACTCTCTTCAAGGATGCCCGTAAGTTTGTCTTATCTTGTGATGAATGTCAAAGAATTGGTAATATTAGTAGACGTCAAGAAATTCCTATGAATTATTCACTTGTTATTGAACCATTTGATGTTTGGGGCTTTGACTATATGGGACCTTTTCCTTCCTCTAATGGATATACACATATTTTAGTTGATGTTGATTACGTTACTAAGTGGGTAGAAGCTATTCCAACTAGGAGTGCTGATCATAACACTTCTATTAAAATGCTTAAAGAAGTTATTTTTCCAAGATTTGGAGTCCCTAGATATTTAATTACCGATGGTGGTTCACATTTTATTCATGGTGCTTTCCGTAAAATGCTTGCTAAATATGATGTTAACCATAGAATTGCATCTCCTCATCACCCACAGTCTAGTGGTCAGGTAGAATTGAGTAATAGAGAACTCAAATTAATTTTGCAAAAGACTATCAATAGGTCTAGAAATATTTGGTCCAAGAAACTTGATGATGCATTATGGGCCTATAGAACTGCATATAAAAATCCTATGGGTATGTCTCCGTATAAAATGGTCTATGGAAAAGCATGTCACTTACCTCTCAAACTAGAACACAAGGCTTATTGGACTATTAAAGAACTCAATTATGATTTTGAACTTGCTGGTGAGAAGAGGTTATTTGATATTAGCTCACTTGATGAATGGAGAACCCAAGCCTACGAAAATGCCAAGTTATTTAAAGAAAAAGTTAAAAGATGGCATGACAAAAGGATACAAAAGCATGAGTTTAATGTAGGTGACTATGTATTGCTATACAACTCTCGTTTAAGATTTTTTTGCGGGAAAACTTCTCTCTAAATCGGAAGGTCCTTACGTTATCGAGGAGGTCTATCGTTCCGGTGCCATAAAAATCAACAACTTCGAAGGCACAAATCCGAAGGTGGTGAACGGTCAAAGAATCAAACACTATATCTCACGTAATCCCATAAATGTTGAAACCAATGTTATTGAAACCGTAACCCCGGAGGAATACATAAGGGACACTTTCCGGAACGTTTCAGACTCCAAAAAGGAATAGGTATGTGGTACGGTAAGTAAACCGACTCCAAAACAGTTTTTAAGGCAATATTTCTTCGTTTTGGAATATGTAGAAAAATAGAAAAATAAGAAGCAGTCCGGGAAGGACACGAGGCCTCCACGAGGGTGGAGGGCGCGCCCTACCCTACTGGATGCGCCCCCTACCTCGTGGGCACCTCGTGTGCTCTCCGGACTCCTTTTTCATACATGACACGTATTTTGGTCGGTAAAAATTCATTATATAATCTCCCGGGGGTTTTGACTCCCGTCTCACGCAAAAATCTCCTGTCTTTGTTTCGAGCTGTTGACAGATCTAGATTATCATGACGTCTCCAAGTGCTCCCAAGGACAAGTTCTTCGAGAAGGTCATCAACCCTTACCTCGCGGAGGTGCAGCGACACCCTCAAACCATTGAGATGCGTGATGGGTTTCTGCACATCCGTGATGCTGAGGGACCGAAGGGGACCGGAAGCGTGGAGACGAGGCTCGAAGAGCAACAAGTTTTCAAGTGTTAGGGGATGGTGGAGCCTAGACTCAACTCCAACCACATGATGATCGCAGAGTTCACCAACAAACACAAGCTGGATGCCGACGACATCGGGGAGACCATCTTCAAGCTTCACGAGAAAATCGAGCAACTTCAAGCTCAAATCTATGACCTGCAAAACCAAAACTATGAGTATGAATATAGATTCAAAAGGATGAGTTTGGCTGCAGATTTGAGGATCCCAGAAACTCGGTCATCCTTCTATGATGGTGAGCCTATGCCTTGGAAGAAGGACGACAAGCCTACGCCATCAACAAAATCACCACCGTCTCCACCAACAAAGAAGAATTGAGTATCTGGTATGGGCACTTCACTTGGCAACTGCCAAGCTTGGGGGAGTGCCCCGGTATCGTATCACCATCACTTTTATCTTTACCGTTTTCTTAGTTCGATCCTTTTGGTAATATCTTGATCTAGTAGAATAAAAGTTCTTAGTATGATCTAGTTGTGAGTTTTGCTTTATAATCCTTCTATGTAATCGAGTCCGTGAGCTATATAATAAAGATTAGTGTTGAGTCAAGGGCTTGATTATTTTGCCATGATCGTAAAGAAATAAAAGAAAAGAGAAATAAATAAACAAAAACAAAGAGATCATGTGAGTCTTATGGAGAGTAATGAGCTCACATAGAAAAAGTATGATGAATAAAAGTTGTTGAGGGTTGACAAACATAGTTTTGGTCATCGTTGCAATTAATAGGAAGTAATAAAGAAAGAGAGGTCTTCACATATAAATATACTATCTTGGACATCTTTTATGATTGTGAGCACTCATTAAAATATGACATGCTAAAGAGTTGACGTTGGACAAGGAAGACAACGTAATGGGTTATGTTTTCTTAAATATGAGATAAGTTATATTGTCATGGATCATCCAACATGGTTGAACTTGCCTTTCTCCCTCATGCTAGCCAAATTCATCGCACCAAGTAGAGATACTACTTGTGCTTCCAAATACCCTTAAACCAGTCTTGCCATGAGAGTCCACTATACCTACCTATGGATTGAGTAAGATCCTCCAAGTAAGTTGTCATCGGTGCAAGCAATAAAAAAATTGCTCTCTAAATATGTATGACTTATTAGTGTGGGAGAAAATAAGCTTTATACGATCGTGTGATATGGAAGAAATAAAAGTGACAGACTGCATAATAAAGGTTCATTTCACAGGTGGCTATATAAAGTGACGTTCTTTCGCATTAAGATTTTGTGCATCCCACCATAAAAGCGCATGACAACCTCTGCTTCCCTCTGCGAAGGGCCTATCTATTACTTTTATCTCCTACCTTGCATAAGAGTCATGGTGATCTTCACCCTTCCTTTTTTACATTTTATCCTTTGGAAAGCAGGGTATGTTGGAAAGATTCTAGTATATATGGCTAATTGGATGTGAGTTTTCATGAACTATTACTGTTGACATTACCCTTGAGGTAAAACGTTGGGAGGCAAAACTATAAACCCCTATCTTTCTCTGTGTCCGATTAAAACTCCATACCCATAAGTATTGCGTGAATGTCAGCAATTGTGAAAGACTATATGATAGTTGAGTATGTGGACTTGCTGAAAAGCTCTTATATATTGACTCTTTCCTATGTTATGATAAATTGCAATTGCTCCACTGACTGAGATTATAGTTTGTTAGTTTTCAATCAAGTTTACTATTCATATTTGAGATTGTGATTGAATTATTACTCTAGCATAAGAAATCATATGACAAAAATTATATAAGTTGTTGTTCTAAGAATGATCATGATGCCCTCATGTCCGTATTTTATTTTTATCGACACCTCTATCTGTAAACATGTGGACATATTTTTCGATTTCGGCTTTTCGCTTGAGGACAAGCGAGATCTAAGCTTGGGGGAGTTGATACGTCCATTTTGCATCATGCTTTTATATCGATATTTATTGCATTATGGGCTGTTATTACACATTATGTCACAATACTTATGCCTATTCTCTCTTATTTTACATGGTTTACATAAAGAGGGAGAATGCCGGCAGCTGGGATTCTGGGCTGGAAAAGGAGCAAATATTAGAGACCTATTCTGCACAGCTCCAAAAGTCCTGAAACTTCACGGAAGACGTTTTCCAAATATATAAAAAATACTGAGAGCAAGAACTTCACCGGGGGGCCACACCCTGCCCACGAGGGTGGGGGGGGCGCTCCCTACCCCCCTGGGCACGCCCCCTACCTCGTGGGCCTCCTGGTGGCCCTCCGGTGGCCATCTTCTGCTATATGAAGTCTTTCGATGAGAAAAATATAAAGAGCCATCTTCTCGGACGAAACTCAGACGCCACAAGGCGGGACCTTGGCGGAACCAATCTAGGGTTCTGGCGGAGCTGTTCTGCCGGGGAAACTTCCCTCCCGGGGGGGGGATCATCACCGTCGTCATCACCAACGCTCCTCTCATCAGGAGAGGGCAATCTCCATCAACATCTTCATCAGCACCATCTCCTCTCAAAACCCTAGTTCATCTCTTGTATCCAATTCTTGTCTCCAAGTCCGGGATTGGTGCTAGTAAGTTGCTAATAGTGTTAATTACTCCTTGTAGTTGATGCTAGTTGGTTTAATTGGTGGAAGATCATATGTTCAGATCCTATATGCACATTAATACCCCTCTGATTATGAACATGTTTGTGCCTTATGAGTAGTTACTTTTGTTCCTGAGGACATGGGAGAAGTCTTGCTATTAGTAGTCATGTGAATTTGGTATTCGTTCGATATTTTGATGAGATGTATGTTGTCTCTCCTCTAGTGGTGTTATGTGAACGTCGACTACATGACACTTCACCATTATTTGGGCCTAGAGGAAGGCATTGGGAAGTAATAAGTAGATGATGGGTTGCTAGAGTGACAGAAGCTTAAACCCTAGTTTATGCGTTGCTTCGTAAGGGGCTAATTCGGATCCACATGTTTCATGCTATGGTTAGGTTTACCTTAATACTTTTGTTGTAGTTGCGGATGCTTGCAATAGAGGTTAATCATAAGTGGGATGCTTGTCCAAGTAAGGGCATTACCCAAGCACCGGTCGACCCACATACCAAATTATCAAAGTACCGAACGCGAATCATGTGAACGTGATGAAAACTAGCTTGACGATATTCCCATGTGTCCTCGGGAGCGCTTTTCTCTATATAAGAGTTTGTCCAGGCTTATCCTTTTCTACAAAAAGGATTGGGCCACCTTGCTGCACTTTATTTACTTTTGTTACTTGTTGCTCGTTACAAACTATCCTATCACAAAACTATCTGTTACCACTTATTTCAGTACTTACTGAGAATACCTTGCTGGAAACCGCTTATCATTTCCTTCTACTCCTCGTTGGGTTCGACAGTCTTACTTATCGAAAGGACTACGATAGATCCCCTATATTTGTGGGTCATCATAGCTCATCACAGAAAACCATTCCCGTGATGCCTTCACCAACTAGCGAGGAAGTTAATGATGATGATCATGAAACTTCGGATCAAGTTACTACCAAACCTCGTAGGTCAACCAGAGTACGTTATGCACCAGAGTGGTACCGTAATCTCATTTTGGAAGTCATGTTACTAGACCATGACGAACCTATGAACTTTGAGGAAGATATGATGAGTCTAGATTCCGCGAAATGGCTTGAGGCCATGAAATCTGAGATGGGATCCATGTATGAGAACAAAGTCTGGACTTTGGTTGACTTGCCCGATGATCGGCAAGCCATAGAGAATAAATGGATCTTCAAGAAGAAGACTGACGCTGATGGTAATGTTACTATCTACAAAGCTTGACTTGTTGTGAAAGGTTTTCGACAAGTTCAAGGAGTTGACTATGATGAGACCTTCTCACCCATAGCGATGCTTAAGTCTGTCCGAATCATGTTAGCAATTGTCGCATTTTATGATTATGAAATCTGGCAAATCGACGTCAAAACTGCATTCCTTAATGGATTTCTTAAAGAAGAGTTGTATATGATGCAACCAGAAGGTTTTTTCAATTCTAAAGGTGCTAACAAAGTGTGCAAGCTCCAGCGATCCATTTATGGACTGGTGCAAGCATCTCGGAGTTGGAATATATGCTTTGATAGTGTGATCAAAGCATATGGTTTTATACAGACTTTCGGAGAAGCCTGTATTTACAAGAAAGTGAGTGGGAGCTCTTTAGCGTTTCTAATATTATATGTGGATGACATATTGTTGATTGCAAATGATATAGAATTTCTGGATAGCA